>NC_143500.1:20517083-20821041 GCF_051622355.1 Phaseolus vulgaris
CTAGGTACTCTCCCCTGGTTTTCTCCACCATACCCCTCATCAGCTCTACGGATCCTTGGGCAGCCTCAAAGTCACTTTGCAGTGACTCCTTGTCATGCTCAAGCTCCTTGATCTTTTTCTCCATGATTAGCTGCTTGCGGTGTTGGGTGGAGAACTCCAGGGAAAGCACTATCTGCTTCGCCAGGTGCATGTCCACCTCCTCCCGTTCCACTCGATGAGCTCCCGGCTGCGAATGAGCTGTTGAACCAGAGCAATGACTCGGCTGAAGTTCTCATTGGTTGCTCCAGAGCCGCTGGGTCGAGAACTGGCCCCCCCACTTTCAGCGGTAGCGGCGGAGGTTGGCAGTGGTAGTGGCGTCACGAGAGGTCCCGGGAGATCCCCCGAGCGAGCAGAATCGCCCCCAGCAGGTGGAGTGGATTGACCAAGTGGTTGGCCTGCTGGGAAGGAGATGGTGATCGAGGAGTTGGGGATGGCAGTTGTTGAGGAGAGGGAAAGCTTGTTGGCACTGGGGTAGGTTGAATGGAAGGAAGCGAGGGTGAACCTTCCTCTGTCTCCACTACCTCAACCTCCCCAGGCTGAAGAGATGAAGCCCCCCCAACCGCTGGAAGTTTCCTCTTGCGGTGTACGAGAGGAGAGCCTGAGCTCTCCTCTTCGGTTGAGGGAGCAGGAGCAACAGCAGCAGCAGATGAAGGAAAGGCCTTTTCCATCTTTCTTCTCTTCCTTCCTGGCTCGGGGCCTTCAGCTGGCGCGACCGAGAGAGGAGGAGCGGCGATAGGATCGGTGGTGGAAGAAGAGGAGCCAGTCCTTTTGGCCCCTTTGAGTCTGGAAAGCTCCAGCAAAGCTTTCCTCCTTTCCTTCCCTGACATCGTATCTACATCAAAGGGAAAAGGGAGAGTTAAATGGCATAGTTATGCAAGTGAGTCAAAATGTATGCAAGCAAGCATGAGAATGTGCAAGTATCCTAAAAGGTGAAAGAGGAAGAGCCTACCTATGTATTTTTCAAAGCCAACACATCAAACTCATGTTTGATGAGAAGAGCAGAATTGTACTTGGCCCCCAGGAACAACCCACATAGCTCGCGCTCGTAGGGGGCCGTGGCTTCAAGATCCCGGGGTTTCTTGAACTCAACCCCAGGAACCCAGTAGAGGGGGTACCCCTCGAGCAAGGTTGGACTTTGTGGGGTGGCAGATATCATGTAGAACCTGCCTTTCCAATCTTTGAAGGATTGCTGATACAGGCCCAAGAGCACCCGTCCAGCAACCCCATTCAGACTAACCCAGGACCTGTCCCCAGGGTTCTTCGCCTCGAAGAAGTAGAGGAACACATCCTCGGAGGCGTTATGCCCGAAGTAATTGCAGAGGATTTCAAATGCCCGGATGAAAGCCCAGGCATTTGGATGGAGTTGGCAAGGTGCGAAGTTCAACTCCATCATCACCTCCTTTTCGAAAAAGGTGAAGGGCAGGTGCAACTTCAACCTCTTGAAGATGGCAGAGTAGACGAAGGTGAAGGGCACCCCATTGGTGGCCCTATCGTCCGCGCAGATGGGCATCCCTCGAGGAGGAATGCAGACGCGGATGTTGAAGTCATTTTGCCGATCGATGGCGCAAGAGGGCTCATCCGGGTCGCTGCTCAGGAGGGATTTTAGGTGCCCCTACGGCAATAAGGTAGAGGTTTCGGCGAGCAATGCCAGGGGAGCCCAGTGATAGACCCTGGCATTGTCGTGGTAGGAGGTGGCAACGGGTGGTGGTGGAGCTGGAGCACTTGCGGAAGGCTGTGCACCAGAAGACGAGGCGATGATTCAAGCGGTTTGTTTCAAGCGAGCCATTGATAGATAGCTGCAATGGAGGAAAAGTGAAAAGTCAGAATGAATGGAAGGAGAGGGAATGATGAATAGTTCGGTGAAAAACAGAGGAGGGGAAGGAGAAAGAAAGGTCCAGGTGGGAAGAGGAAGAGGGAGAAGCAGAGAGCGGAGTGAAGAATGCGAAAACCCTAGCGTGGGTCGAGAAGAGGAAAAATGGAGAAGATGGATGCATGATGATGAAAGGGACAAATGCAATCGATGAAAAGAGCCTGAATGGACAAAGAAAGAAGAAAAACCATACCTTTGAATGATCGCGAATGTTCTGAAGGTAGAAAGCTGGAAGAAAGGTGGAAGCGCAGAGAGGGAATTCGCAGAGAATTTGGGAGTTGATTGAAGAAGATGAAGAAACAGTAAAGGCGCGCGCCTATTTGAAAAGAAGGGAAGCGCTAGCGACACTCCACGCTGACCATTGATGCGTCCACGTGTCGCGAGATTAAGGGAGGTAGTCGTAACGTTAAAGGGCAGCACGTGAGAGAGCACGTGATGTGGCCCACTCGCCACGTAGACCGGGGGCACGACCACTTAGTCTCTTAGCTGAGAATGAGTTCACAGCTCGAGACTGAGGGGCTTGTGATCTGGTCGATCATCGGTAGTTGATGACGTCAGCAGAAGATAATCACGTGGGCCATTCGTAGGGTGACACGTGGACCGGGTGACAGAGAGATCAGGGAGCAGATCACCTAGAACGGTGATCAGTAGTCAAGTGGCCACCGACAGATCAGTCGGCAGGGAATTCAGGGGACAGATCACCCAGGACGGTGATCGGTGGTCAGTAACCAAGCGGTCACCGATAGATCAGTTCCCAGATGAACACCTGGGGGCAGAACGCGAGACGCAATAGAGCACCGATCAGTCATCGAGTGCATGGTCATCGGGGTCTCATGTTACACGCAGTTAAGCTGGCACTGAGGTTCCCAACGAGAGCGTTACGCACTGACCTCGCATGAACGTATCTCAGAGAATCGCGCATGAGAGTGGCCTGAGGGAGCTAGCAAACTGGTCAGTGATTGGCGACTCCCTCAACCCATTGCGTGCATGACATCGTGAAGGGGAAATCGTTTGCGCAGAAAGCAATGCTTGGTGAGTGTGCCTAGACCAGCCACACCTGGCGTTCTCCTGAGAGTATGCGACTTACCCAGATAAAAGGAATGCGCTAAGTTACTCCGCAAGGGAATAACTTAGACACACACAGAGAAGCGCTAGAGCCCTTCAAGTAGTGAAACGTGTGTGGTTAGTTGCGTGCCTCCACGTGTCATCATCTGAGAGGGGCGTGGTCCAGATAAAGGTGCACTTCGTGCCGTTAAAGGTACAGACAAGCGCAGACACGCGCAGACACTCACGTTTTACTGATTCTGGAGGTACGTTGCCACAGAAAAAGCGTAACAGGGTTCTGACACGTGCCAGAGAGGCATAACAGAATTCTGTTAGGCGCAGATACAGGAAGAGGCATAAAAGAGAATCAAAGTGAGATTCAAGAGGGAGATTTTTTACACACACACATTACTACACAGTTTTTCTTATTGGTGGTTTTGTGCCCTAACTTGATCGTCGGAGTGCAAACGGCCGCTAGAGGCGCCGTCTGTGTGTTTTGCAGGTCGCGTTTGGAGATCCTAGAGAAGGTTCTGAGGGTGATTTTGCAGATAACACAGTCGCGTAGACGGGGTAGGGAGAAAGCTACGAAGCGATTCCTCCACGCTCGAGTTGTCGGCAGGATCAAGAAGATTAAACTCCAAATACAACAACAAAATGAGAAGTACACAAACTACAACAATAAAGGGAAGAAGGAAATAATTTTTGAGGAAGGAGAGTTAGTTTGGCTTCACCTTCGCAAAGATGGATTTCCAACTCAAAGGAAGTCCAAACTAAGTCCCTGAGGTGATGGACCCTTCAAGTCCTCAAGCGAGTCAATAACAATGCATATAAATTGGACCTACCTCTTGAATATGGAGTTCATGACACTTTTAATGTAATTGATCTTTCTCCATTTGTAGGTACCAATGACGATGACGAGCCGGATTTGAGGACAAATCCTTTCGAAGGGGGAGGGGATGATGGAGGAGGGCCATGCACATCTCACAATGGAAGCCAAGACCCAAAGCTAGACCGTGATGAGCGTCTAGACTCAAGGAAGGAGCGTCTAGGACGTGATGAGGGAAGGCTACACATGGAGTGTCTAGGCCTTATTACAAGGTCAATGGCTAAGGACATTCACGCCCAATTGGATGAAGCCACGGATGGAAGAGAGAAAGCCTTGTACATGTTACATGGAGGCCCATTAGGGGTGCCTAATAATTAGAGTAGTGTTAGAAAGCACAAATGAGTGAACATTCTAGAACTTGTTACTTGGCTGGTCATGAGCATGTGCCTTGTCATTGTGCATTTCATTTGGCTCTCATTTCATTAGGAATTAGCTTAATTTTTACGGCCCTATAGTCTATAAATAGGGAGGCCATCTCTTGTATTTTGCAAGATTATTGTGAATAAAGTTATGCTGCCATTTTTGTGCCAAGCTTTGCTTCTACCTAGATTCTAGGCTCTAATCTTCACATCCTTCACCTTTCCTTGGGCTGGCCGAACCTCCCAACTTCCATACATACCATGCACCTTCAAGATCACCATAGCTCTTAGGAGGATCTTGCACACACACATCCATGGCTTCCGCACCATCCTTTACATGATTCAAGAAGAACTTCATGAATTTACCATCATAAAGGGTATAATAAAGAAGAGGGAATAGACTATGATGAAACATATGCACTAGTGGCTTGGTGATAGAGATCAAATAAGGGAGGATTTTACTAATGGAGGAAGAGGTCATTCACCCAAAAATTTGAAGTTCTTCCTTCTAGTCTTCTCAAAAATTAAAGAAGAATTAAAATAAAGAGATGACCAAACCTAAAGCCAAAAGAAGACTCAAGAAAGGGCTTCAATAAATATCTCTCTTTATAGTTTCTTTTGTATAAATTTGTAAATAATATAGAATAGTGTTTAGGTAGGTGCTAAGAGGGAAACCTAAAGATACCTCTTGTGTAAAGCATCTTTAGATATTAGCTTTAGAAAATTCTAGAAAGATATCCTTTCCTCCTTCACTTTAGGCGCTAGAAGTGGAAGAGTTACAAGGGAACTTTAGTTAGCTTCTTTTGTAAGCCTCTTGTACTTTCATGACCGGTCCTTCTCCTATATAAGGAGGGCTTGAGTCTTTCTAATACAGATTTGATATTTTGAGTAAAGAAATTCTCCCAAATTGGTGAGTGATTCAGAGACTTGTGTCTTCTCTTCTTCAACTCTCATCTTGAGTACATCTTGGAACCTCAAGTGGCGGCATCTAAACTCATCTTGGAGCCTTACATCCTTCAAGTGCCGTGTTCATCTCCAAGAACTCCAACCACATAAGTTCCCTATTTCATTTCATCTTCTTCATCCATTTTCCCTTCATTCCAAATTACCCATTTTTGTTCTACTTGTTTGTTGTCACTTTCAATCGGTGCAATGTCTTCCTTATGATGTCCTCTTTCATTTGCTTCACTTATATTCAATTTTAATCGGTGCAAATTGGTTGTTCTTGCTGTTTTTGTCACGTCCTCCATGGGTATATTTGCTATATGTTTTGTTCTTGAGTTTCTATCCATGGGTTTGTTGTTCAAAATGGGTTTCTATATGAGTTTGGCTTGGTTACTTGTGTTTTCCTGAGTTCTTGAATGTTAAGAACATTGATCCAATTCTTAAAAAGTGCCTAATCATATTCCAACTCAAGTTGAATCCATAACATGTCCATGAAACATCTCTATATTGTTATTGGAATCATATCATGTGGTATCAGAGCCTTAGGTTTGTTCTTGTTTGTTTTTTAGTTGTTTTGGCACTTTTAAGTCAAGAACTTTACATTCTTGTTGTTATCTTTCTGTTTTAGGTTTATTTTGGGTATTTCTTGTTGTTTTCTTGTTGTTATTTCATTGTGTTTGTGTCATTTTATTTTTGAATTCTTATAAGTTTTGTCAAAGTCATGTTTCTCCAAAAATGTTATCAATTCTTTGTGGTCCTTTTGTTATAATTTTTGTTTCTTGATTTTGTGTTCAGTACTGTTTTATGTGTTTTTTTCTTGATCCTTTGGTGCATTTTCTTTTTAGTATTGAGTTCATACTTGTGTAATAGACCTATAAAAGTTCTTAAACATCATTTATATTATGTCTTTGCTAGTTCTTAATTATGTTTTTCATTCCTGTTAGGTTTCCCCTGTTCTCTTGAAAACGTGCTGACTGTTTCGATTTATTGCAATTGATTTGCTTACTGGATATTTCTGAAATTCTGGATTTGAGTTCTTCAAAAGTGTTATAAAAAAAATAGAAAAAAGAAGTACATCAAAATTCCAAGTACAAAAAAATGATAAATGAAATACGTTCAGTGTAATTCTACCGAAAAAAAATACAGTAATCTGGCAGTGGTTTTACAAATTTTATCACAATTAATTGGCTTACTGTTTTTGTGTAATTCCAGTGCCATTATTGACCGCCTAAGACATCGCCCAAGAGAGGCATCGCCCAAGAAAGGTATTGCCCGAGAGAGGCATCGCTAAGCGGAGATATCGATGGTGTTACCCCCCGATGCCCATAGGTAGGAAAGACTGTGGAGGGGGCGACACCGTGAGGAGGCCTTGGACCTTGATAGCTCAGAACAGTAACAAAGAAAGATGGCTTCAAGGCCATAAGTTCTAGTCCCAGTAGGGGGTAAACCTGACTCATGAAGTATCCACGCCACTGCTGGGAGACCCTGGTACAGATACGACCCACGAGAGGGCCATGATTAGGGGAGAACCACGTGTATGATACGAGAGAAAGGTAGATGCAGCCCCAGGGCAAGTGACTAGTGATTGGGACACATGAGTTGGCACCTAGAAAGTCAACCCACGCACCAAAAGCACTTCGAAGGGAGGAGGGCCCACGCAATGGACTAACCCTAAGATTGGGTTACGGCGCTATGGGACCCTCTGCGCAGAATATCGATCAAGTCAGAAGGGCATGTGGCAATGCACACGTGCTCATTAAAGGTTTCAGTGAAAGTTTGTCAAGGTACACGAGAATTTGGTTTACGTATCAAATGTTTCAAGGCACATTTTTATACGCCTTCAATGCGCTTCAACGCGCTTTAAATGCAGATTGTATATAAAAAAGGGCCTTGGGTCATTTGAAGGGGGGTCTTTTTGACCTAATTTTGATAAGTTACACAGAGCACAAACCCAAGTTGTTTTCGCTCCGCACCCACTGTGAGCACAAGGCAATTAGGGCAACAGAGTGCTAGCTATTCAGTATTTCGACCACCTTCAGAGCATCCTCTCACGGTGTTCCAATACGGAGGTACGTCACCTTTGATGTTTCTCACTAGCTGACTTGATCGTCAGACTACAAACGGCCGCGAGGGCGCCCCTTTGTTCACTTCTTTTCAGGTATTCACAGACGGAGCGGAACGAAGGTGCCCTAGCTTATGAAGACAAGCCACGCACGAAGACGACCCTGGTCAACCGCCAGGAACATTGGCGCCCACCGTGGGGCCGATTTAAACATCAGTCCCGCCACACACGTTTTTCAGTTCCAGTTCTCAAAACCCAGATAAGTTAAGAGGGTTTCCAGAAAGCCATGACCACCAGACCTGCACGCGCCAGGAGTGAAGAGATGACCATGCAACAACTCATGGGCATGATGTAAGGGCTGCAGGAAGCAAGGGCAGCGTCGAAATCGGAGCAAGAGCGCATGTAGGCAGATCTCGCAGCTTCTCAGGCGAGAAACGATGAGCTCCACCGTGCCAACGAGGAGTTACGCCGTGGATGGCGCGGTGTAGACGAGCCTGAGGCTGCCTCCCCACCTAGGGAATTCACAACACCATTCTCATAGGCGATCCTATAGACAACGATCCCCAACACATTCACGGGGCCCAAGGTAACCTTCACAGGGATGGAGGATCCAGAGGCATGTTGAACCAAGTGGTGTTCAATGTTTTGAAGAATCCAAATCCTTTGAAGGATGTTGAAGCCTCTGCTTTGCTTGGTGTTGCTGTGCTGGTTTAAGCTTTGTTCTGGGGTAGTTTAATGTTGTAATCCACCCTTAGATTAAATCTCAAGCAATTAGCATCTCAATTATCAAAGTAAAATGTTTTTCAAACTAAGTTGAAACAACCGATTGTTTTGTCGAAACAACCGATTGTTTTGTCAAAACAACCGATTGTTTCTTCGAAACAACCGACTGTTTTGAGTCTGACAGCACTGTGAAGAAATTGATTTAATTGCTTTTTGAAATTCTATCCGTTGGAGATCAATTTCAAAGGGAGAATCTTGGTCAAAAGATCTGTGTTGAAAGCTGAGCATGATCATAAAGAAGTTACAACAGTCATAAAGGAATATATTCCAAAATCATGGAAATTCAAGAGCCTTAATGACTAGTCAAAGATCACATGTGAAGACCATGTGATTTTCAGCTTTTTCTGACATTTTCTGTGCAGAACAGAGTCAAGTCCTCTCTCTGAAAATCAGGTACCCATTGAATGAAATTAAATTCAATTTTATTCTCTTACTGCTATAAAATCAGGTCCAGATTTCTTCCAACAAGAACAACCAATTACAACATCTCTTGCAATATCTCTTGCACCATCTCTTGCAAAAATTCTGTGAAGTGAGTTTTCGTCTCTGCTGTCATGGAATCAACCACTCCCACCTCTAAAAGAGTCAAAACCAGAGCTGTAAGGTCTGGATGAAGGCTTGAAAGCTGGTTTTCTGGTGACACCGATCTCATTGAGAAGTATAGGTATGAAACAAGTGTCAAAAAGATAAACAACCCCAAGGTTGTGTGCTTTGATTGGCTGAAAAGTCAAAAGCTTGACAAAGTGAGGAGGCTTCTCAAGGACCAATCACTCAGAAAATTTCTGGAGCTAAAAGGGAACATCTATCCAAATTTGGTGAGGGTATTCTACAGCAGCTTGAAGTTTGAGGGAAACAATCTAGTTTCTCATGTGAAAGGTGTGGAAATGGAGATAACTCATGAGGTTTGGGCTGCTGTTGCTGGGCTTAAGTTCTCTGGTCTAAGAATCAACAAGGGAAACCTTGGTGTGGTGGAAGATTTCAACAAAATCCAGTTCTACAAAGGTTGCTTGAAGAACAATCAATCTCAAGTTAGCACATGCTCGATTGGAGGTTTGAAGCATGATGAGAGGTTGCTTGCTCTCATTGTAACTTGGATTCTAACTCCAAGGGGGAGTAATCACTCTGTGTTGACTGAAGAAGATCTGGTTTACATCTTCTGCATCACCAAGAAAGTGAAGATCAATTGGATTCACATAATCAAAGAACATATGCCAAAAGCCATGAGGTTAGGCGATTACCATTATCCCTATGCTGTTTTAATATCTAAGTTTCTACTCTATTTTGAAGTTAATCTTGAAGATGAAACTTCTGAGTTGGTCAAGTCAACTCAAGAGTTAAACAATGGATCACTCAGCAAGATGGGTTTTACAAAAGTAGGTGGAAAATGGATAAGTAAGGATGGTGATCATGGTGCCTCATCAAGTGGTGCTGCTCATCTTGAACAAGATGAACCTGCCGATATGGATGTTCAACATGAAGATCCAGCTGGAGATTTTCAAGATGCAGGGCCTAGTGCTGCTGATGGATATCAAAGAGAAAGAATGTCAACCATGTCATCTTTTGAAAGACAAATGATGGATAGTCTAGATAGCTTTGCTGAAAATCAAAGAAGCCTTCATGATCTGTGTGTTAGTAATTTTCAGAGGATTGACACAAGGTTTGACAACATGGATGCAAGGTTTATGACTCTAGATGAACAGATTGAAGCTGTCCAAAATCAAATCTTTGATCTTCAGTTTGCTGATGAAGAAGAATGAAGGAAAAGCAACCGATTGGTCAACAAAACAATCGATTGTTTTTGGGCTGTTCTTTTCTGGTTTTAAAATTTCTTTCCTTCTGCTGTTGCAGGTTTATTCTGATGTAATGGAAACAATATCTTGTTTTACCTCTTATCTTTGTCTATTTGTGAAGACAAATATGGGGAGATATATGCTGTGTTTTCAGTTTGTTTAAATTTTTCTGTTTTTCATGTTGTTAAAAACAGTTTGGGTAACATGTATTTTGTTTCTGATATTAACTGTTTTAAGCTTTAAATGTTTATCTGTATGCTAACAGAATATCAGAAGTTCAATGTATTGCTCAAAGTTCTATTGCAGGAACTGCTTCAGATTTAATACGGTACAACACAAGCATCAGGGATTTGTCTTCATCAAATAGGGGGAGATTGTTGAACCAAGTGGTGTTCAATGTTTTGAAGAATCCAAATCCTTTGAAGGATGTTGAAGCCTCTGCTTTGCTTGGTGTTGCTGTGCTGGTTTAAGCTTTGTTCTGGGTAGTTTAATGTTGTAATCCACCCTTAGATTAAATCTCAAGCAATTAGCAACTCAATCTTTATCAAAGTAAAATGTTTTTCAAACTAAGTTGAAACAACCGATTGTTTTGTCGAAACAACCGATTGTTTTGTCGAAAAAACCGATTGTTTACACTTAGGTGTTTTGAGAAAGTTTGAAAACTGTTTTTGAATGGTGAAATCTGTTAAGTAACAAAACAACCGATTGATTCGAGGAAACAACCGATTGTTTGTTTTGGAACCATAACAGAAAAACTGTTTTCTTTGACTGAGCTTTAAATGCTTTAACTGAATACGCTTCAGTCATTAAATGCTTTGACCAATCTTTTTAAATGCAATTAAGAGTTTGTTAAGATTTGATAACAAACTATATCCTTGAATATATTCTGAAAAATTGTTTTTTAAGGATTAAGAATCTTGAGACAAAGTTTTTAACAAAGAGTTTTTCAGAGAGTTCTGAGATTGCTTAAGAGTTGAGAGATTGATCAAGGTGCTGGAATAGGATTCTACTTGTATTGATTTCAGATATTCTTCTATAACAAGTGTAATCTTTGTAAACTGTTGAACAATTCGTTTGTGTGTTTTGCTGAGATTGGCTGTGTGTTCTTGAGGTGTTCAAGATCAGCAATCTTAGTGTTGGCCAAGGAGACTGTGTTTCTTGAGGTTTTCAAGGTCATTCTCTTGGTTGTTGTGTAAGTGATCAAGGTGTGGTTGCTTGGTGGATTTCCTCAGGGTTCTGAGAAGACTGGATGTAGCTCTAGGTTTGGAGTGAACCAGTATAAACAACTGTGTACAATCTCTCTATCCTTAACCCTTTAATTTCAGTTTGTTTGTGTGTCGTCCCGTATCCGGGCGTTGACAAAGTCAAGGTCAAAGTCAACGTCGGGGGTCAAAGTCAACATAAGGCATTGCCTAGGTGAAGAGACGCCAAGTGCTAACGTCGCCAAGAGGAAGCGTCGCCAAGGTAAGGCGTCGCCCAGGTGAAGGCATCGCCCAGTTAAGGCGTCGCCCTAAAGGCAAGGCAACCACAGTGTGGCTCCCCGATACCCATGGGTAGGAAAGACCATGGAGGGAGCGACGCCGTGGGAAGGCCTCAAATCCCGATAATCCGGGGTAGTAATAAAGAGAAGAAAAAGGTGGCTTCAAGGCCATAATAACAGCGCCAGTGTAGAGCAACCTGACTCGTGAAGTGCCCCTGCCGCCCCCGAGACGCCCTTGGGATAGATACGACTCATGAGGAGGGTCACGCCCAGGGTAGCCAGGTGCGGGGTACGAGAGGAAGGTAGATACACTCTCGTAGTGAGTGACTAGATGTTGGGGCATGAGTTGGCACCCAAAGAGTCACCCCTAGTGCAGACGCACTCCCGGGTAGGAGGACTCACACCCTCAGATGGGTCACGGCGTTGTGAGGCCCTCCACGTGTACAGCAGCCAGGTCAGATTAGAAACGCCATTTTGTCAGGTACAAGGTAATTAAGGTTATTTAATACAGTTTCCGTTTCAAGCGTTTAAGGTACTATAAATGCTCCCAATCGGTTTAAACATCTTAAATGCGCTACGTTTTATAATTAAATGCGCTTTAAGGCGCTTTGAATGCGGGAGTAGCTTAAATAGCGCTTTGAATGTTGGAAACGGGGTTGGGACTTTTGGCAAATCTTCCAGAAACACTCTAGTTGCTTGCTCGAGCCTTGAGGTTACGCACAAGGGACTAGGGAAAGATCTTTGCGAAAAGGAGAAAATAGACACTAGACACAGTTCCTTTTTACCACCTTCAGAGTGCCACACTCGGTGTTCCGATACGGCGGTGCAGAATTTTTTGGTGTTTCTTGCTAGGGCGCCCTTTTTTCCTTCTTTGCACGAATCCACAGGTGACCAGTGGGAAGGAGTCCCTAGCTGACGGTTGAGGTCACGCACGAAGACGTCCCAGGTCAACCGGACGGAACATTTGGCGCCCACCATGGGGCCGATATAAAACATCAGTCTCACCGCAAGTTTGAGAAGACCTATCAAGTCACAGTAACGTTGGAGGAAGTTTGAGGAAACAGTGAAGAATGGCCAACACTAGACGAGGTACTGCACGCGCTGCGGGTGAAGAAATGTCCATGCAGCAGGTCCTGGAAATAATGCGGGGGCTGCAGGATGATATGGCGGAGTCGAAGATAGAACAAGAACGCATGCAGGTGGCTCTCGAAGCCTCGCATGTGAGGAACGAAAAGCTCCACCGCGTTAATGAGGAGTTGTGCCGGGGTCTGAGGAATAACCAGGGGCAACGCAAACAAGAGGAGATGGAGCATCTCACCTCACCAAGGGAGTTTTCCACTCTCTTCTCGCAGGAGATTCTGGATGCGCCGATCCCCAACACGTTCGCGGGGCCCAAAGCGATTTTCACTCGGATGGAGGATCCCGAGGCGCATCTCACTGCGTTCCACACGCAGATGGTGTTAGTAGGCGGCTCTGATGCTGCGAGGTGCAAGCTCTTTATGAGCACGTTGACAGGGATGGCAATGGACTGGTTCATCAGCCTTCCAAATGGCCATATCACCTCCTTTCGGCAGTTGTCGCAGGGGGAGACCCTAAAGGAATACATCAACCGCTTCGGGGCCCAGGTGGTAAAAGTTGGTACGTCGGAGGAGCCTATGATTCTGTATGCCTTCAGGAAAGGCGTGTGTCCCAGCCCTTTTTGCGAATCTATTATTCGCAATCGCCCAAGGACTTTTGCTGAAATACGGTGTCGGGCAGTGGAACATATCACCCCCGAAGGAGAACTGTGTGAGAAGCGAACCAGCGTTGTGCCCTCCCGCCCGAGGGCGCAGACGCGGATTCAACCCGTTAGGGTCAACGAGACCATGACGGGAAGGAAGAAGCCGGAGGGGAGGCGCCCCTACGAAACCAGAAAACCCCAGCCCCGGGGTCCAGCAGGAGGCGATCGCCCGGCCAGGGAGAGGGCAAGGCCGGGGAGATACAATTTTGTAGTGGAGTTGAAGGACCTGATCGCCAACGGAAGTACAAGCGCAAGGGATGCCCGTTCTCGGCGAGTGATCCTGCCTGTTGACCAAAACGCTGGAGCCTTGCCTCGTCAAACCTGGATCGACTTCTGCGCCGTGTGAGCCTCCGTCCTTCATCGCGATCCACCTCAAGAACCTGCAAAAAACAGAACGGCGCTGCTGCGGCCGATCACGCTTCGATGCCCAAGTCAGCGACTGAACCACCAATTACTAAGAGAAAACTCAAGAACTCTAAGGAACCGTGCAAAGTTCTCTCTCAGCGTACTCTCGTTCTCACAGTTGTAAAGAAGTAATCTAAATGCGTGCGTACCTCAAAGTTCGTTGGAAACTCTTATATACCTGGGCACTTTCTCTCTCCTGACAGTTACACATCTGGACACGTGGCTCGCATCCAGTTGTACACGTGTCATCATCTGGAGCATCCTTGACTTGGGCGCCACTTCTTACTCTTCAGGCTTTTGGCTAAGTTACTTACGCATGGAGTACAAAGCTGCCTTGGAGCGTGATCTCTTCTGAGTGGCGAGTTCGGGTGCCTTCATATACACCTTCCCTGTGGTCTCGCCGGCCGCCTTCATGATCTGCTCTACCTGCTTCACCGTGTATGTTCAAGTAAGCTGTCTCTCGACCTCACCCTCTGGTTAGCTAGGAAATGACTATCTGACAACTTTATCCTTTGCTTCGAGGGCCTATAACAAGCTTCCCTGATCCTTCGGCGATGTCCTTCTCTCGGCAATCCCTAACCATCAGGTCGCCTGGGTTCGCATCCGGCGATTTCATCTCAAACTCGGTGACCGCCGGTTTAGGTACGATAGAGATCGGAGCACGCCAACTTAATACCTGGCGACCGCTCGAGCCCCCCGACTTCCTTCCCTTCTGCCAGCCATGGGCCCTGCTCAACACGCCTTCATAATAGCTTGCTGCGACGTCATCACTTCCGACTACCAGGGCGGTACACAAGCCCCCCAGTCTTAAGCGAAGACTTTTCCAGCGAAAAGACTAAAGAAGTCACGTCACTACCGATCTACGTGGCACTGGCGCAGAATTCCAAACGCTCGTACTTTCTGCATCCCTGACGCTCCACCAAACACCTTTCCAATCGCTCGACACGTGGCTTCATCAACGGTCATCTTTAGCTATCGTTTACGCTTCCAAAAAACCGTTTGAAAAACCCTTAAACCCATTTCATTTCTACTGTTCCATCATCTCTTTGCCTTCTCAAACGCTCTGAGTTTCCTCTGCAAACCCACGACGCTCTTCAACCCTCTCAATCCCCAACTCCCTTCAGCGTTTAACCGATCATCGAAAGGTACCTCTTTTACTTCCTCTGTTGATTTTTGCTGCATTTTAATCGATTCGCATCATCCATTAACTGTCTGGTGCATACGCTGTGGGTTGTTTCTTCTTCTTCCCCCTTTTCGCAACTTAGGGCTTCGCCTTCCATTTCTTCCATCACAACGAACTTTCGTTCGTTCGTTTTTCATCCTTCATTCACAATCAAATCATCCTCTGCAACCTTCGCTCACCTCTCTTTTCCTTTTTCCTTTGTAGTTCCCGCGATGGTTCGTACAAAGATCACCGCGAATCCTCCCCCTTCGTCACAAAACCCTCCATCACAAGCGCATAACCCATCGCGAGCACCTGGTGCTCCCTCTTCCCAGGCTGAGAGGCCTGCAACCTCTCGCCCCGACCTGGCTCAGGCTACTCCACCGGTCGCCGGAGGAGCCTCCATCCCTACTCCAGACTATAAGAAGCTTTACCCCTGGGCCAGCTCGGCTCTGCTGAAAGAAACTTCTTCAATAAACTCTGCGCTGGCGGTGCTCCGACTAAGGAAAGGGGACCAGTCGGATCTTTCATTTCACAAGGAGCACGACAATAAAATGGCTGTTGCTGCCTTGCCACCCTGATGAGCCAATCTGTGCTGACGACAAAGCGAGCAACGGCGAGTCGTTCTGCTTTCTCTATGCGACGCTTTTCAAGAAGGTGAAGCTCTGACTTCCCTTTACTCGTTTCGAGCGAGAACTGCTAACTGAGCTTGATATCGCCCCTGCCCAGCTTCACCCTAACAGTTGGGCGTTCGTAAGGGCATTCCAGATTATGTGTGCACACCTGGGACTGCCAGCGTCAGTGTACATTTCCCTCTTCCTTTTTGAAGCTAAGCATCCAGGAGATCGCCTTTGGGTGAGCCTGAATGGAATTGCTGGGAGGTCGATCCTTTCTATCTTCCAGCAATCTTACAAGGATTGGAAAGGAAAATTCATCCAAGTACGCCAAAACAACTAGGACGCTTCGCTGCTCGACGGCTTTCCCTTGTACTGGGTAAACAAGGGAAATAAAGACTCCAAGGGAAGCTTCAGAAAGCCAAGGAGCCCCGACAACATGGGCGCTTTGGACAAGGACCTGTGCCTCTTCTGGAAGAGCGTGGCAGACGCCAACATCACCTTCCTCACCTCTGCGATCATCTCCTTCGAGTTCATGTGCTTACCTTAACATCTAAGTTATCGCCTCGTGCTGCACCTCTGTTATCTGTTACTGGGTGTCTTGTCTGTTGCGCAATAGACTTGGTCTTTATTTTCTGCACCACTTGTTTGTCTCATTTGCATATTTACCCATGTGTTTATCTTCGTCTTTGAGCTAACCTGTATACTTTCTCATTGTGCAGATCTCATGCTGGGTAAAGGCAAACTAGCTGAATTGAGGGCGCTCGCCCGAGCTCATGGGTTGGCGTCGGGCTCCCAGACTGTGCCCAACTCAGTGGTGGAGATCGCCGTTGCTCAGGGCAGATCGCCCCCTCAAGGTCCAGCCCCTTCAAAAGCCTTGCCCGCCCAACAACGCAAGAAACTCATCCTCAGGAAGCCAAAGAGGAAAACCCCTCAGATGGTCCATGAGGATGAAGAAGAAGACGATGAGGCAACTGAGGATGGCCTCATCACCAAAAGAAGAAGGGTGGCGCCTTCTTCACCACCTGCTCCACCTCCTCTTCCAACATCAACACCGTCCTTCCCACCAGCTCCCATTCCAACACCGCCTTCTCCCCAAGCTGCAACACCGCCGGTTCAAGCAGTTCCTTTGGCGGCTGCATTTCCCGTGGTTGAGGCTACTGAGCCCAACTTCATGGAGAACCCTTCGAGCGCCTCCACGCCATTTGTATTTGCTGGAGGGGATCCTCCTTCAACCGCCTCAATCGCCGAAGCTGCGGCAAGTGGGGATGAAGGTGCTCACAACTCGCCCATCATCATCACCGAGTCCCCCTCGTCACCACCACGCCAAGAAGCTCCAATTCACCAACCAATTCAAGAAGGTGGTGGCGAGAACCAGCACCAGGCTCCTCCAGCGCTTCCACAAGGAAACCTTCCCCTTGCGGTCAAAGGGATGTGGGAACCCTTCTCAGCAAAACTCAAAATGATGGCAGAGGACCTCCCCTCCATCATATCAAAAGTTGTGGAGAGTTCCAGCAAGAAACTCCAGGACGACATCTCCGTGCTCCAAGAGGAGAATCGCCTAATAAGGATCGAGGCGGAGAAGTTGTCCTGCAACCTTATGCTGGCGGAGATCGACCATTCGCGAGTGGAGGATGCTATGAGCACTGAGCTGCGGGTGGCGCGCAAGGAGGCCACTGATCTACGCCATAGGGTGCACCTCTTGGCTCAAGAGAAGATTGAGCTGGAGAGCAAACTAGTCCCCTACCGTCTCAAGGTGGCTGACCTGGAGGCGTCGATCAAAGCGGATGCCGCCAAGGTAGAAAGCCTTGAGAAGAGGTCAGTAGATCGGGAGGTCCTCTTGGGGAAAGTTGAAAAAGAGAGAGATGACACCATGCCTAAACTTGCTGAGGCCAAAAAGGAGAATGAAGGGATCGCCGCAGAGCTAGCCCAGGCTCAGGCGGAAAACAAGAGGATTACTGAAGACCTCCTTCAAGCTCGTGAGAGAGCTGAAGAACTAAAACAGCAGACCGAGGGGCTCAAAAAGAAAACTGAAGAACTCGAGCTGAGCTCTGCCCAAATCCTCGCTGCTGGGTTTGACCCCGCCCTGGAGCAATTTGCCTGCCAGTACCCTGATCTGGACCTTTCCATGGTGTCGCTAAACAATGAAGTGGTGGATGGGAAGATTGTTCCCTCTGAAGACTAGCTGCTTCCCTCCATCACTTATTCATCTGTTTTCCTCTTACACAACTTACTTGTAATAACTTTTCCTCTTTGGTACATGTAATTTAAACTGATGCCACAGTGTTATGACATTTCCTGCCTCTTTATATAATCTCCCTGTTAGCTTTATTTCCTCTTGTATAAATCGTTTAAACGAAATTGACTTAGCAATTCTGCGAGCGCGACTGTTCAATAACTGCTTCAAACTACCGACTTTCGAATGATAGTCTTCTAACAACTTGTGAATTCTTAAGATAATGAACCTCAGCGCGAAACCACTTTCCAAACAACGAGCTTCAACCTAACTAATAGTTTAAAACATAGCTTACCTGATCTGCCTTATCAAAACGGGCCTTAACTCTTGCCATCGCTTGAATTTCTTCTGATCGCCAAAGATTCTTGGCGATACCAGCTTCCTCTCGCCTTCATAGCTTTGCCCTTGTTCCCTCATCTGGGGGTAGAGGCGCCTTCCGGATCCTTCTCTACCTTCCCTGACTTTCAGGACAATGAGCTGGATAGCTAAGTGTTCTCTTCGAACCTACCTTAGCTATCCTTTAAACTTCTTCCACCCTCCACACCGTACCTAAACTATTTCGAGACGAGAAGGATTTTATCTTGCCTGAACTCGCTCGACGGCGAGAAGGTCTTTAACTCGCCTGAACTCGCTCATCGACGAGAAGGTCTTTAACTCGCCTGAACTCGCTCATCGGCGAGAAGGTCTTTAACTCGCCTGAACTCGCTCATCAGCGAGAAGGTCTTTAACTCGTGCCTCTACATTGCCCCAAGGGCTACATCTTCTCTCCCCCGGAAGCACTAAGGACTTTTACTGGTGCCTCTATATTGCCCCAGAGGCTACATCTTCTCTCCTCTGGAAGCACTGAGGACTTTTTACTCTTTCTCGCCTGCACTCGCTCGACGGCGAGGAGGTCTTTAACTGGTGCCTCCGATAGCCGAAAGACGATGAGGACTTTAAACTTTAACTGATGCCGCCAATCGCCGAAAGACGATGAGGACTTAGAAATTCTTTAGAAAGCATGCGACATAACTTCAAAACTCGCCTTAAATCACTTTTGGGTGGCAAGGTCTTTCTTTTTTCAAAAACTCTTGCAATAACAATAAGCATGCAATCTAAGACACTTTGAACTTCGAAAAATCTTCTTTATTGGGTGGCCTCATTAAAAACCCTTCTTAGGGAAAAAAGAGTGCCCCCTTTTAAACTGTTTTAACAGAAAGCTTGCAAACTCTTCATGTTTGTTTTACTTACAAAGCTTTTAACTGTAATATAACTTGAGGTGCGTGGCGTTCCAGGTGCGAGGGATCGCCCCTCCTTCCAACGTTTCTAAGCGGTAGGCACCGTTCCCGAGCGCCTCGGTTATCTTCAACGGTCCCGCCCACTTAGGCGACAGCTTGTTCTTCATCTCGTACTGGTGGGCCTTCCTCATCACCAGGTCGCCTTCTCTGAACTGCCTTGGCATCACCTTCGAGTTATACCTTCGTTCAATCCTTCTTTTCACTGCCTCAACCTTCACTCTTGCCTCCTCCCTGACCTCATCCAGCAAATCCAGATTCAGCCTTCTTTCCTCGTTCGAGTCTTCTGCTACAAAGTTCTGGAATCTCGGCGTGCTCTCTTGGATTTCCACTGGAATCATTGCGTCGCATCCATAGACCAGGCTGAATGGGGTCTCATGGGTTCCTGACTGCTCGGTGGTGTGGTACGCCCAGACTATACGGGGTACCTCCTCAGCCCAACTTCCTTTGGCTTTCTCTAGCCTTCTCTTCAAACCTCTTAGCAATACCCGATTGGCTGACTCTACTTGGCCATTCGTCTGAGGGTGCTCGACAGATGCAAATACTTGTTGAATTCCCACCCCTTCGCACAGCTTCTTCAACAAGTGACTTGCAAACTGGGTTCCGTTATCTGACACCAGGCGCTTGGGCACACCAAACCGGCACACGATGTTCTTCCACAGAAAGCTCTCGATCTTGTGCGCGGTGATCTGGGCCACTGGTTCTGCTTCGATCCACTTGGTGAAATATTCAATCGCCACCACCAAGTACTTCATCTGCCTGATCGCCAATGGAAAGGGTCCCAGAATGTCGATCCCCCATGTATGAAACAGCCAAGGGCTGTAAATTGACTTCAACTCCTCGGGAGGCGCCTTGTGCCAATCGGCGTGCTGCTGACATTGCTTGCAACACTGCGCGTACTTCTTGCAGTCTTCTCTCATTGTTGGCCAGTAGTAACCTACACGGAGAGTCCTTGCGGCCAGAGCTCGACCCCCGATGTGGCTTCCACATACCCCTTCATGGAGCTCAGCCATGATTCTTGTACATTTCTCTCCGTGCACACATTCCAGGAGTGGGTGAGTGAACCCAAACCTATACAACTCGCCATCAATCATCGTGAACTTGCTGGAGTTCTTCTTTATCTTCCTGGCCTCCGTCGGATCCAGCGGGAGAAGGCCATCCGCCAGGCATCGCTTGTACTGTGTTACCCAGGTGTCT
This sequence comes from Phaseolus vulgaris, assembly GCF_051622355.1. Lineage (NCBI taxonomy): Eukaryota > Viridiplantae > Streptophyta > Magnoliopsida > Fabales > Fabaceae > Phaseolus > Phaseolus vulgaris. The sequence goes on from NC_143500.1 coordinate 20,537,010, forward strand.
GGCTCATGGGTAGCGCAGACCTGTGCCACATTCACCTTCTCTCCCCGACATGCCCTTATTCTTAGCGATCTCAAGGTCTCCTGCGTCAAAGACCTGTGACTCCTCGCCGCTTTCTCCGTCGATTTGCTTATTTGAAGAACCAGGTGATCTGCCACAAATGCTCTGGGTGTCTTCAGAGTTTCTTGGATCACCGTCCTCTGCCTACCCCCTTGCCTGAACTGGCGAGCTTAGCTAGCAAGTTAACTCGGGCATTCTGCTCTCTGGGCACATGCACTACTTCAAAGGAGGCGAATAAACTCTTCAACTCCTGTACATACTCCATGTAAGCCGCCATTTGTGGATCCTTGGCCTGGAACTCGCCTGTTACTTGTCCCGTGACCAACAGCGAATCACTCTTAGCCATTAACACCCTAGCTCCCATCTCCTTGGCCAGCAAGATACCGGCGATCAGCGCCTCATATTCTGCTTGATTGTTGCTGGCCTTGAAGGCAAACCTCAGGGTCTGCTCGATCAGCACGCCGTTGGGCCCTTCCAAGATGACTCCAGCACAACTGCCCTGCTGGTTCGACGATCCGTCCACCGAAAGCACCCAACAAAAGTCATCCCCCTCAACTCGTGTGGCTTCTGACGAGAGCTCGACCACGAAATCTGGGAAAATCTGTCCCTTAATCGGACCTCAGGGCTCATACTTGATGTCGAACTCCGATAGCTCCACCGCCCACTTCACCATCCTCCCAGCTACGTCGGGCTTCTTCAGAACCTTCTGGATGGGCAAGTCCGTCATCACCAGTATTGTGAAGCTGTGGAAATAGTGGCGTAACCTTCTCGCCGAAAAAACTACTGCCAGTGCCGCTTTCTCCAGGGCCTGATATCTCACTTCGGGGCCCTGCAACACCTTACTGACAAAATAAATAGGCTTTTGGGCCTGATCTTACCGCCCTCTCAGTCACAGCAAAATACAACCTGAGAGGGGTCCCCATTAGTGGTTTTCACAAAACCGGCGGGCTCGCCAGGTATTCTTTAAGCTTGACGAAGGCTTCTTCACACTCTTTCGTCCAGGCAAATTTGTTATTCCGTCTTAAACACTGGAAATACGGATGGCCCTTCTCTCCACTAGCCGACACGAAACGAGACAGGGTGGCCATCCGACCCGTGAGCTGCTGCACCTCCTTCACGGTTGCCGGGCTCCTCATCGCCAAGATGACGGCACATTTATCAGGGTTGGCTTCTATTCCTCTCTCAGTTAAGAGGAACCCCAAGAACTTCCCAGCCTCCACGCCAAAGATGCACTTCTCGGGATTCAGCTTTAACCTGAACTTGGCGATCGTAGCGAACAACTCCTCCAAGTTCGCAACGTGCTTGCTCTTCTCTGGCGAGGTCACGACCATGTCATCCACGTAGGCTTGCACATTCCTTCCCAGCATTGGTGCAAGTACCCGATCCATCAACCTCTGGTACGTGGCCCCGGCGTTCTTCAGACCAAAAGGCATCACCTTGTAGCAGTAGCACGACCTCTCGGTCATGAAGGCGGTCTTCTCCTCATCCCTAGGATGCATCTTTATCCGGTTGCGCCCCGGGCCTCTACCCTTGTTTTTTCTTGGATCATAAGGATGGTGAGTCCTCTGATCCCTCTTGGCCGCCGTTGTCTCCAACACCCTCTGTGGCTGGATCCTGGTCTGGGCACGTGGCCTAGCGGGGGCCACGCTTCCCCTCTTCTCGGCGACCTCACTTTCATCGGCGATGTGGGCCACCGCAAGTCGCCGAACCTCAGCAAACGTGGCGAGGTGAGCCCTAATCAACGCCTCGCAGAAGGGTCCCGGCAGCACGCCCTTCTTGAATGCGTAGACCAACATCTCTTCATCCTTGGTCGGTGAGCGGACCATCTGCGCCCCAAAACGATTCAAGTAGTCCCTGAGGGACTCTCCCTGGTACTGCCTTATGTCGAACAGATCATAAGACACCCTAGGCGGCGCCTTATTCACTATGTACTGCTCGACGAAGATCTTCGAAAACTGTTGGAAGTTGGTTATGTGACCTGTAGGCAGGCCCACAAACCATTCTAGCGTTGTTCCCTGGAGTGTGCTCACAAACATCTTGCAGTACACAGCATCCGATCCTCCTGACAGCATCATCTGCGTGTGGAACGTGGTGAGATGTGCCTCAGGATCCTCCACGTCGGTAAAAACAGCTTTCACGGGTACTACACTCGCAGGGATAGGCGTGTCCGTAATCGCCTGAGCGAAAGGCATAGGGAAAACGCGAGGCGGCGTTGACGGCGCGACCTCTTCAGCGACTGGACGCCCTCGCTGCTCCTGAAGAGCTTGACGCAATTCCTCAATCACTCTGCTAAGCTCTTCATTCCTGGCCCGAGAGGCGACCAGGTCCTCGTGCATTCTTGCCTGCTCTATGCGCGAGGCTTCCACATTCGCCTGTAGCGAACACATGATTTCCACCATCTGCGCCATAGTCATGGCGCCTTCAGCAGCAACGGGCGCGACTAGACTTGAACGGTTGCTTCTCATCTTTCTCATGAAAACTTGACAGATCGCAAGGAGTGACGAACAACACCTTCTTCAGCGCCGATCGATTCAACGATCAATCGGTCAGAACTTCGCTAAACTCTGAAGAACTTCAAGAGCACAACTTCGACAACAAAACCTTCACAGAAACTCGCGACTCCACCACAAACCACCGCTTCTTCCACAAAAATTCGAACGAGCGGCGAAACTTAGATCTCACCGATTAAAACTCGCATAAGCAGCGAAAAACCTCACCTCACAGAACAAGAACTCAAACGAACGGCGGAAAACGCGAATCTCCCGAACAAAGCTTAGATGAACAGCGAAAAATGGTTGCACCAGCACACAACCACACAGAAACTGCAGAAACTTCTAAGAACTCACGCTGTGGATGGGAACAGGTTTTACACGGCCCCACGTGGGCGCCTAATGATCCTGCCTGTTGACCAAAACGCTGGAGCCTTGCCTCGTCAAACTTGGATCTACTTCTGCGCCGTGTGAGCCTCCGTCCTTCACCGCGATCCACCTCAAGAACCTGCAAAAGACAGAACGGCGCCGCTACGGCCGATCACGCTCCGACGCCCAAGTCAGCGACTGAACCACCAATTACTAAGAGAAAACTCAAGAACTCTAAGGAACCGTGCAAAGTTCTCTCTCAGCGTACTCTCGTTCTCGCAGTTGTAAAGAAGTAACCTAAACGCGTGCGTACCTCAAAGTTCGTTGGAAACTCTTATATACCTGGGCACTTTCTCTCTCCTGACAGTTACACATCTGGACACGTGACTCGCATCCAGCTGTACATGTGTCATCATCTGGAGCATCCTTGACTTGGGCGCCACTTCTTACTCTTCAGGCTTTTGGCTAAGTTACTTACGCATGGAGCGCAAAGCTGCCTTGGAGCGTGATCTCTTCTGAGTGGCGAGTTCGGGTGCCTTCATATACACCTTCCCTGTGGTCTCGCCGGCCGCCTTCATGATCTGCTCTACCTGCTTCACCGTGTATGTTCAAGTAAGCTGTCTCTCGACCTCACCCTTTGGTTAGCTAGGAAATGACTATCTGACAACTTTATCCTTTGCTTCGAGGGCCTAGAACAAGCTTCCCTGATCCTTCGGCGATGTCCTTCTCTCGGCAATCCCTAACCATCAGGTCGCCTGGGTTCGCATCCGGCGACTTCATCTCAAACTCAGTGACCGCCGGTTTAGGTACGATAGAGATCGGAGCACGCCAACTTAATACCTGGCGACCGCTCGAGCCCCCCGACTTCCTTCCCTTCTGCCAGCCATGGGCCCCGCTCAACACGCCTTCATAATAGCTTGCTGCCATGTCATCACTTCCGACTACAAGGGCGGTACACAAGTTCACACCATTGTTGGAGGTTTTTCCAGCGGAGGACCCACCGCCTCCCAACAAAAGAAATACGCGAGGGGGGTCAACTCGATTGAAGAAAGGATCTCGGGTGAACCGTGGGAATCGGACCTCGTGTTCACGAGAGGGGATCTTCGAGACCTGGTGCCGCACGACAACGATCCTGTGGTCGTTAGTTGTCACGGCGGGCCGAAAGGTGCACAGGGTTCTTGTCGACCAAGAAAGCTCTGCAGATGTCATGTTTTGGTCGACATTCAACAAGTTGCGGCTGTCTCTTAACCTTTTGAGGCCCTACACAGGGTGCTTATATGGTTTCGCAGATCACTAGGTGGAAGTCCGAGGCTACTTGGAGCTGAGGACAACGTTCACAGATGGAGAGGCCTCACGTACCGAAAGCATCCGGTACTTGGTCGTAAACGCCAACTCCGCCTACAACATATTGTTGGGCAGGCCGGCGTTGAATCGGTTGAACGCAGTGGCCTCCATGCGCCATATGAAGATGAAGTTGTCAGATCTCAGTGGCAAGGTGATTGTCATCAAGTCGGACCAGGAGGAGGCGCGAAAATGTTATGAGAACAACCTGAAAACGAAGAGAGACGTGTTCATGGTGTATGAGCGCCCGCCAAGTGCAGACACGACGATGATTGAGGCGACGCTTTATTCAAGTCTGTGAAGTCCACGCACATCCTCCACTTCCCTTTCGCCTTCTTCACCAGGACGACGTTGGCCAGCCATTCAGGGTATTGAATCTCCTTGATGTGACCAGCACTCAGCAGCTTCTGCGTGTCTTCCCTTACCACCAGCTGCCTCTCTTCATTAAACTTTCTCCTTCTCTGGCGCACGGGGTGGACCGTGGCGTCCATGCTAAGGTGATGACATAGGAAATCAGGGTCGATGCCGGGCATATCTGAGGCAGACCATGCGAAAGCATCTAAATGGCGTGAAATCACCTCTGCCACCTCATCCTGCTCCTCTTGGCTCAGCAAATGCCCCAGCTTAAACGTTTTGCCACCAATCTCCCTCTCCAGCACGTTAGCCACCTGCTGATCCCTGCTATTATCTTTAACGGGCGCCGCCTATTCTACGGGCGCTGTGTTGTCAGGGCCCTCCTCCATGAGCGTATCTGCCTCGCGCGTCGCCCTCATGGGTCTGGCCTCGTCAGGCGTTGACCCAGCGGGCGTCGCCTCAATCATCGTCATGTTTGCACTTGGCGGACGCTCAAACACCATGAACACGCCTCTCTTCGTTTTCAGGCTATTCTCGTAACATTTCCACGCTTCCTCCTGATCCGACTGGATGACAATTACCTTGCTGCTGAGATCTGGCAGCTTCAACCTATTTAACGCCGGTCTGCCCAACAAGATGTTGTAGGCGGAGTTGGCGTTTACAACCAAGTACCGGATGCTTTCGGTATGCGAGGCCTCTCCATCTGTGAACGTTGTCCTCAACTCCAAGTAGCCTCGGACTTCCACCTGGTTATCCGCAAACCCATATAGGCACCCTGTGTAAGGCCTCAAAAGGTCGGGAGACAACCGCAACTTGTTGAATGTCGACCAGAACATGACATCTGCAGAACTTCCCTGGTCGACTAGAACCCTGTGCACCTTTCGGCCCGCCGTGACAATGGAAATGACCACGGGGTCATTGTCGTGCGGCACGACATCCCGCAGATCTGCCCTCGTGAACATGAGGTCCGACTCCCATGGATCACCTGAGATTCTTTCCTTAATTGAGTTGACCCCCCTGGCGTATTTCTTTCGCTGGGAGGCGGTCGGTCCTCCGCCAGAAAAGCCTCCAACAATGACATGAACCTCGCCGAGAACAGGCATCTCGTGCGCCTGCTCTTCTACTGGCGCCAGCAGGGCGGCGGTCGTGGCGGGTTCTGCGACATAATCCTTCAGAAACCCGCTTCTCACCAACTCATCTAGCTGGTAACCCAGCGACAGGCAGTTATCGATGTGATGACCGAAAGCCTCGTGGAACTCGCACCAAGAGTCTTTCCGAGGCCCTAGCACCTTGTCAGTCTTCGCCGATCGCTTCAACCTCTCAGCTATATTAGGCACAGCGATCAGGTTCTTCAACTCCACCACAAAGTTGTACCTCGCCGGCCTTGCTCTCTCTCTGGCCGGGCGATCCCCTCCTACTGGACCCCGGTGCTGGGGTTTTCTGGTCTCATAGGGGCGCCTCCCCTCTGGCTTCTTCCTCCCCGTCGTGGTCTCGTTGACCCTGACGGGCTGAACCCGCGTCTGCGCTCTCAGGCGTGAGGGTACGACGCTGGTGCGCTTCTCGCACACCTCTCCTTCGGAGGCGATATGTTCCACCGCCCGACGCCGTATTTCAGCAAAGGTCCTTGGGCGATTGCAAATAATAGATTCGCAAAAAGGGCCGAGACACACGCCTTTCCTGAAGGCATACACAATCATAGGCTCCTCCGAAGTACCAACTTTTACCACTTGGGCCCCGAAGCGGTTGATGTATTCCTTTAAGGTCTCCCCCTGATACTGTTTGACGTCAAACAGGTCGCAGGAAACTGGCGGCGGGGCCTTGTTCGCCAAGTATTGCTCCCTAAACAGCTGCGACAACTGCCGAAAGGAGGTGATATGGCCATTTGGAAGGCTGATGAACCAATCCATTGCCATCCCTGTCAATGTGCTCATAAAGAGCTTGCATCTCGCAGCATCGGAGCCGCCTACCAATACCATCTGCGTGTGGAATGCAGTGAGATGCGTCTCGGGGTCCTCCATCCCGGTAAAGATCACCTTGGGCCTCGCGAACGTGTTGGGGATCACCGAATCCAGAATCTCCTATGAGAAGGGTATGGAAAATTCCCTTGGTGGGGTGAGACGCTCGGTCCAATCTTGTTCACGTTGCCCTTGGTTATAGTTCAAATCCCGGTGCAACTCTTCATTGACATGATGGAGCTTTTCGTTTCTCGTGCGCGAGTCTGCGAGATCCGCCTGGATGCGTTCTTGTTCCATCCTTGACTCCGCCATCTCATCCTGCAGCCCCCGCATCATTTCCAGTACCTGCTGCATGGACATTTCCTCACTCGCCGCGCGTGCGGTACCTTGTCTAGTGGTGGCCCTCATTCTTCACTATTTCCTCCAATTTCTGCCAACGTTATGGTGGCTCTGATAGATCTTCGTTGCTTGTGATGGGACTGATGTTTTAAATCGGCCCCGCGGTTGGCGCCAGATGTTCCGACCGGTTGACCTGGGACGTCTTTGTGCACAACCTCACCCGTCAGCTAGGGACTCCTTCCCACTGGTGACCTGTGGATTCCTGCAAAGAAGGACAAAAGGGCGCCCTAGCGGCCGTTTGCACTCCGACGCTCAAGTCAGCTAGCAAGAAACACGAAAACTCTACACCTGTGTATCGGAGCACCGTGAATGGCACTCTAAAGGTGGTCAAAGAAACTGTGTGTAGTGTATATTTTCTTCTTCTGGCAAACAACCTCTCTCCCTAGTCCCTTGTCTGTAGCCTCAAGACTCGAGCAAGCAACTAGAGTGTGTTCTAGGAAATTCTGCCAAAAATTCCAACCCCGTTTCCAACATTCGAGGCGCTATTTAAGCTAGTCCAGAATTCAAAGCGCCTTAAAGCGCATTTAATTATAAAACGTTCAGCGCATTTAAGACGTTTAAACCGCTTGGGAGCATTTATAGTACCTTAAACGCTCGAAACTGAAACTGTATTAAATAACTTTAATTACCTTGTACCTGACAAAATGACGTTTCTATTCTGACTTGGCTGCTGTACATGTGGAGGGCCTCACAGCGTCGTGACCCCATCTGGGGGTATTTCCTCGTGTGAGTCCTCCTACCTGGGAGTCCATCTGCACAAGGGGTGACTTTTTGGGTGCCAACTCATGCCCCCAAACATCTAGTCACTCACTTTGAGAGCGTATCTACCTTCCTCTCGTACCCTGCACCGGGCTACCCTGGGCGTGACCCTCCTCATGAGTCATATCTACCCCAAGGGCGTCTCAGGGGCAGCATGGGCGCTTCACGAGTCAGGTTGCTCTCCACTGGCGCTATTACTATGGCCTTAAAGCCACCTTTCTTTTCTCTTTATTGCTACCCCGGGTTATCGGGGTTGAAGGCCTTCCCATGGGTATCGGGGAGCGACACTGTGATTGCCTTGCTTTTGTGACATTTGACCTTGGCTACGCCCTAGCTGGGCGACGCCTTGACTTGGCGATGCCTTCACCTAGGCGACGCCTTACCTTGACAACGCTCCCTCTTGGCGACGCCCCGCCTCGGCGATGCATGCACTTGGCGTCGCCTCACCTAGGCGGCGCCTTATGTTGACTTTGACCCCGACGTTAACTCTGACCTTGACTTTGTCAACGCCCGGATACGGGACGGTACATCCACTATCCACAATGAGGGAACATATGTTTTCTAAAACATTGCATCTTGTATGGAATATGTTCTCTCTTTGTGTTTCGATGGATGTGCTAGGGTGATTGTTGAGGGTTCTCCTAATCATAAGTAATTCTCCCTCTAGTGGAGCTACCCTCTCATCCTCTCCCCCCTCCTCTCTCTCACTAGGCTCATCCTCGCCACTAGTGTATTCACCTAAACCCTTGAGAAACGAAGTCCTTTGGTTTGGGCATTGTGCTTGCACATGCCCTCTACCATAGCACTTGAAACACTTAACATCTCTAGCTCGGATGGGTGGGGTGGAGGTTTCTTTGGTTAAGGGTCTGGTAGGTTCTTTTTGTTTTTCTTTTGATGTGCTACCCTCCCTTCTAAACTCTTTCTTGGGATAAAAGCTAGAGTAGGAACTCACCCTTTGACTTGAAGTTTTGCGCAAGATTTGTTGTTCAACTTTAATGCATAGTTGAACCAAGTCATTCAAGTCTTGGTAAGGTAGGAGTTCTACCCTATCTCTTATCTCAAGTGATAGGCCACTAAGGAACCTAGCTATGGTGGTGTCCTCCTCTTTCCTAATGGATGCTCTCATCATGTAGAGCTCCATTTTCTGCCTATACTCTTCCACACTCATGTTCTTTTGTTGGAGTCTTTGGACCTTGTCCATCAACTCCCTATGGTAGTAGGATGGTATGTGACGACGTCTTAGGGCTCCCCTAAGGTCATTCCAATATGTAATGGGAGGTTCCCTATGAAGACGTCTTTCTCTTTCGAGAGAGGTCCACCAATACATGGCGTTGCCTTGGAAGCTAAGGGCGGTTAGGGGTACCTTGCGTTCTTCACTCACCCTATGGCAAGCAAAGAGTTGTTCTACTTTCGTCTCCCAATCTAGGTAGATTTCTACATTCTCCTTACCATGGAAGTGAGGTAGGTCTACTCTAATCTCCCTTGGCCCCTCTTGCTCCCTTTGCCTATTTCTTTTAGGGGGTGGTTGGTAATAGTCATTGATTCTAAGGCTCCCCTCCCCTAGAGACTCATTACTTTTAGATGCATGAGTATGAGATTTTTTTTATTTTTGTGATTTTTGTGATTTCTCTTCTTGGGCTTTAGCCAACTCATTAATTTTAGTCTCATTCTCCAATTGTCTAAAAAAAATCATTTGCACAGCTTGTGAAACTTCTTTCAAAAGTGTTTTTACAGATTTTACTTCACTTTCAATAGACTTTGGAGAGTGAGGAGAAGAAGACATGGCTAAAGTTTTGTGTATACAAGTATTTTACCTTGAGAAAATTTAGGAAAGTCAAAGAAGGTAGTTTTCCAGGTAAGGGAGGTGAGTCACAAAGGACTACGTAAATACCAAGCCTTTGCCTTAGCCAAAAACTATCCCTCAATGTCTTCACACAAAGTTTTCTCTTAGTAAACCACTTAGAACACAATTAATTTGAGAAATCAGATTTCAATGCAAGAAAACAATGCAAGCTAACTAATTAACCAAGCAAGACGAATTAACAAAGCTTAAACAAGGCAACACAAGTGAAAAGCGTAGCTAATTAAGCAAGGAAAAGTAATTAAAACAATTAACAATTGCTAATTAGAAAACTCTACACTAGTTGGTCCTAGGTGAGGCTTCTTGGACACTTGGAGCCCTTGAAGACACACTCATTGTCTAATCACGTAATTAAAGAAGTAATTAACACAGGTTAAGTTGCAAAGAAAATTAAGAAAACTCCCTTTGTTGATCTTTTTTTGCTATTGGCACTTCCTTGGTTGTCTTTTCTTGTTGGGCCTTCCAAGTGTTTGTGGTGTTTTGAGAAGTATTTGTTTCTGCCTTTGCTTTTGTTCCCCTTAGAATTAAGGACTTAATTCTCCAATTCCAGCACCTATCAAGAAGACTAGACCTTACTGAAGTCAAATTTCCACTCAAATAAGCACCAATTGAGAATCATTTCCAGCACCAAATTTAGAGGCCAAAGAATGAAAGCAAAAAACAAGTTAATTGGAAAAACAGTACCACACAAATGGAGTTAGATTGTGACAACTAGAAAGAGTTCCAAGAAATATTAGACAAGCAAATAAAGGTACGCACAGAAAATGAATCCTAAGAATAGCACTAGAATAGATTTCAAAATCAAAAAACAACACCACTGAAAAATTGTTGTGGGCCAGAGAACGTGATTTTCCCCGATTTATGTTGAGATGCCCCTTTAAGATTTGATTCTGAAAATTTATATGCAAAATATTCAAGATCTTAACTAAATTCTGGCGTTGGTTTCACTCCAAAAGCATTAACCATTTTCTTTTAATAAATTTTTCAAATTCAGTGTTCAGTTACGCCAACTGTAGCGCCCAGATTTGCACACTATTTTTAAAATATTTATCATTTTTTTCTATTGACTCTTTTGAGCTGATTCTTTTTTTGTCTTTTCTGCAACACCTCAATCTTGCATAATCCAGAGAATAAAAAATTTCCTATGTAGGGAAATAATTTTCTTAAACAAAACAGCCAGCACAGAGTGATGTAAAACAGGGGATTCTGTAAAAACTGGAAAAAACTGCAAGATACCAAAAGATAAACCCAATGGAATTGATGAAAAGGAATTTGTGTAGATCTAAACACAAATATGAACGCAAGCTAAAAATAAAGGGCACCAAAAGATCAAAACACAGCAGATTCAAAACAAGTATTTAGACCAAAATCAAGAAACAAATAAGCCAAATAAAGTACTACTTATGATTTGATGACATTTTGGAAAAACATGACTAGACAAAACACATATAGATTCAGAAATTAAAAGACTCAAAGAGCATAAAATGAACCAAATACAATTGCAATAAAGACTCAAATGCCTAAAATAAAAATAGCAACTCAAAGGTGTAAGGAATACCAAAAATTGCACAAGGATTGCTCAAGATCAACTAGGCAAAGTGCACCGATTGGATTTTCCAAATAGCACACCAAAACAAAGTAAAAAATTAAAAACAGCAATACAAGTATGAAAAGAAGATGAACAACATGAAATAAAGAAGAACTCAAAATGAAAAAGACCAAGAACTACTCATCTTTGAAGAACCTATGCTCATGATACCAAATGATGGCAAATTCATGGAGCTCTTCTCGGAATCATGATCAAGGGTGCGGAAGCTATGGATTGAAATGTGCAAGATCCTCTTAGGAGCTATGGTGATCTTGAAGGTGCATGATGTGTATGGAAAGAGGGAGGTTCGGCCAGCCCTATGGTAGGTGATGAAGATGAAGATTAGGTCCTAGAAACTAGGCAAAAGCAATGTATGGCACAATGTTGGCAGCATAACATTACTCTCATTAATCTTGAAAATACAAGAGCTAGGCATCTCCTTTTATAGCCTAAGGAGGCGTAAATCCTAAGTTAATTCCACATGAAATGTGAGCAAAATGAAATGGAAATGTGAAGGCACATGGCACATGGACCACATGGCCGGTCATGTGAGCCAATGTTCTATAATGTGCACAAAATCTAGGGTAAATAACATATAAGACAAGTTTGTGCTTTCTAACACTACACTAATTACTAAGCCACCCCTAATGGGCCTCCATGTAACATGTATAGGTTCTTCTCCCTCCAATCCGTAGCTAGACCCATTTGTGCGTGAAGGTGTTTGGTCATGGACCTAGTGATAGGTCCTAGACGGTCTAGGCTTCCTCCTAGATGCTCCTCTTGTAGCCGCTCCTTATCATGTGCTAGACGCTCTCCTCTTGAGTCTAGACGCTCCTCACATGGTTCTAGACGGTCTAGTCTTGGGTCTTGGCTTCCATGGTGAGGTGAGCTTGGCCTTCCTCCATCAGTAAACTTGCTGGAGCTCTTTTTTATTTTTCCAGCTTCTGTCGGGTCGAGTGGGAGCACGTCATCCGCCATGTAGCGCTGGTACGGTGTTATCCACGTGTCCGGCTCATGGATAGCACAAATGTGCATCATCTTTACTTCTCCCACTGGACATGCTCTAATTCTCGGCGTCTTCAAAGTCTCCTGAGTCAAGGATCTATGACTCTTTGCTCTTCTTCCGTCAACTTGCTTACTTGAAGAACCTGATGGTCTGTAACAAACGCTCGAGGTGCCTTCAAGGTTTCTTGTATAACGGTCCTCTGTCTGGCCCCCTTGCCCGAACTGGCGAGCTTGGCTAGCAAGTCAGCTCGGGCGTTCTGCTCTCTTGGCACGTGTACTACGTCAAACAAGGCAAAGGACCCCTTTAGCTCTCTCACATACTCTAGATAAGCCGCCATTTGCGGATCCTTGGCCTGGAACTCGCCTGTTACCTGCCCAGTGACCAACAACGAGTCACTCTTGGCCACCAGCACCTTTGCTCCCATTTCTTTTGCCAACAAAATTCCAGCGATCAATGCCTCAAACTCTACTTGATTATTGCTATCTTTGAAGGCAAACCTCAAGGATTGTTCTATCAAAACACCGTTGGGACCTTCCAAAATGATTCCAGCACCACTACCCTGCTGGTTGGATGACCCATCCACTGAGAGAACCCATCGGAAGTCATTCCCTTCACTCTGCGTCACTTCGGAAGAGAGTTCAACCACAAAATCAGCGAAGATTTGTCCCTTGATCGGTCCTCGGGGCTCATACTTAATATCAAATTCTGATAACTCCACAACCCATTTTACCATTCTTCCGGCTACATCCGGCTTCTTCAAAACCTTTTGGATGGGTAAATCAGTCATTACCAACACCGTAAAGCTCTGGAAGTAATGACGCAACCTCCTTGCTGAAAACACAACCGTCAGAGCCGCTGTACCGTCCCGTACCCGGGCGTTGATGAAGTCGAGGTCAAAGTTAGCGTCGAGGTCAAAGTCAATGTAAGGCGTCGCCCAGGTGGGGGTGACGCCAAGCACAGGCGTCGCCAAGAGGAAGCGTCGCCAAGAGGAAGTGTCGCCAAGAGGAAGCATCGCCAAGATAAGGCGTCGACTAGCAGGGTGTCGCCAAGGTGGAATGACTCAAAAGCAAGGTGACCACAACGCCACTCCCCGACACCCATAGGTAGGAAAGACCATGGAGGGGGCGACGCCGTGGGAAGGCCTCAGACCCCTGATAACCAGGGAATAGTGATAAAGAGAAGGAAAAGGTGGCTTCAAGGCCATAGTGACAACGCCAGTGTAGTGCAGCCCGACTCGTGAAGTACCCCTGCTGATGGAGATCAAGCTCAAGAGGACATGGAGGCCAATCAACAAGATCAAGAAGAGGTGGAGGCACAAATGGAGGACACCTGTACCGCCCTGGTGGACGGGTGTGATGACGTGGCATCCTGCTACAGTGTAGGCGTGTTGACAAGGCGCCAGGTTGGCAGATAGGAAGGAAGTCGGGAGGCACGTGTGGTCGCCGATTGTTAAGTTGGCGTGTTCCGATTTCCAGTTTACCAGAATAGGCGATCGCCAGGTTGAAGATGAAGTCGCCAAGATGTAGACTCAGGCGACCAGGCAGTCGGAGATCGCCAGAATAAGCACATCGCCGAAGACGAAGGAGAAGCAGATTATGAAGGCGGCCGGCGAGACCACAGGGAAGGTGTATGAAGGCCCTAACTCGCCAGTTTCAGTAGAGATCGCACTCCTAAGTTAGCTATGCACTGGGCAGTACCATGCATAAGTAACTTAGCCAAAATAAGAGTAGAAGCAGCGCCAAGTCAGGAAGCCTCCAGATGATGGCACGTGTACAGTTGGATGCGAGCCACGTGTCCAGGTCTGTAACTGCCAGGAGAGAGAAAACCACCAGGTATATAAGAGTTCTTAACAGATTTTCTAAGGTACACGCGCATTCAGTTCATACACTTTACGCTTGCGAGTGACAGAGCTGTTTGTGAGAGAGAGAGTTTACACGGTTCCAGTTCTTAGTATTTGGTGATACCGTCACTGACTTGAGCGTCGGAGTGCGATCGGCCGCAGCAACGCCGTGTCGTTTCTTTGCAGGTTCTTGAGATAGATCCAGAGGAGGAACGGAAGTGAGAAGCGGCGCGCACGTCGATCCCTTGACGAGGCATTCTCCAGCGCTCCGGTCAACAGGCAGGATCATCAGGCGCCCACCGTGGGGCCGTGTAAAACGTGCTCCCATCCACAGCGTGAGTTCGTGGAAGTTTTCGAGGTTTTCTGCGCGGTTGTGTGCTGGTGCAACCGTCGTTTGCAGTTTCTTTGAGTTTCGTTCGGTGAGTTTGTGTTTGTGCCGTTTGTTTGGCTTTCAATCGGTGGAGTGAGGTCTTTTGTTGCTTGCGCGCAATCTGTCTGGTGGAAGTTCGAGTTCTTTGGTGGGTTTCTGCGAAGGTTTGCGGTGTTCTTGGGTTCTTGCGCAGTTTCTTGAGTTTTCTCCGATTGATCGCTGATTCGTTTGTGGTTGAAGTGTTATTTGCTGTATTTCTGTGGTTCGCTGAAGTTAATGAGAAAGATGAGAAGCAATCGTTCCAGTCCCGTGGCTCCCGTCGCAGCTGAAGGCGACGCCGCCATGACCATGGCGCAGATGGCAGAAATGATGCGCTCATTGCAGGCGACTGTGGAAGCCTCGCGCGTGGAGTAGGCAAGGATACATGAAGACCTGGTCGCCTCTCGTGCCAGGAACGAGGAGCTCAGCAAGGTAGCTGAGGAGCTGCGTCGAGCTCTTCAGGAACAGCAGGGTCGTTCTTCAGCTGAAGAGGTGGCACCGTCGACGCCACCTCGTGTTTTCCCAATGCCTTTCATTCAGGCGATTACCGACACGCCAATTCCCACGAGCGTGGTCCCGGTTAAAGCTGTTTTTACCGGCGTGGAGGAGCCAGAGGCTCATCTGACCACGTTCCACACACAGATGATGCTGTCGGGAGGGTCGGACGCCGTCTACTGTAAGATGTTCGTGAGCACGCTCCAGGGAACGGCGATGGAGTGGTTTGTGAGCCTGCCTAATGGCCACATAACTAATTTTCAACAATTCTCGAAAATCTTTGTGGAGCAGTATATTGTGAACAAAGCACCGCCCAGGGTGTCCTATGATCTGTTTGACATAAGGCAGTACCATGGGGAGTCCCTCAGAGACTACCTCAATCGCTTCGGAGCGCAGATGGTCAGATCGCCGGCCAACGATGAAGAAATGCTGGTCTATGCCTTCAAGAAGGGCGTGCAGCCAGGGCCATTCTGCGAGGCCTTGATCAGGGCTCATCCAGCGACGTTTGCTGAAGTCAGGCGACTTGCGGTGGCCCACATCGCCGACGAGAGTGAAGTCGCCGAGAAGAGAGGCAGCGTGGCTCCCGCCAGGCCACGCGCCCAGACCAGGATCCAGCCACAGAGGGTGCTGGAAACGGCAGCGGCGGCCAGAAAAGACCAAAGGACTCGTTATCCTTACGATAGGAGAAATAAGGGAAGAAGCCAAGCGCGCCAACCGCCAGCACGCCAACAACCAGCACGCCGGGAATACAATCGCCCGCCTAAGCACAAATTCGTCATGGGACTAGCGGACCTGATCGCTATCCCTAACATATCTGCTAGGTTGAAGGCGCCCGAGAAGGTGGGCGATAAGGTGCTGGGGTCAAAAGCGGACGCCTGGTGCGAGTTCCACCAGTGCTTTGGCCACAACCTGGACTCGTGTTTGTCTTTAGGATACCAGCTCGACGACCTGGTTAAGAGCGGGTTCCTAAACGACTACCTGCTGGATAGGAGGACGGGGGGAGCATCGAGTTCCCAGCCAGCAGGTGGAGAAGCCCAGCAACACGAAATGCCAATCCACGGGGAGATTCACACCATTGCAGGGGGTTTCTCAGGTGGTGGATGCACCGCATCGCAGAGGAAAAAGTATGCACGATCGGTGATGGCAGTGGACATGTTTGAAGATCACTCACCGGAGGTGGACATTACGTTCACAAAGCAGGATCTTCGGGACGTTGTGCCTCACGACAACGATCCCATAGTTATTTCGTTGATAACAGCAGGGAGGAAGGTCCACCGAGTTCTGGTGGATCAAGGAAGCTCGGCAGACGTGATGTTCTGGCCGACTTTCACGCAGCTGGAATTGCCCCTTGACCAGCTGAGGCCCTATGGAGGGTGCTTATATGGATTCGCTGGTGACCAGGTGGAGGTCAGGGGGTACATTGAGCTGAGAACCACGTTTACAGATGAGGCTGGGTCGAGGACGGAGAAAATCAAGTACCTCATCGTAAACGCCCCGTCGGCATATAACATCCTGTTGGGAAGGCCCACCCTTAACAGGATAGGTGCAATTCCATCGACTCGGCACATGAAGGTGAAGCTGCCGTCCATGGAAGGGGTGGTGATCACGATCAAGTCGGACCAGAAAGAAGCGAAAAGGTGCTATGAGAATAGCCTGAAAAACAAAAGGTCCGTGAGCTATGTAACAACCACCCCACCTCCCGGTGTGAAGCCCAGACCGCCGGCAACAGAGGATATCGCTGGGAGGGATGTAGAGATGGTAGACGCTGAGCTGGGGGAGAGAGAGGCTGGCCTGGAGGAGGAAGAGGCGCGGAATCGCCCCGAGGAAGCGAGGGAACTGGGAATCGCCAAGGCGGTGATCGCCAGAGAATCCAGGCCCAAACCCGTCGAGCAGTGGCTCGAGAAGGAGATCGGGGGGAAAGTTTTCAAGCTCGGAAGATCTCTGGAGGTCGATCTCCAGGACCAGATCGCCAAGGTGATTGAGCGGCATCTGGACGCGTTTGCTTGGTCCGCTTCGGACATGCCCGGGATCGATCCCGACTTCTTGTGCCATCATCTGGCGATGGACAACATGGTAAGACCGGTGCGACAAAGAAGAAGGAAATTTAATGAAGAGAGGAGGCAGGCGATCAAGGACGAGACCCAGAAACTCCTCGCGGCAGGCCACATCAGGGAAGTCCAGTACCCTGAGTGGTTGGCAAATGTCGTGTTGGTAAAGAAGAGTAACGGGAAATGGCGCATGTGCGTCGATTTCACCGATCTGAACAAAGCTTGCCCAAAGGATTCGTATCCTTTACCAAGCATTGATGCCCTGGTCGATAGTGCTGCAGGGTGCAAGCTGCTGAGTTTCCTGGACGCCTTCTCGGGCTATAATCAGATCAAGATGCATCCCATGGATGAAGAAAAAACAGCCTTCATGACGGAGAGGTCGTGCTACTGCTACAAGGTGATGCCGTTTGGGCTGAAGAACGCGGGGGCCACGTACCAGAGGTTGATGGATCGAGTACTTGCACCGATGCTGGGAAGGAACGTGCAAGCCTACGTCGATGACATGGTCGTGACCTCGCAGGAGAAGAGCAAGCACGTGGCAGACTTGGAAGAATTATTCACGACGATCGCCAAGTTCAAGTTGAAGCTCAACCCGGAGAAATGCATTTTCGGTGTGGAGGCTGGAAAGTTCTTGGGTTTTCTTTTGACTGAAAGGGGGATAGAGGCCAACCCGGACAAGTGTGCCGCCATCTTGGAGATGAGAAGCCCGGCTACAGTGAAAGAAGTCCAGCAGCTGACAGGTCGGATGGCAGCCCTATCTCGCTTCGTGTCAGCGAGCGGAGAAAAGGGACATCCCTATTTCCAATGTCTGCGGCGCAATAACAAGTTCGCTTGGACGAAAGAATGCGAGGAAGCTTTCGTCAAGCTGAAGGAATATCTGGCGAGCCCGCCGGTTCTGTGCAAACCACTGGCGGGAATCCCTCTCAGGTTGTATTTCGCTGTGACTGAGAGGGCGGTGAGTGCGGTGCTCGCCCAGGACCAGGATCAGGCTCAGAAGCCTATTTATTTTGTGAGCAAGGTGTTGCAGGGCCCAGAAACGAGATATCAGGCCCTTGAGAAGGCTGCGCTGGCTGTGGTGTTTTCGGCGAGGAGGTTGCGCCACTACTTCCACAGCTTCACAATACTGGTGATGACTGACCTGCCCATCCAGAAGGTCTTGAAGAAACCTGACGTTGCAGGAAGAATGGTGAAGTGGGCAGTAGAATTGTCAGAATTTGACATTAAGTATGAGCCTCGAGGCCCGATCAAGGGGCAAATCTTCGCAGATTTTATAGTCGAGCTCTCATCAGAGGCCACGCGGGTTGAAGGTGACGACTTCCGTTGGGTACTCTCGGTGGATGGATCATCGAACCAGCAGGGTAGCGGTGCTGGAGTAATATTGGAAGGACCCAACGGCGTGCTGATCGAACAATCGTTGAGATTCGCCTTCAAAGCCAGCAACAATCAAGCAGAGTATGAGGCGCTGATCGCCGGGATTCTGCTGGCCAAGGAAATGGGAGCCAGAGTGCTGATGGCTAAGAGTGACTCGCTGCTAGTCACAGGGCAAGTAACAGGCGAGTTCCAGGCTAAAGATCCACAAATGGCGGCTTACTTGGCGTATGTGCAGGAATTGAAGAGTTCCTTTGCCTCTTTTGAAGTGGTACATGTGCCCCGAGAACAGAATGCCCGAGCTGACTTGCTTGCTAAGCTCGTCAGTTCAGGCAAGCGGGGTAGGCAGAGGACAGTGATTCAAGAAACTCTGAAGACGCCGAGGGCATTTGTGGCAGATCACCTGGTCCTTCAGATAAGCAGGTCGACGGAGAGAGCAGCGAGAAGCCACAAGTCTTTGACGCAAGAAACTCTGAGATCGCCGAGAGTTAGAGCTTGTCGAGGAGAGAAGGTGGACGTGATGCAGGTCTGCGCCACCCATGAGCCAGACACTTGGATAACACAGTACAAGCGGTGCCTGGCAGATGGCCTCCTCCCGCTAGATCCAACAGAAGCTAGGAAGGTAAAGAAAAATTCCAGCAAGTATACATTGATTGATGGCGATCTGTACAGGTTTGGGTTCACTCACCCACTCCTGGAATGTATACACGGCGAGAAGTGCACGAGAATTATGGCAGAGCTCCACGAAGGAATTTGTGGAAGTCACGTCGGGGGTCGAGCTCTGGCCGCGAGGACTCTCCGTGCAGGCTACTATTGGCCATCCATGAGAGAAGATTGCAAGAAGTATGCCCAATGCTGTAAACAGTGCCAACAGCACGCCGATTGGCATAAGGCACCTCCCGAGGAGTTGAAGTCGATCTATAGCCATTGGCCGTTTCATACTTGGGGAATCGACATCCTGGGACCTTTTCCACTGGCGATCAGGCAGATGAAGTACTTGGTGGTGGCGATTGAGTACTTCACCAAGTGGATTGAAGCAGAACCAGTGGCCCAGATCACCGCACACAAGATCGAAGGCTTTGTATGGAAGAACATCGTGTGCCAGTTTGGAGTGCCTAAGCGCCTGGTGTCAGATAATGGGACTCAGTTTGCAAGCCACCTGTTGAAGAAGCTTTGTGAAGGGGTTGGAATTCAGCAAGTGTTTGCATCCGTCGAGCACCCTCAGACGAATGGCCAGGTGGAATCAGCTAATCGGGTGTTGTTGAGAGGTTTGAAGAGAAGGCTTGAGAAAGCCAAGGGAAGTTGGGCTGAGGAGGTGCCCCGTATAGTCTGGGCGTACCACACCACCGAGCAGTCCGGAACCCATGAGACCCCGTTTAGCTTGGTCTATGGGTGTGACGCCATGATTCCGGTGGAGATCCAGGAAAGCTCGCCGAGATTCCAGAACTTCGTAGAGGAAGACTCGAATGAAGAGAGAAGGCTGAACCTGGATCTGCTGGATGAAGTCAGGGAGGAGGCAAGGCTGAAGGCTGAGGCGGTGAAAAGAAGGGTCGAGCGAAGGTACAATTCTAAGGTGATGCCAAGGCAGTTTAGAGAAGGCGATCTGGTGATGAGGAAGGCCCACCAGTACGAGATGGAGAATAAACTATCACCCAAGTGGACTGGACCGTTCAGAATAACCGAGGCGCTCGGGACCGGAGCCTACCGCTTAGAGACGCTGGAAGGAGGGCGATTCCTCGCACCTGGAACGCCACACACCTGAAATTGTACTATAGTTAAGAGCTTTGTAAGTAAACACAAACACAAATGTTATATTATAATGTCTCTGTTAAAACAGTTTCAAGGGGGCACTCTTTTTTCCCTAAGGGGGGTTTTTAATGAGGCCACCCAATAAAAGAAGAGTTTTCGAAGTATAAGGTGTTTCCAGATTGCATGTGTGCTATTTTCGAAAGTTTGAAGAAAGACCTTGTCATTTGTACATGATTTGAGGCAAGAAAATATATATGTCGAGTGCTTTCTAAAAAGTTTTAAAGTCCTCATCGTTTTTCGGCGATTAGAGGCACCAGTTAAGTTTTAAAGTCCTCATCGTTTTTCGGCGATTAGAGGCACCAGTTAAGTTTTGAGTCCTCATCGTTTATTGGCGATCGGAGGCACCAGATGAAAGACCTCCTCGCCGTCAAGCGAGTGCAGGAGAGAAAGAGGAAAAGTCCTCCGTGTTTCTGGGAGCGAGAAGATGTAACTCCCGGGGCAACGTAAAGGCAAGTTAAAGACCTCCTCGCCGTTGAGCGGGTGCAGGCGAGAAAGGTCCTCAGTGCATCCAGGGGGGAGGAGATGTACACCCTGGGCAAGTTGAGGCACCGGATAAAGTCCTTATCGCCGTTGTGCGAGCCAAGGCCAGTTAAAGACCTCCTCGCCGTTGAGCGGGTGTAGGCGAGAAAGGTCCTCAGTGCATCCAGGGGGGAGGAGATGTACACCCTGGGCAAGTTGAGGCACCGGATAAAGTCCTTATCGCCGTTGTGCGAGCCAAGGCCAATTAAAGACCTCCTCGCCGTTGAGCGAGCGCAGGCGAGAGAAAGAAAAGATCCTCAGTGCATCCAGGGGGAGGAGATGATGGAAACCGTCCAGCCTCAAAACTTTCGGCCAAGAAGATAGACGAAGATCGAGCTTTAATGAAGAGTTTGTAAAGTCTTTTTCTTCTTCTTAGCCTTGTAAAAATTGTATAGAGTAGTTAGGAAGTTTTGGGCCTTGTATTTTGGGCCAAAGTAGAGAAAGATGTAAATAGAAAACAAAGTAATGTGTAAAATAGTAAAAGAGGGGTCCAAATAGAAATGTAGGCAAGGAAGACATGAGTCTCCACATGTCTTCTTCTTAATGGAGAGGATTTGCACCAATAAGGTGGTGACACTTGTCACACTCTCATTTGAGAGTTTTTGAGAGACTTTATCCTATAAATAGGAGTCTCTTATACATGTATTTCTTTAACTTGGAATTAGTAATGAAATGTTGCCTAATTTTGGCCATTCTACTTGTTCTTAAGTTCTCCCTAGGTTAGTCTCCTTCAAGACTTAGCCTAGACTCTTTCCTAGTGAGTTGGCCTCACCTCTCACTCTTACAAATTCCTACTCCACTTCAATCCATGGAAACTCCTCTTGAGTTTCTTTAATGCTTCCGCTCATCATATCTCCTTCATCATTCATCCAAAGAAGAAATTACAAAGATCATTACTAGAAGAAGATCGTTTTTCCATCATTTGGTATTCAGAGCTATGGTTGTAAGATCTTCTTCTATTTTTTTCTAAATTCCGTGTTGTTCATAATGTTCTTGATTGTCTTGAATGTTTACCGATTGATTTTGTGTTTTTTTGTCTTTTTGTTCGGTTCAAATTAATTGTTCTTACTTGAACCTTCATGTATGTGCTTTTAGGTGTTCTTGTGTTCATGTTCATGTGTGCTTTTGAATTTTTTGAGTTTTCTTCAAATTTGTTCGGTGAAATTTTCATATAATTGAGTCATTTTGATTTTATAATCATATATGTTTTGTCTAGAGTCATGTTTAGTCAAAATTTGTCATAAACTCCATTAGTTGAACTTTTTGAAGGTTTTTTTTTCAAATTTCTTCATAGATTAGAGCTCTTGAGTGCTTTTGATTTTCATTTTTGAGTTCATAAATTGCTACTAGATCATTAGCAATTTTCTTTGAGTTAGGTTTCCATTATTACTCTCTCAAAATTCATTTTCGAAAATTCTCGAAAAATTTTCCGAAAATTGTTCGTGGTTCTAAAAGAAATTTCCAGGTGTGAAGAGTAGTTTGGACTTGTTTGTGAGATCTCATTGGATCTGTGGTGCGAATAGCAGTTCCGAATCCGTTTGTATTGTCAAAATTTCACGAAAATCTGTTGCACGTTCACGTTCATATGCGTTTTCAATCCGTTCATCTTGTTCTTCATTCTTGATGTGATTTTGAAAACGTGTGAGCTGAGTTTGGTGCGAAGGTGAGAAACATAAGTTTGACGAAGAATTTGTTCGGTGTGAAATCTAATTGAAGCGGTGTGGTGTTGGAGGAATCACGAACGGAGGTGTTTTGCGGTTTTTGGCAAACGAAATTGGTGTAAGGAGGTTTTGCGGCTTCCGGCGAACATAATCAGTGGACAGAGGTTTTTGCGGTTTCCAGTGACCTAAATCAGCGAGGAGTTGTGTTTTCCGGCGACCTAAATCGTTGAAACTGTGAGTTTCCGGTGCGTTTTCATCTACATTCTTCATTCTCTGGAACGATTTTTAAATCAAGTGATTGGAGAACACTGAATGAGATATTGCGGTAAGGAGATTTGAACCGCCGAAATCAGAATTTGCTTGAGATTTGGTGCGTTGCTGGAAGAATCAGTAACAGAGGAGTTTCAGTTTTCCGGCGAAACCGGTTAACGGAGAAGACGATCGATTTGAAGCGATTTGTTGGAGAATTTGAGATTCAGCGAGCACTAACCAAAAAGGAACTGTAGTGTTTCGTATGAATTGATTCATTGCAGCCAATGTGTTTGTTCAATAAGCATGAATTAGAATTGTGTGAGTTGATGGTGTAGCGAAGTCCAGTGGCTTTCAGTTTCTGTGAATTGAAGAGGTGCGTTCAATTACATTTACGTGCAATTTTAATTACAATTGTTCTGTTCTGTTAATCTTCGAAATAAGAGAAGTTGAGTAGTGGAGTGGTTGATCTGAGACGGTGTAATTTTGATTCAGTGTAGTTTGTGTTGAGTAGTTGGAATAGGCATTCCATCAAACACTTGGTGTTCTATACTGGATTGAAGGATTTCCTGTGGTGATTCAATTGGACCAACAACTAATTCAACATAAACAAGTTATTGGCAATTGATTTAACAGTGTAGTAATTGTTTTGATGTAGATTTGGGTGCAGAAGTTTTATGGTTTGGCTATTTTGGTACAAAATCCTGCACATAATTGGTGTATATTGTTGAATAGTTCGCAGCTGCACAATTTTAATCTTTTGATTAGTGTAATTTGGTGGTATAATTTTGTGCATTGAAACTGTTTATGAATTGATCACGATGTTGTGATGTAGTATGATGACTTGAATTGTTTGCATCATTTGGTTCATAATTGGTGTTTACGATGCAATGCTTAATTGAGTAAAATTCCGGTGCATAATTGGTTGGTGTATTGATCCAGAGATTTAATTAAAATTGCCTCATTGAATGCAAGAAAAGTGAGATAGAGAAAGCAAAGTGCGTAAACTAAATTGGTTCAATTTTGTTGAAGCAAGAATTTTACTGGTGCAAGTCTTGATGCAGAATTTTCCGGTTTAGCTTGTGAAATTGGCAAAGTGAAGCTGTTGGTGAATTTTGAAATTGTAATTGAGAAACGTAGGTCTTCATACTAGCTGTTCTGATTCAGATTTGATTGCTTGAAATTGTTGATCATTTTGGTGCAGATTTTAATTAAATAAAAAAAAAGTATGTCTACATTTGAATTCAATTTGTGAATTACAAATTGATTGAAGCTGATGCAGTGAATTGTGGGGTCCGTAAATTTGAAGAATTTGATGAGAAATGGTGTGCCGAAGGTGCAGGTGAATCAAGTACTAGCAAGGTGTGCAATTAATTGAAGAAATTAAAGTAGAATCAGTGAAAGCAAATTGGAATTTGTTGAATAATGAGGGAGCGTAAATTTTGGTGAGAAATTTGGCAATTGGAGTTCCTTAGCGCGGGACCCGCGAGAATTGAGTTCTTTGGACCAAGCTACATTGGGCAGCAACATTTTGGATTTCATGGTCTACTAAGAATTTTCATCATTCTTTGTTTTTCTTTTTTTAATCCAATTCTAGTGCCAATCTTTAGGTGCTTCTTTTGAGTGCTTACTTTCTTGAAAACCTTTAATTTCTTGCTTGTCTTGATTTTATGGATAATCTTTGTGTTTGTCATCTCTCATCTCCTTTGAGTTTCACTCTTCAAATTGAGCTTTTATTGCTTTTATTATTGACCTCTTGAAGTGGAATATACCTTGAATTTGTTCTTTGTGAGAATTGAGCTAACTTCTAGGTAGCATCCTAAGAGAAGGCAAAGGACTTTGCAAGGGGTACTCACCTTTGGAGGACAAACAAGTAAAGGCTTGGAGAGAAACACTTGTGAGAAAAGAGAAGAGAACTTTGAAGATTATTTTTTAAAAAATTTTGTGTGATTTCAATAGTTTTGTAATTTGGCCATTATCTTTACTTTAGGTGTCTTGGAAGAGCCTTTGGTGTTCTTCCATCTCCTACAAGTTTTCTTTAATTTTCTTATTAGATACATGCTTTAGACTGTGAGTGTGTCTTGAAGGTTCACAAGTGCCTACAAGCCTCACCATTAGGAGTCGTCTAGTTTAAATTTTTGCAATTTAAATTCTTAGATTTTAAAAGCTTTCTTTTAGTTTCTTTCTTTAGAAAACTCTTTGTTTGTGTTGAAGAAGTTTTCATTGGAAGGAGATTTGTGAAGTGCATTGGGATAAGTTCTGGCTAGGAAAGACTTGGTACTTAAGAGTGTCCATTGTGACCCACCTCTCTTTCCTGGGAATTTACCTTGTGTGCTAAACTCACTTTCCTTCTTGTGAAAAATCTTTTAAATACAAAGCTTAATATGTCTATGAATACTTCTTGTCATAGTAGAAAGATTTATAATCCTCATTATAATAAAAAGGAAGGGATGTGTTTTGAGCCTAGAAGTTTATATTATTCTACTGAGTCTGAAGTATACATTCCTTACTTTGATGGAAATAAAAATGTTGAAGCATATTTAGAATGGGAAACAAAAGTTGATCAAATCTTTGAAAAACATCAATTAGATGAATTTAGAAAATTTTCCATGGCTACTCTAAGTTTTCAAGAATATGCTAGGTCTTGGTGGATACAAAGGGAAGCAGATGTTAGAATTGGTAGAAAATCAGAAATATTGAATTGGGATGAATTGAAGATGTGTATGAGAAGAAAGTTTGTTCCACCTTCATATGTGAAAAAGAAAAAGCTTAAAGAAATGAAAGAGCTTGTAGAAAAAGGAAGAAATTTTATATATAGAGAAAAAGAATATGTTAGAAGAGAAAAGGAGTTTAGAGAAAAATACCAAGTTCTTGTCAGAAAGAAAGAAGAGAATGAGAAAAAGGAAAGTACAAAAAACTCTTTTTTTCGAGTTGAATCAGATATCGATAACATTTTATCTTCTCTAGAAAACCCTTGTGAGGATGTGCTTGAAGAAAAATCTATGTTTGGAGCTGAACCAAATATAGATATAAATATTTCCTCCACAGAAAATACAGAAGAATGTTTGATTGAAAAGGAAGAAGAAGAGGAAACCCACAAAGAAGAAGAGTCTTTTATGACACCCCCTGAAAGCATGGTTGAGAAAGAATCCTTAAAGGGGGATTGCAATACTTTGAACTCTTCTTTTCAATTATATAATGCTCATTCTTCTTCACAAAAATATCAAAAACAACACTTTGTGATGTTGTTGCCTAGCTTGGGCAATAAACAACACAAAGTGAACAAAAATATTTTTGAAATGGGCCTTATGTTTTTCTTTAAAAAGAATTTTAAAGAAAAGGGGACTTATTTTTGTTTAGTTTTCTTTTCTTTTAATTTTCTTCTAAAAATGAAATTTATCTCATGTTTGTTTGATGTTTATTGCAGATTGACATTTGACCCAGGAGGAAACCATCAAATAAACAGAGGTTGCTGTCATTGAGCATCATTCAGATATGAGGACAGATCCTTTTCAAGAGGGAGGGGATGATGGAAACCGTCCAGCCTCAAAACTTTCGGCCAAGAAGATAGACGAAGATCGAGCTTTAATGAAGAGTTTGTAAAGTCTTTTTCTTCTTCTTAGCCTTGTAAAAATTGTATAAAGTAGTTAGGAAGTTTTGGGCCTTGTATTTTGGGCCAAAGTAGAGAAAGATGTAAATAGAAAACAAAGTAATGTGTAAAATAGTAAAAGAGGGGTCCAAATAGAAATGTAGGCAAGGAAGACATGAGTCTCCACATGTCTTCTTCTTAATGGAGAGGATTTGCACCAATAAGGTGGTGACACTTGTCACACTCTCATTTGAGAGTTTTTGAGAGACTTTATCCTATAAATAGGAGTCTCTTATACATGTATTTCTTTAACTTGGAATTAGTAATGAAATGTTGCCTAATTTTGGCCATTCTACTTGTTCTTAAGTTCTCCCTAGGTTAGTCTCCTTCAAGACTTAGCCTAGACTCTTTCCTAGTGAGTTGGCCTCACCTCTCACTCTTACAAATTCCTACTCCACTTCAATCCATGGAAACTCCTCTTGAGTTTCTTTAATGCTTCCGCTCATCATATCTCCTTCATCATTCATCCAAAGAAGAAATTACAAAGATCATTACTAGAAGAAGATCGTTTTTCCATCAGGAGATGTACACCCTGGGCAAGTTGGGGCATCAAATAAAGTCCTTCTCGCCGTTGTGCGAGCTCAGGCGAGTTAAAGACCTTCTCGCTTATATGCGGGTATAGGCAAGATAAAATCCTTCTCGTCTTGAACGAGTTCAGGTATGGCGAAGAGGGCGGAAGAAGCTTGAAAGGTGGCTAAGGTAGGTTCGAAGAGAACGCTTAGCCAGCCGGTCTTCAGCTCTGAAGATCAGGGGGGTAAAGGAAGATCCCAAAGGGCATTTCTGCCCCAGATAAAGAAATGACTGCCAAAGCATGAGGCTGGGAAAAGCTGGTGTTACCAAGAGGTTTTGGCGATCGGGAAAAGTTCCAACGACGGTGAGAAGGTTGAAAGACTTGTTTGATAAAGCAGGTCGAATGGGACGTTGTTTGAACCGATAATTGAGTTACAGTTCGTTGCTTGGAAACTTTTCTTATGATCAGGTTAGTGCCTCAAGGGTACAAGTTGTGTAAAGCGATTGTTGCTTAAGTTTGAATCGGCTCGAAGCAGTTACGCCAAAGGTCGTGTTTGCAAAATCGCTAAGTTAAACGCGGCAAAGTTAAACATACAAAGAAGGTAAAACATATCGCCTCTGAAGGAGAGGTGTGTGAGAAGCGCACCAGCGTTGTACCTGTTGGGTTTAATAGTGCCAAAGTTCAAGAGGGGGGGTGAATTGACCTTTTAAAACTTCTTCGCAGAAACAATGTTTAACCCAGTTTTTCAGAAAATAAATCGATTTATGTGAAAATGAACAGATTTATTTCAGCACTGTTTTTCTGTTTGAAACGCTTTTAATACAGCAAGGTTAATCACAAGATTATGCAGTGAGAATTTTCAGCAGCACACACACAAATATCAGATTTGAAAAACAGTGGAACACAAAACAGCAAGCTTTAATTTCAAGCAAGTGATTAAGGTTCAATTGATAGTATGCTAATTAATTGAGTGACCTTTGCAAACAAGCTGTTCCAGTGGCTTTTAACAGACTATGAGTGTTCTTCTTGATGTCAAGCAATTTTCCAGAAATTAAGAACAATGAATCACATAACAGCAAGCTTCAACTTTAAGCAATTTGTTTAAGGTTCAATCAATAGCATTTACAGTTTCTTGAGCAGCCTATCACAGTCAATCTGTTCCAATGGTTTTTAGCAGATTATATATGTTCTTATCAGATTCAAACACCTTTTTCAGAAATCAAGAACAGTATGCACAGTGCCCAGAAAGAACAGATTTATTTTCAATTGAACAGATTTATTTCTTTGTTGTTTTATCAATTATGCAGAAACGAAATTGCAGAGAGAGAGAGAGAATGAACACAAGCAATTATACTGGTTCACTCAACCTGAGCTACATCCAGTCTTCACCAACAACAGGTGGAAATCACTAACACACAGTACAACCAAGTACAATTCCCACTGTTCTTGAAACCTACAAGAACTTAGGTACTCTTGCTGAAAAAACCTATTTCAGCATACACACACACCCACTCTTCAAGAACACCTATCAAGAAGAGTGTTCAACCAAACTATTACAAGAAAGCGATGTGAAACGACTACACCTGATTGAGGATACACAGATCTGCCTTAAACCAGTAGGCAAGATTGCTAGAACAGTAGCTGCACCTCACACCAAGCTTTTGGAACCAAACCAAGAACAAGCACTTTGTGATTTTTGAAATCTTTGAAGAACAAATGCTAATCCTTTGAAATCACTTAACTCTCTGCTGTCAAAACTTGTTTTTCGCAAATGTATGAGCTGTTTGAATCGTTATTAAACTCAGAAACAAGTTTGCATTTTATAGAAAGCCAGCTTATAACAGAATTTTAAAAAACAGTTAAAGCTGTTATAAAATGAACAGATTGAAAATAAAATGAACTGATTTATTTTCAAAAGCAGTTAGAGAATTTGTTAAGTGAGAAGACTTAGTCAACCATTCTGGTGCTGAGATAAAACAGAAAAACGTTTAAGCTTGACATGGCACCAGAGGCAAAAAGAATCTATTCATTTACAGATGAACAGATTTATTTTTCAAAACGAAAACAGAGGAAGTTTAACTATTTGAAACTCAGTCGTTTTGAAAAGAAGAAGACTTAGTCAAAATACCTAATGCACAAAATCCAATTTTTACAAGACTTTAGCCAAGGCATCAGTGAAGAAAATGAATCTGTTTATTTAGAAAAGAACAGATTTATTTTTATGCAGTAAAACGTGTTTTTGTGTAAAACATGTGAAAAACAGTTTTAGAAAACTTATGCTTGTTCTTAACACATGGCCAGTGGTTATGAGGTGAGTTACTCAGCAAAAAGCTACTCTTGGACAACCTCTAAGCACTAACTAAGACACACTTAAAGCAAAGCAAAATACAAGAGAAATGTACATATGAGACTTCATCAAACACTACATATAGGTCTTCATCAAACACAATCTTGAAGGGGCAGCAACCATCTTCAACAATCTCCCCCTGTTTGATGGAGACAAATCCCCATAGCTAACCTCATAGCATTGTTGCTTTAAGTACCTGCACTGCATTTTAAACCAGAATTGCACCTGCACTGCACCAGATTTTAAACCAGAAAAAACAGCAGTATTGCATAACATAAGGCATGGTTTTAAAGTGCAGAATTAACTCCCTGTTTCAGCTAGCTTCACCTAGCATGGTGAGCTATTTTTCTCCCCCTTTGGATTCATCAAACAACATATAAGCATAGGGAATAAAGGGATATAAAGCAGAAACCATAACCACAATAGTTCAGAAACATAAAACCAAATTGTTCAGCATTACAGAAACTTGAAAACTGATAATGAAAGCATTAAAAACAGAAAACTACTGATCCTTGTAGTAAAGCTCTGCAAGTTGTGCCTGAACTCCTTCAATCTGATTATCAAGGTGTTGGAACCTTGCATGAGTAGCCTCAAAGTGTGCCCTTTGTTCTGCAGACATGACATCAAGACGGTACAGCACTTGCCTCTCAAACATAGACATTGGTTCTCCACGGTATTCTGGACTTTGATAGGCAACTATGGCATTTGCAGCAACTTCCTCATGTTCAGATTGGGCAGCAGGTGAGTCATCATCCATAGGAATAGCTTCATCCTCATCCTCATGTTCTGCTTGAGAGTCCTTCTCCTTGAGAACCACCCACTTGTTTTCAATTTTGTGAAAACCCATTTTGGTGAGAGTTGAAGTATCAATCTCACTTACAGCTTTGATAGGATCATTTCTCTCATTTGTAACATCAATACCAAAGTAATCAATTAATTTGGAAACAAGAATAGCATAGGGAAATCTGTAATCAGCCAACCTTTTTGACTTGAGCATGTGTTCATTGACAATGAACACCCAGTTTACCTTAATCTGGTTCATGATGCAATATAGGAGAATGAGATCCTCTTCATGTAGGACAGCATGGTTTGTTCCTCTTGGAATTAGTTGCCAAGCTATGATGTATGCAACTAGACGTGGAGTGAGGTTCAAATGCCCTGCATGGAACCTGTTTATACTCTCTGTAGGATTCCTCATGCAACTTTTGTAATATTGCAGCTTGTTGAATTCTGAAATTCCACTGGTATTTCCTTTCCCTACTTTCAGTCCAGCATATTTTATTCCAGCCACATAATTCCACACCTCACTTGTGATCTTCATCTTGATTCCTTTCACATAAGAGACAACATTCTTCCCATCCAATGTGAGGTTAGTATAAAACACCTTAACCAAGTCAGGATAAACATTACCCGTTAATTCCAGCATCTTTTTCAGTTTCTAGTGCTTCAACACAGCCCTTGTTTCTACCAATTTTTCAGATTTCAGCCAGTTGAAATCCAGCACCTTGGGTATGTTGATCTGCTTCCTGCTTGTTTCATGAATGTAGGCATTGATGCCTTCTTCATTTCCAGCGAACCATCCTTCTAACACACCTTGAGAAGTGGTTTGCTTTCCCTTGCTTTTCTGTTTTTGTCTTGAAGACGAAGCCATGTTTGAACCTAAATGCTTTTCTTGATTTCAAATGGTGAGAATAGAAAGAGAATGGCCAATGTGGGTAGCAAGTATTCACACAGATTTATAGCAGAATAAATGGATTGATATGGCAGTTATGAGTGGATATGCATGAAGATATTATGCTTCTGAATTTGTGCAGAGAATCTTTGAAAATATGCACCAAATCTTTAGGGTCACGATGCATACACTCAAACTCTTATTGAGCACCCAAACCATCAAATCGGTTACATAACCATGACCAAAACCGTCAAAGGTACAAAGGTTAATGCCCACTAAGTCAGTCAAGCAGTCAAATATCAGAATTTCTCTTTCCTAGTCATCAATGCATATCAGTGCAGAAAATAAACACATTTAATTGTGAATAAACAGATTTAATTTTTTACTGCTAGGTACAATTGACATTTATAATACCCAATTCATTAAGCAGAAAATTAAACCTATCTTTGGCTAATGGTTTTGTGAACAAATCAGCAAGTTGTAAATCAGTACCAATGAACTTAATATCACATGTTCCATTAGATATGTGTTCTCTTAGAAAATGATGCCTTATTTCAATGTGTTTGGTTCTTGAATGCATGACAGGATTTTTGGTTAAGTTGATTGCACTTGTATTATCACACAGCAGAGGTATATGGTTAAGTAAGATACCAAAATCATTCAATTGTTGTCTTAGCCATATAGTTTGAGCACAGCAACTCTCTGCTGCAATGTATTCTGCTTCAGCAGTGGAAAGAGCTACACAAGCCTGCTTTTTGCATTGCCATGAGATCAAGCTTGATCCAAGCAAATGACAGGTTCCACTTGTGCTCTTCCTATCAATTTTGCAACTTGCAAAATCTGAATCAGAATATCCAGTTAAGCTTAATGAAATGTTACCTGGATACCACAAGCCAACTTCTTTAGTTCCTTGCAAATACTTCAAAATCCTTTTGACAGCATTGTAGTGTGATTCTTTAGGAGCAGATTGAAACCTTGCACACATGCACACTGCAAACATTATATCTGGCCTGCTGGCAGTAAGATACAGCAGTGATCCTATGAGTCCTCTGTATTTGGTTTCATCAACAGAAATTCCAGCTTCATCATGATCCAAATGACAGCTTGTTGAGAAGGGTGTGTTGATTGGTTTACACTTGTCCATTTCAAATTTCTTCAGCAAATCCTTGCAATACTTTGCTTGACTCAAGAAAATGCCATCCTTGAGTTGTTTGACCTGCAAGCCTAGAAAATAGTTCAACTCACCCATCATTGACATTTCAAACTCACTCTTCATGACTTTCACGAAAGCTTCACACAATTCTCCATTGTTTGATCCAAAAATGATGTCATCCACATATACTTGGACTAGAATTGAGTCATCTCCTTTCTTCTTAATGAACAAGGTCTTATCTGATGTGCCTCTGTCATAGCCTTGTGAGGGGAGAAAGTCACTTAGCCTCTCATACCATTGCCTAGGAGCTTGCTTGAGTCCATAGAGAGCCTTTTGGAGTTTAAACACATATTCTGGATGTTGATGGTCTTCAAAACCTAGTGGTTGTGAGACAAATACCTCTTCATTTATATAGCCATTCAGAAATGCACTCTTCACGTCCATTTGAAATAGCTTGAACCCTTTGATGCAGGAAAAGGCAAGCAGCAGTCTAACAGCTTCTAACCGAGCCACTGGTGCATATGTCTCATCATAGTCTATTCCTTCTTCTTGATTCTACCCTTTAGCTACAAGCCTAGCCTTGTTTCTGGTGATCACTCCATGCTCATCCATTTTGTTTCTAAATACCCATTTTGTTCCAATAACATTCATCTCAGGTATTCTAGGAACAAGAGTCCAGACCTCATTAAGAGCAAACTGATTCAGTTCCTCTTGCATAGCTGTACCGCCCTGGTGGTCGGGTGTGATGACGTGGCATCCTGCTACAGTATAGGCGTGTTGACAAGGCGCCAGGTTGGCAGAAGGGAAGGAAGTCGGGGGGCTCGTGTAGTCGCCAGTTGTTATATTGGCGTGTTCCGATTTCCAGCTTACCAGAATCGGCGATCACCAGGCTAAAGATGAACTCGCCAGATATAGATTCAGGCGACCTGATCATTGGAGATCGCCAGAGCAAGCACATCGCCGAAGATGAAGGAGAAGCAGGTTATGAAGGCGGCCGGTGAGACCACAGGGAAGGTGTATGAAGGCCCCTAACTCGCCAGTTCCAGTAGAGATCGCACTCCCAAGTTAGCTATGCACTGGGCAGTACCATGCATAAGTAACTTAGCCAAAATGAGAGTAGAAGCAGCGCCAAGTCAAGGAGCCTCCAGATGATGGCACGTGTACAGTTGGATGCGAGCCACGTGTCCAAATCTGTAACTGCCAGGAGAGAGAAAGCTACCAGGTATATAAGAGTTCTTAACAAACTTTCTGAGGTACGCACGTTCAGTTTATACTCTTTACGCTTGCGAGTTAGAGCTGACTGTGAGAGAGGATTTGCACGGTTCTTGTTCTCTTAGTATTTGGTGATACTGTCACTGACTTGAGCGTTGGAGTGCGATCGGCCGCAGCGGCGCCGCTCTGCTTCTTTGCAGGTTCTTGAGGTGGATCTCGAAGAGGAACGGAAGTTCGAAGCGATGCACACGTCGATCCTTTGACGAGGCAGTTTCCAGTGTTCTGGTCAACAGGCAGGATCATCAGGCGCCCACCGTGGGGCCGTGTAAAACTTGTTCCCATCCACAGCGTGAGTTTTTGGAAGTTTTCGAAGTTTTCTGTGTGGTTGTGTGCTGGTGCAACCATCGTTCGCTGTTTGCTTGAGTTTCGTTCGGTGGATTCACGTTTTACACCGTTCGTTTCGCTTTTCGGTTGGTGGAGTGAGATTTCCTGCTGTTTACACGTAATCTGTTTGGTGGAAGTTCGGGTTCTGTCGGTCGTTTGGTTGTCCGCGGGGAAGCGTTGGTGTCTGGTGGAGTTGTGGTTTTCTTTGAAGGCTTACGGTGTTCTTGAGTTTTCTTGCGCAGTTTCGCACTGTTTTCTCCGATTGAACGCTGGTTCGATCGTGGTTGAAGTGTCGTTCGCTGCATTCCGAGATTCGCTGAGTTCATGAGAAAAATGAGAAGTAATCGTTCAAGTCCAGTTGCGCCTGTTGCTGACGAAGGCGCCGCCGCCATGACCATGGCGTAGATGGCAGAGATGATGCGTTCGTTACAGGCAACTGTGGAAGCCTCGCGCGTAGAGCAGGCGAGAATACATGAGGACCTGGTCGCCTCTCGCGCCAGGAACGAGGAGCTCAGCAAAGTGACTGAGGAGCTGCGTCGAGCTCTTCAAGAGCACCAAGGGCGTTCTTCTGCTGAAGAGGTGGCGCCGTCGACGCCACCTCGTGTTTTCCCAATGCCTTTTGTTCAGGCGATTACTGACACGCCTATTCCCACGAGCGTGGTTCCGGTTAAGGCTGTCTTTACCGGCGTGGAGGATCCAGAGGCTCATCTGACCACGTTCCATACGCAGATGATGCTGTCGGGAGGGTCAGACGCCGTCTACTGCAAGATGTTCGTGAGTACGCTCCAGGGAACGGCGATGGAGTGGTTTGTGAGCCTGCCTAACGGCCACATAACCAATTTTCAACAGTTCTCGAAGATATTTGTTGAGCAGTACATCGTGAATAAGGCACCGCCCAGGGTGTCTTATGATCTGTTTGATATAAGGCAGTACCAGGGAGAGTCCCTCAGAGACTACCTGAATCGCTTTGGGGCGCAGATGGTCAGATCGCCGGCCAAGGATGAAGAGATGCTGGTCTATGCATTCAAGAAGGGCGTGCAGCCAGGACCATTCTGCGAGGCCTTGATCAGGGCTCACCCCGCGACGTTTGCAGAAGTCAGGCCACTTGCGGTGGCTCACATCGCCGACGAGAATGAAGTCGCCGAGAAGAGAGGCAGCGTGGCTCCCGCCAAGCCACGCGCCCAGACCAGGATCCAGCCGCAGAGGGTGCTGGAAACAGCGGCGGCGGCCAGAAAGGACCAGAGGACTCGCCATCCTTACGATAGGAGAAACAAGGGAAGGAGCCAAGCACGCCAGCAACCAGCACGCCGGGAATACAATCGCCCGCCTAAGCACAAATTTGTCATGGGGCTGGCGGATCTGATCGCCATTCCTAATATATCTGCTAGGTTAAAAGCGCCTGAGAAGGTGGGCGACAAGGTGCTGGGGTCAAAGCCAGATGCCTGGTGTGAGTTCCACCAATGTTTTGGCCACACTTTGGACTCGAGTTTGTCTTTGGGATATCAGCTCGACGATCTGGTTAAGAGCGGGTTCCTAAATGACTATCTGCTGGACAGGAGGACGGGGGGAGCGTCGAGTTCCCAGCCAGCGGGTGGAGAAGCCCAGCAACATGAGATGCCTATCCACGGGGAGATCCACACCATTGCAGGGGGTTTCTCAGGTGGTGGATGCACCGCACCGCAGAGGAAGAAGTATGCGCGATCGGTGATGGCAGTGGATATGTTTGAAGATCACTCGCCGGAAGTGGACATTACGTTCACCAAGCAGGATCTTCGGGACGTTGTGCCTCATGACAACGATCCCATAGTCATTTCGTTGATTACGGCGGGAAGGAAGGTCCACAGAGTTCTGGTGGACCAAGGAAGCTCGGCAGACGTGATGTTCTGGCCGACTTTAACGCAGCTGGAGTTGCCCCTTTGATGGAGGAGGGCCCAAGCTCACCACACGATGAAAGCCAAGCCTCCAAGACTAGACGGTCTAGCCTATAATGAGGAGCGTCTAGACTCAAAAAGGAGCGTCTAGCCCATGAAGAGGAGCGTCTAGGCCATGATGAAGAGCGGCTACATAAGGAGCGTCTAGGCCATGATGAGGAGCGGCTACATAAGGAGCGTTTAGGCCATGATGAGGCTTCCTTCTAGACCGTCTAGCTTCACATACACATGGGTCAAAGCTACGGTTTTGGGAAGAGAAGACCTTTGTAATTGTTACATAAAGGCCCATTAGGGGTGCTTAGTAATTAGAGTAGTGTAGAAAGCATATTTGTGTGAAACATTCTAGAAAGACTATGGAGGGGGTGAGCATAAAAACTAGACACACCCCTCCCCATGTGCACCCATGTGCCATGTGCACCCATGTGCTTCACATTTACATTTCATTTGGCTAGCATTAGGGTTGCATTATGGTCCTCCTTAGCCTATAAAAGGAGGAGCCTACACCTTGTATTTTAGTTTATTGTGAGTAAGGTTATGCTGCCAATTTTGTGCACAAGCTTTACTTCTCCTAGAAATCTAGGCTCTAAACTTCAATCCTTTCACCTTTTTCCCTTGAGCTGGCCAAACCACTCAAACACCATACTCATCATGCACCTACAAGGCCAACACAACTCTTAGGAGGGTCTTGATCATCTCACCCATTGCTTCCGCACCTTATTTTCTACTTTGATTCAAGAAGAACACATGAAAATGCCATCATTTGGTATCATGAGCTTTTGGTTCTTCAAGATGAGTAGCTTGGTCTTTTAAATTTTCAGTTCTTCTTTATTTCATATTGTCATTTAAATTCCATACTTGTCTTGCGGTTTTTTACTTTTTAAATTGTTCTTGGTGTGCTTATGGAAGATCCAACCAAAGCACAATTGTTCAATTGATCTTGAACAAATTCTGT
Source organism: Phaseolus vulgaris (assembly GCF_051622355.1). Lineage (NCBI taxonomy): Eukaryota > Viridiplantae > Streptophyta > Magnoliopsida > Fabales > Fabaceae > Phaseolus > Phaseolus vulgaris. The sequence continues at coordinate 20,573,397 of NC_143500.1, forward strand.
GCAGCTTGTGATAGGATTCCTTACACCATTGAGTGGCTGTTTTTCTTTTAGGAATTTGAGTCCTTATTGCTTTCTTAATTTTGCTTCATTTTATGCTTTGAGTCTTTATTTTCTGAATCTATAAATGTTGTGTCAAGTCATGTGAATCCATATTTGTCAACAATTCTTAGTAGTCCTATTATTGGCTTGATTGTTTCTTGCTTTTGGGTCTCTTTAAATTGTTTGAATCTGTTGTTCTTTGATCCTTTGGTGCCTTTTTATTTTTAGTTTGAGTTCATAATTGTGTCTTAGTTCTTACACAATTTCCGTTCTTACAATTCCATTGTGTTAAATTTTGGTTATCTTGCTGTTTTTTCCAGTTTTCCAGGATTCCCCTGTTTACACCTTCTCTGTTTTGGCTGTTTTAACCCAGAAAAATATTTCCACCCATAGGAAAATTCTGATTTTCTGGAAAATGCAAGTTTAAAGTGTTATAGAAAAGACAAAAAAATAATGAGGTCAAAAGAAGCAACAGAAAAAAAATGATAAATCTTACAAAATCAGAGTGCAAATCTTGAGCGCTCCAGCTGTCCTAACCGAACACCAATTTTGCAAAATTTATTAAAAACAAATGGTGCATCCGTTTTGAGTGAATCCAAAGCCAGATTTTAGATAAGATCCTGAATATCTTGCATAACAAATTTCAGAGCCAAATTCCAAAAATACAGATCAGCATAAATCGGTGAACAAACACGTTTTCTGGCCCACAACATTTTCCAGTGGTGCTGTTTTTTTATTTGGTCATCTAATCTAGTGCTTTTCTTTAGGAATTCTTTTTGTGTGCCAACTTTTATTGAGTACCTTTAATTGTTTGCTTTAATTTCTTGACTCTCTTTCTAGTTGTCACAATCTAAATCCTTTTGGTGGTACTGTTTTATTCAATTAAATTTGTTTCTTGCTTTTGTTCTTTGACCTCTAATTTGGGTGCTGGAATTTAATTCTTCTTTGGTGCTTATGTGAATGGGAACTTGATTTGGTTAAGGTTTAGCCCTTTTCTAGGTGCTGGAAATTGGAGGATTAAAGGCCATCATTCTAAGGAGAAGACAAGGTCAAAGCCGAAACAAACATTCTTGAAATAAACACTACAAACACTTGGAAGATCAACAATCAAAGACAACAAGGGAGTGCACTAATCAAAAGAGGATCAACAAAGGGAGTTCTCTTATTTCCTTTGCAACTTGGTTTATTGTTAATTAACTTGTTAATTACGTTTTAGACGGTGAGTGTGTCTTCAAGGGCTCAAAGTGTCCAAGAAGCCTCACCTAGGGCCGAATAGTATAGCATTCTTGTTTAGTAATTGTTACTTGTTTGTAATTGTTTTTCTATTGCTTTAGTAGTGACGTTTGCATGGTTAGTTTTGATTAAATTTGAACCGTCTAGCTTTGTTGATTAGTTAGCATGCATTGTTTTCTTGCATTAAAATCTGATTTCTCAACTTAATTGTGTTTCAAGTGGTTTACTAAGAGAAAGCTTTGTGTGAAGACATTGAGGGATAGTTTTTGGCTAAGGCAAAGGCTTGGTATTTAAGTAGTCCACTGTGACTCACCTCCCTTACCTGGAAGACTACCTTCTTTGACTTCCCTAGATTTTTCTCAAGGTAAAATACTTCTACACACAAAGCTTTAGTCATGTCTTCTCACTCCTCTAAATCTCTTAAAAGTGAGGTGAAATCCTTGAAATCTCTTTTGAAACAACTTACTAAGGATATTCAATCAATTTCATCTAAACAATTGGAGAATGAGATCAAAACTAATGAATTGACTAAAGCAAAGAATGAGAAGTCTCAATTTTCAAAAAAATTACATTCTCATGCATCTAGCTCTAAACATCATGATTATCTTGGGGAAGAAAGTCTTAGGAAACATGAATATCATCAACAATTCCCTAGGAGAGCTAGGAAAGAGAGACAAGAAAACCTAACCAAGCATATCTCTCACACTCAAGCTAGAGAAATTCCATGTTTAGAATACCTTGGCAATGATCAATTAGCATCTCAATGTTTCAATGAAAGATCTATGATCTTAAGGGACAAAGATGAAAATAGTAGCCAAGAAAAAGAAGCTAGTGAGAGTGAAGAAAATGTAAAAATAGAAAAGCAAGAGAAAACCCTTGGGAAACAAAAGGCGTGGGAGAAGAGTGTTCCTTCCCACAAGGTCATTCAACAAGAAGGAAAAGTTGAAAATACATTTGAAAATATACCTCTTGTTGAACAACCTAGCCTTACCTTTTGTAAAGGAACACTTGCAAGTCTAGAAAAAAAAAGAAGAATCCTTAAAAAAGGCTTGCATAGATAAAAATATAGTAGATTATTTTACATACATGCCAAGATATCACCAAGTGAAGGTCAAGTCATCTATAGGCATCTACAAAGACAATTTTTTATGTGAAGTAGTGCCTAAAGAAACTTGTCATGTCTTATGGAGACAACCTTTGCAACGAATTGAAATTTCCATGAACAAAGGTTGTATCAACGAGACTACCTTCACACATAAAAGAGAAATTCTTCATGAAGGAGAACTCATGGGTCAAATTAGAGTTGATAAAACTCTAGAGCTTTTAAAAGGAAAATTATTGTCACCCATGAGAAAAGATGTTCAAAGACATTACCCTAGATACATTCCGTGTTTTAAAAATACATCTAAGGCGATGTCTCATGAACTCTATACTCCTTCACCTTTTGCAAATGATCCTTGGGAAGACATAAACCTAAATTTCATATTAGAGCTTCCTAGGACAACAAAAGGTCTTGAGTCTTTCTTCATGGAAGTGGATAAACTCTTCTTAAGAAAAGTGACAAGCCTCCATGATTTATTTTCAAAAATAAGGGATAGAGCTCCAAAATTTGAAAACATAGCTCTCCCTTCTATGGTTCACGAAATCATGAAGGACACCCACAATTCTTGGGATAAGAATCCTTTTCCTTTTATGCATGCATACAATGGAGTAGTCCACAAGATTACTCATATCTCTCCATTTGAAGTTGTATGTGAACATAGTCCTCTTGTCTTTTTAAAGTTGTCACCATTTCCTAAAGGGATTATGCCTAAGGAAAAAGTAACTACTTTTGGAAATTTTAGAAAACATAAGAGGATTAGAAGGCACCTACAGCCATCAAAAGGGAAGCATTGTGAGAAGTTGACCAAAACAAGAGAAAAACAAAGATGGCAACTTCACACAATTAATTGTTCTCCAAATACTCACTCTAACTCCTTTGCTTTGTTTCAAGATTCTCATAGGTTGATATTTGATCCAGGAGGACACACCTTGACGAAGCAAGAGGCTGCTATCCAAGATCAAGTTAGCAAATCTGAGGATAGATCTTTTCCCGAAGGAGGAGATGATGGACACCATCCAGCCACAACAAGCCCCCTCAAAAGCAAAAGCTTTGGATTTGAGGACAAATCCTTTTCAAGAGGGAGGGGATGATGGAGGAGGGCCCAAGCTCACCACACGATGAAAGCCAAGCCTCCAAGACTAGACGGTCTAGCCTATAATGAGGAGCGTCTAGACTCAAAAAGGAGCGTCTAGCCCATGAAGAGGAGCGTCTAGGCCATGATGAGGAGCGGCTACATAAGGAGCGTCTAGGCCATGATGAGGAGCGGCTACATAAGGAGCGTTTAGGCCATGATGAGGATTCCTTCTAGACCGTCTAGCTTCACATACACATGGGTCAAAGCTACGGTTTTGGGAAGAGAAGACCTTTGTAATTGTTACATAAAGGCCCATTAGGGGTGCTTAGTAATTAGAGTAGTGTAGAAAGCATATTTGTGTGAAACATTCTAGAAAGACTATGGAGGGGGTGAGCATAAAAACTAGACACACCCCTCCCCATGTGCACCCATGTGCCATGTGCACCCATGTGCTTCACATTTACATTTCATTTGGCTAGCATTAGGGTTGCATTATGGTCCTCCTTAGCCTATAAAAGGAGGAGCCTACACCTTGTATTTTAAAGTTTATTGTGAGTAAGGTTATGCTGCCAATTTTGTGCACAAGCTTTACTTCTCCTAGAAATCTAGGCTCTAAACTTCAATCCTTTCACCTTTTTCCCTTGAGCTGGCCGAACCACTCAAATACCATACTCATCATGCACCTACAAGGCCAACACAACTCTTAGGAGGGTCTTGATCATCTCACCCATTGCTTCCGCACCTTATTTTCTACTTTGATTCAAGAAGAACACATGAAAATGCCATCATTTGATGATGGAAGAGGCCCAAGCACAAGCCCACATGCAAGCCCACCAAAGGGTAGATTTGGGCCAACCATAGAGTTATGGCCAAGAGGATCCAAGAAGACGTTCTTTTACATGTTCAAATGCCATAAACTCTAGTGTAGAGTAGACTTTAATTTCTTGTGAAAATTAGCATAGGAATTTTCTTTGTAATTTTCTTAGAATTAATTTTGGCACCTAAAACACCAACCTAGGTAAACTTAGAGTTTCTAAAAAAACCTCTAAATTTACCAAGGCCGGTCTAGAAAGCCCATGGAGGGGGTGAACATAAAAACTAGACACACCCCTCCCCATGTGCTCATTTGTGCACCCATGTGCCATGTGCACCCATGTGCTTCACATTTACATTTCATTTGGCTAGCATTAGGGTTGCATTATGGTCCTCCTTAGCCTATAAAAGGAGGAGCCTACACCTTGTATTTTCAAGTTTATTGTGAGTAAAGTTATGCTGCCCATTTGTGCTCAACTTTGCTTCTCCCTAGAATCCTAGGCTCTAAACTTCAATTCCTTCATCTTCTCCCTTGAGCTGGCCGAACCACTCAAACACCATACTCATCATGCACCTACAAGGCCAACACAACTCCTAGGAGGGTCTTGATCATCTCACCCATTGCTTCCGCACCTTATTTTCTACTTTGATTCAAGAAGAACACATGAAAATGCCATCATTGATGATGGAAGAGGCCCAAGCACAAGCCCACATGCAAGCCCACCAAAGGGTAGATTTGGGCCAACCATAGAGTTATGGCCAAGAGGATCCAAGAAGACGTTCTTTTACATGTTCAAATGCCATAAACTCTAGTGTAGAGTAGACTTTAATTTCTTGTCAAAATTAGCATAGGAACTTTATTTGTAATTTTCTTAGAATTAATTTTGGCACCTAAAACACCAACCTAGGTAAACTTAGAGTTTCTAAAAAAACCTCTAAATTTACCAAGGTTGGTCTAGAAAGCCCATGGAGGGGGTAAGCATAAAAACTAGACACACCCCTCCCCATGTGCTCATTTGTGCACCCATGTGCCATGTGCACCCATGTGCTTCACATTTACATTTCATTTGGCTAGCATTAGGGTTGCATTATGGTCCTCCTTAGCCTATAAAAGGAGGAGCCTACACCTTGTATTTTCAAGTTTATTGTGAGTAAAGTTATGCTGCCCATTTGTGCTCAACTTTGCTTCTCCCTAGAATCCTAGGCTCTAAACTTCAATTCCTTCATCTTCTCCCTTGAGTTGGCCGAACCACTCAAACACCATACTCATCATGCACCTACAAGGCCAACACAACTCCTAGGAGGGTCTTGATCATCTCACCCATTGCTTCCGCACCTTATTTTCTACTTTGATTCAAGAAGAACACATGAAAATGCCATCATTTGGTATCAGAGCTACTTATATTTCTACTTTTAAAGTTATGTGTGGGTTCAATCATCTTTAGACGCTCTGATACCAAATGATGGCATTTTCATGTGTTCTTCTTGAATCAAAGTAGAAAATAAGGTGCGGAAGCAATGGGTGAGATGATCAAGACCCTCCTAAGAGTTGTGTTGGCCTTGTAGGTGCATGATGAGTATGGTGTTTGAGTGGTTCGGCCAGCTCAAGGGAAAAAGGTGAAAGGATTGAAGTTTAGAGCCTAGATTTCTAGGAGAAGTAAAGCTTGTGCACAAAATTGGCAGCATAACCTTACTCACAATAAACTTTAAAATACAAGGTGTAGGCTCCTCCTTTTATAGGCTAAGGAGGACCATAATGCAACCCTAATGCTAGCCAAATGAAATGTAAATGTGAAGCACATGGGTGCACATGGCACATGGGTGCACATGGGGAGGGGTGTGTCTAGTTTTTATGCTCACCCCCTCCATAGTCTTTCTAGAATGTTTCACACAAATATGCTTTCTACACTACTCTAATTACTAAGCACCCCTAATGGGCCTTTATGTAACAATTACAAAGGTCTTCTCTTCCTAAAACCGTAGCTTTGACCCATGTGTATGTGAAGCTGGACGGTCTAGAAGGAATCTTCATCATGGCCTAAACGCTCCTTATGTAGCCGCTCCTCATCATGGCCTAGACGCTCCTTATGTAGCCGCTCCTCATCATGGCCTAGACGCTCCTCTTCATGGGCTAGACGCTCCTTTTTGAGTCTAGACGCTCCTCATTATAGGCTAGACCGTCTAGTCTTGGAGGCTTGGCTTTCATCGTGTGGTGAGCTTGGGCCCTCCTCCATCAGCCTTGACCAGCTAAGGCCCTATGGAGGGTGTCTGTATGGGTTCGCTGGCGACCAGGTGGAGGTCAGGGGATACATAGAGCTGAGAACCACGTTTACAGATGAGGCTGGGTCGAGGACGGAGAAAATCAAGTACCTCATCGTAAACGCCCCTTCAGCATATAACATCCTGTTGGGAAGGCCCACGCTTAAGAGGATAGGCGCCATTCCGTCGACTCGGCACATGAAGGTGAAGTTGCCGTCCATGGAAGGGGTGGTGATCACGATCAAGTCTGATCAGAAAGAAGCGAAAAGGTGCTATGAGAATAGCTTGAAAAACAAAAGATCAGTGAGTTATGTAACAACCACCCCACCTCCCGGTGTGAAGCCCAGATCGACGGTAACAGAGGAGGCCGTCGGAAGAGATGTAAAGATGGTAGACGCTGAGCTGGGGGAGAAGAATGCTGGCCTGGAGGAGGAAGAGGCGCGGAATCGCTCTGAGGAAGCAAGGGAGCAGGGAATCGCCAGGGCGGTGATCGCCAGAGAATCCAGGCCTAAACCTGTCGAGCAGTGGCTCGAAAAGGAGATCGGAGGAAAAATCTTCAAGCTGGGAAGATCTCTGGAGGTCGATCTCCAGGACCAGATCGCCAAGGTGATTGAGCGGCATCTGGACGCGTTTGCATGGTCCGCTTCGGACATGCCCGGGATTGATCCCGACTTCTTGTGCCATCATCTGGCGATGGACAATTTGGTGAGACCGGTGCGACAAAGGAGAAGAAAGTTCAACGAGGAGAGGAGGCAGGCGATCAGGGACGAAACACAGAAACTCCTCGCCGCAGGCCACATTAGGGAAGTCCAGTGCCCTGAATGGTTGGCAAATGTCGTGCTGGTGAAGAAGAGTAACGGGAAATGGCGCATGTGCGTCGACTTCACCGACCTAAACAAAGCTTGCCGAAAGGATTCATATCCTTTACGAAGCATAGATGCCCTGGTCGATAGTGCTGCAGGGTGTAAGTTGCTGAGTTTCCTGGATGCCTTCTCAGGATATAATCAGATCAAGATGCATCCCATGGATGAAGAGAAGACAGCCTTCATGACGGAGAGATCGTGCTATTGCTATAAGGTGATGCCGTTTGGGCTGAAGAACGCGGGGGCCACGTACCAGAGGCTGATGGATCGAGTACTTGCACCAATGCTGGGAAGGAACGTGCAAGCATACGTCGATGACATGGTCGTGACCTCGCCGAAAAAAAGCAAGCACGTTGCAGACTTGGAAGAGTTATTCACGACGATCGCCAAGTTCAGATTGAAGCTGAATCCGGAGAAATGCATTTTCGGCGTGGAGGCTGGAAAGTTTTTGGGTTTCCTCTTGACTGAAAGAGGAATAGAAGCCAATCCAGACAAGTGTGCCGCCATCTTGGCGATGAGGAGCCCAGCTACGGTGAAAGAAGTCCAGCAGCTAACAGGTCGGATGGCAGCCCTAACTCGCTTCGTGTCAGCTAGCGGAGAAAAGGGGCATCCCTATTTTCAATGTCTGCGGCGCAATAATAAGTTCGTTTGGACGAAAGAGTGCGAGGAAGCTTTCGTCAAACTGAAGGAGTATCTGGCGAGCCCGCCGGTTCTGTGCAAACCGCTGGTGGGGATCCCTCTCAGGTTGTATTTTGCTGTAACTGAGAGGGCGGTGAGTGCGGTGCTCGCCCAGGATCAAGACCAGGCTCAGAAGCCTATTTATTTTGTGAGCAAGGTGTTGCAGGGCCCAGAAACGAGGTATCAGGCCCTGGAGAAGGCTGCGCTGGCTGTGGTGTTTTCGGCGAGGAGGTTGCGCCACTACTTCCATAGCTTCACAATACTGGTGATGACCGACCTGCCCATCCAGAAGGTCTTGAAGAAACCTGACGTTGCGGGAAGAATGGTGAAGTGGGCAGTGGAGTTGTCAGAGTTTGATATTAAATATGAGCCCCGAGGCCCGATCAAGGGGCAAATCATTGCAGATTTCGTGGTTGAACTCTCATCAGAGGCGACGCGGGTTGAAGGGGACGATTTCCGGTGGGTACTTTCAGTGGATGGATCGTCGAACCAGCAGGGCAGCGGTGCTGGAGTCATATTGGAGGGACCCAACGGCGTGCTGATCGAACAATCGTTGAGATTCGCCTTCAAGGCCAGTAACAATCAAGCAGAGTATGAGGCGCTGATCGCCGGAATTTTGCTGGCCAAGGAGATGGGAGCTAGGGTGCTGATGGCTAAGAGTGACTCGCTGCTGGTCACGGGGCAAGTAACAGGCGAGTTCCAGGCTAAAGATCCACAAATGGTGGCTTACTTGGCGTATGTGCAGGAATTGAAGAGTTCCTTTGCCTCTTTTGAAGTAGTACATGTGCCCAGAGAGCAGAATGCCCGAGCTGACTTGCTTGCTAAGCTCGCCAGCTCAGGCAAGGGGGGTAGGCAGAGGACGGTGATTCAAGAAACTCTGAAGACGCCAAGGGCATTTGTAGCAGATCACCTGGTCCTTCAAATAAGCAAGTCGACGGAGAGAGCAGCGAGAAGCCATAAGTCCTTGACGCAAGAAACTCTGAGATCGCCGAGAACTAGAGCATGTCAAGGGGAGAAGATGAATGTGATGCAGGTTTGCGCCTCCCATGAGCCAGACACTTGGATAACACAGTACAAGCGGTGCCTGGCAGATGGCCTCCTCCCACTGGATCCGACAGAGGCCAGGAAGGTAAAGAAAAATTCCAGCAAGTACACATTGATCGATGGCGATCTGTACAGGTTTGGGTTCACTCACCCGCTCCTGGAATGCATACACGGCGAGAAGTGCACGAGAATCATGGCAGAGCTCCACGAAGGTATATACGGAAGCCACGTTGGGGGTCGAGCTCTGGCCGCGAGAACTCTCCGTGCAGGCTACTACTGGCCATCAATGAGAGAAGATTGCAAGAAGTATGCCCAGTGTTGCAAACAATGCCAACAGCACGCCGATTGGCACAAGGCACCTCCCGAGGAGCTGAAGTCGATCTATAGCCCTTGGCCGTTTCATACTTGGGGAATCGACATCCTGGGACCTTTCCCGCTGGCGATCAGGCAGATGAAGTACTTGGTGGTGGCGATTGAGTATTTCACCAAGTGGATTGAAGCAGAACCAGTGGCCCAGATCACCGCACACAAGATCGAAGGTTTCGTGTGGAAAAACATCGTGTGCCGGTTTGGAGTGCCTAAACGCCTGGTGTCGGACAATGGGACGCAGTTTGCAAGCCACCTGTTGAAAAAGCTTTGTGAGGGGGTGGGAATTCAACAAGTGTTTGCATCCGTCGAACACCCTCAGACAAATGGCCAGGTGGAGTCAGCTAATCGGGTGTTGTTGAGAGGTTTGAAGAGAAGGCTTGAGAAAGCCAAGGGAAGTTGGGCTGAGGAGGTGCCCCGTATAGTCTGGGCGTACCACACCACCGAGCAGTCAGGAACCCATGAGACCCCGTTCAGCTTGGTCTATGGGTGTGATGCCATGATTCCAGTAGAGATCCAGGAGAGCTCGCCGAGATTCCAGAACTTCGTAGAGGAAGACTCGAATGAAGAGAGAAGGCTGAACCTGGATCTACTGGATGAGGTCAGGGAAGAGGCGAGACTGAAGGCTGAGGCGGTGAAGAGGAGGATCGAACGAAGATACAACTCAAAGGTGATGCCAAGGCAGTTTAGAGAAGGCGACTTGCTGATGAGGAAAGCCCACCAGTACGAGATGGAGAATAAACTGTCACCCAAGTGGACTGGACCGTTCAGAATAACCGAGGCGCTCGGGAACGGCGCCTACCGCTTAGAGACGCTGGAAGGAGGGGCGATTCCTCGCACCTGGAACGCCACACACCTGAAGTTGTACTATAGTTAAGAGCTTTGTAAGTAAAGACAAACACAAAGTCATAATACAATGTCTCTGATGAAACAGTTTGAAGGGGGCACTCTTTTTTCCCTAAGGAGGGTTTTTAATGAGGCCACCCAATAAAAGAAGAGTTTTCGAGGTATAAGGCGTTTTCAGATTGCATGTGTGCTATTTTCCAAAAGTTTTGAAGAAAGACCTTGTCACTTGTACGTGATTTAAGGCAAGTAAAGATATACCGCGTGCTTTCTAAAAAGTTTTTAAGTCCTCATCGTCTTTCGGCGATTGGAGGCACCAGTTAAGTTTTAAAGTCCTCATCGTCTTTCGGCGATTGGAGGCACCAGTTAAGTTTTAAAGACCTCAACGCCCTCGCGCGTCCTGAGGCAAGTAAAAGACCTCCTCGCCGTCGAGCGAGTGCAGGCGAGAAAGAGTTAAAGTCCTCCATGTTTCTGGGGGCGAGAAGATGTAACCCCTGGGGCAATGTAGAGGCAAGATAAAGACCTCCTCGCCGTCGAGCGAGCACAGGCGAGAAAGAGAAAAGGTCCTCAGTGCATCCAGGGGGGAGGAGATGTACACCCTGGGCAAGTTGAGGCACCAGATAAAGTCCTTCTCGCCGTTGAGCGAGTTCAGGCAAGTTAAAGTCCTTCTCGCCGTTGAGCGAGTTCAGGCAAGTTAAAGTCCTTCTCGCCGTTGAGCGAGTTCAGGCGAGTTAAAGACCTTCTCGCCGATGAGCGAGTTCAGGCGAGTTAAAGACCTTCTCGCTTACGTACGAGCTTAGGCAAGATAAAATCCTTCTCGTCTCGAACGAGTTCAGGTATGGTGTAGAGGGTGGAAGAAGTTTGGAAGGTAGCTAAGGTAGGTTCGAAGAGAACGCCTAGTTAGCCGGTCTTTTGTTCTGAAGTTCAGGGAGGTAAAGAAGGATCCCAAAAGGCGCTTCTACCCCTAGATCAAGAAACAATTGCCAAAGCATGAGGCCAGAAAGAAGCTGATATTGCCAAGAGTTCTTGGCGATCGGGATGAGTTCAAACAGCGGCGAGAAGGTTAAAAGACCTGTTTGATGAAGCAGGTCGGGTGGAGCGTGTTTAAGCCAGCAACTGAGTTACAGTTCGTCGCTTGAAGGGTATTCTCACGATAAGGTTAGTTGCCTTAAGAGTACAAGTTGGTTAAAGTGATAATTGCTTAAGTTTGAAGTGGTTCGAAGCAGTTAAGTCAAAAGTCGTGTTTGCTAAATTATCAAGTTAAATCCGACAAAGTTAAACATGCAAAGAAGGTTAAAGCGCTTAAAGAAGTTAGGAGAGGGAATACCCAAACTTTGTCATTGAGATAAGTATTTGTTAAAGGCACACATACACGAGTTTTTACAGAATAATACAAGGGAAATCAATAAAGTAGCAGATGAAGAAGAGTTGATTAGTCTTCAGCGGGAACGACTTTTCCATCTACTACTTCATTGTTCAGCAACACCATGCTGAGATCCAGATCGGGGAATAGGCAAGCGAATTGTTCCCGAGCAGCTTCGAATCCAGCGGCCAGAATCTGAGCAGAGTTTAGCTTGAGTTCTTCAATTTGCCCCTGAAGTTCCTCAATCCGCTTCTTGAGGTCTTCAGTTTGCTCTTTTAGCTCTTTATTCTGCTGCTCCAGCTCTTCAACCTGTTTTTTGAGTTGTTCGTTGGTCTCTTGAGCCTGGAGAAGGTGTTCAGTAACCTTCTTGGATTCCGATTGTGCTTGGGCCAACTCCGCAGTCACCTTTCCTTTCTCTTTGTTGGCCTCGACGAGATCAGCCATGGCGTCGTCCCTCGCCTTTTCTACTTGCCCAAGTAGTTTCTCTCGGTCGATCGACCTCTGCTCCAGTTTTTGCACCTTAGCGGCGTCAGCTTTCATGAGAGCCTCCAGGTCGACCGCCCTGGCGCGAAGAGGCACAATTTTGCTTTCCAGCTCGACCTTCTCTTGGGCAAGTTGGTGAACTTTGTGGCGAAGGTCAGTGGCCTCCTTGCGCGCCAGCCTGAGCTCGGTATTCATTGCATCCTCCACTCAGGAGTGTTCGATTTCTGCGAGCGTCAGGCTGAAAGACAACTTCTCCACCTCGACCCTCATGGTGCTGTTTTCGGTTTTGAGGTTGAAGAGGTCGTCTTGGAGCCTCCTGGTTGAGCCTTCCACCACCCTGGTTATGATCGCTGGGATATCCTCTGCTATGGTTTTCAGCTTGGCAGTAAGAGGCTCCCACATCCTTGTGACTTCAAGGGGAAGGTTTGCGGCTTGGAGAGGCACCAGGTGGGCTTGTTGTGGGTTCTCGCCGCCACCTTCCTTAGCAGGTTCTTCAGTGGTTGCTTCCTGGCGTGGCGACGGAATCGGGGATTCGGTGATTAGAATCGGAGAGGTATGAGCAACCTCATCCCCGATTGGAGCATCTTCTGCAGCTGAAGCGTTTGAAGGGGGACCCCCTCCAGCTGACACATATGGCGTTGAAGCGCTTGGGGGGTCCTCCAGGAAGTTTGGCTCTTGGGCCTCAGCTGCAGGTGGCGCAGTGGCCAGTGGAGCCGCTTGGACTGGAGAGGCAGGAGCCTGTGGGGGTGGCGATCATGGAGGAGGAGCAGGCGTCGATGGTGGTGTTGAGGATGGAAGAGGGGGTGGAGCGGGTGGTGAAGAAGGTGCCACCCTCTTCCTCTTCGTAACGAGGCCATCCTCGGTGACCTCCTCATCCTCTTCTTCCTCCTCATGGATGACTTGAGGGGCTTTCCTTTTGGGTCTCTTGAGGACCAATTTCTTGCGCTGGGCAGGTTCCTTGGGTGGTGATCGCCCTTGGACAATGGCGGTCTCCACCACCGAGTTGGGCACCGTTTGAGAACCGGTCGCATACCCGTGGTTTCGGGCGAGCGCCTTCAGTTCAGCAAGCATGCTTTTTCCCAACATGTTGTCTGCATGAAACGAAAGTGCATGAGTTAACTCAAAGAAGGAAAAGATAAGTGTGTAAGGTAATAAACAGCAAAGCAGATGATATGTGCAGGAAAGGAAAAACCAAAGTCTTGTGCATAACGCACAAGACGCCCAGAAACAGCTAAACAAGAAGTAGTATCAAAGCAATAATTTAGGTATCCTAACCTATTCGAATTTCTAGCTGGTCTTCATAGAATTCGAAGCATATCAAGGTGGTGGTAAGGAATGTTATATTGGCGTCCGCCACCTTCTTCCAGAAGAGACAAAGGTCTTTGTCCAATGCTCCCATGCTGTCAGGACTTCTGGGCCTCCTGAAGCAGCTCTTGGACTCCTTCTTCCCCTTGTCCACCCAGTACAAGGGGAAGCCGTCGAGAAGGGAGGCGTCCTTGTCGTTCGCACGTACTTGGACGAACTTCCCCTTCCAGTCTTTGTACGATTGCTGGAAGATGGCAAAGATGGACCTCCCAGCAATCGCGTTCAAGCTGACCGACAGGCGTTCTCCTGGGTGCTTGGCTTCAAAAAGGAATAAGAACACGTCCACCGACGCGGGCAACCCCAGGTGGGCGCACATTACTTGAAAAGCTCGAACAAACGCCCAGCTGTTGGGGTGAAGCTGGGCGGCAGCAATGTTGAGCTCGGTCAGAAGTTCCCTCTCGAATCGGGTGAAGGGGAACCTGAGCTTGACCTTCTTGAATAGAGTCGTATAGACAAAGCAGAAGGGCCCGTCGGCGCTTACTTTGTCATCAGCACACACGGGCAGATCGGCGGGGCAAGGCAGCACCATCATCTTCTCGTCGTGCTCCTTGTGAAACGATTGATAGATCTCGTCCCCCTTGGTCAGCCGCAAAACTGCTCCCGCAGTGTTCACAGAGGATGTCTCCCTCAGAAGGGTCGAGTTGGCCCAGGGATACAAATTTTTGAAGTCGGGCAGTGGAACGGGGGCTCCTCCAGCGTTAGGTGGAGTCGCCTGGGCCAGGGCAGGTTGGGAAGACGCAGGCCTCTCAGCCTGCTTAGATGAAGCACCACAAACTTGTGTTGGGTCGTGTGCTTGTGAAGGAAGGTTTCGTGCTGAAGGAGGAGGGTTCGGGGTAATCTTTGTGCGAGTCATGATAGCAGCTGCAAAGGAAGAAGAAAGGAAAAATGATCAGGGGGTTACAGAGGCTGACTCGATCATAGAAGGAAGGTGAAAAACGAACGAATGTAGGTTCGTTGCGACGATTGACGAAGCCCTAAGTTACACAGAAGGAGAAATGGAAAAACAACCCACAGCGTATGCACCAAGCAGTTACAGGATGATGCAAATCGGTGAAAATGCAAGAAAAACCAGCAGATGAAGGAAAGTAGTTACCTTTCGATGATCAGGAAGACGAAGGAGGAAGATGGTGATCTAGAGTGTTGGAGAGCGTCGAGAGTTTTCGCAGAAGGAAGTTAGAGCGTTACAAGCACGAAGAAAGTGATGGAACAGTGGAGCGAAATGGGTTTAAGGGTTTTTCGAAATGGTTTTAGGAAGCACAAACGGCAACTGAAGAGAGCCGTTGATGAAGCCACGTGTCGAGCGATGAGTGAGGGGTTTGGTGGAGCGTCAGAGCAGCAGAAGGTACAACCGCTTGGAATTTTGCGTTAGTGCCACGCAGATCGGTGTTGACGTAGGCTCTTTCAGTCTTTTCGCTAGACAAGTCTTCGCTTAAGACTGGGGGGCTTGTGTACCGCCCTGGTGGTCGGGTGTGATGACGTGGCATCCTGCTACAGTATAGGCGTGTTGACAAGGCGCCAGGTTGGCAGAAGGGAAGGAAGTCGGGGGGCTCGTGTAGTCGCCAGTTGTTATATTGGCGTGTTCCGATTTCCAGCTTACCAGAATCGGCGATCACCAGGCTAAAGATGAACTCGCCAGATATAGATTCAGGCGACCTGATCATTGGAGATCGCCAGAGCAAGCACATCGCTGAAGATGAAGGAGAAACAGGTTATGAAGGCGGCCGGCGAGACCACAGGGAAGGTGTATGAAGGCCCCTAACTCGCCAGTTCCAGTAGAGATCGCACTCCCAAGTTAGCTATGCACTGGGCAGTACCATGCATAAGTAACTTAGCCAAAATGAGAGTAGAAGCAGCGCCAAGTCAAGGAGCCTCCAGATGATGGCACGTGTACAGTTGGATGCGAGCCACGTGTCCAAATCTGTAACTGCCAGGAGAGAGAAAGCTACCAGGTATATAAGAGTTCTTAACAAACTTTCTGAGGTACGCACGTTCAGTTTATACTCTTTACGCTTGCGAGTTAGAGCTGACTGTGAGAGAGGATTTGCACGGTTCTTGTTCTCTTAGTATTTGGTGATACTGTCACTGACTTGAGCGTTGGAGTGCGATCGGCCGCAGCGGCGCCGCTCTGTTTCTTTGCAGGTTCTTGAGGTGGATCTCGAAGAGGAACAGAAGTTCGAAGCGGTGCACACGTCAATCCTTTGACGAGGCAGTTTCCAGTGTTCTGGTCAACAGGCAGGATCAATAGCTAAAATCCAGTTACTGTCCTTGAGAGCTTCCTTCAAATTCTTGGGTTCAACTTGAGATACAAAAGTCATTGCTTCACAGAAATTGTTCAAGGACTTTCTAGTTGACACTCCTTTCTCAATGTTCCCAATGACATTATCAAGGGTTAGGTCTCTTGGGGTTTTCCACTCTTTTGGCAAACCTGCAGCTGCAGTAGATTCTTGTAGAGCATGTGTATCAGCAGTATCAAAATGAATCGATTCATTTTGATTTAAAACAGATTTAAATTCATTACTGTCAGGTTCATCAGCAGCAGTTTTAGATACACTATGATCAGTTTCATCAAAAACAACATGCATTGATTCTTCTACTATGAGCAACCTTTTATTGAAGACTCTATACGCATGACCATTCAAAGCATAACCAATGTGTACAGCTTCATCAGATTTAGCATCAAACTTACCAAGATTTTCTTTGCCATTATTCAATACAAAGCATTTACACCCAAATACCCTAAGGTGACTTACACTAGGTTTTCTGCCCTTATACAATTCATATGGGGTTTTCTTAAGAATTGGTCTTATTAAGGTCCTATTTAAGACATAACCTGCAGTATAAACAGCATCAGCCCAAAAATACTTAGGAAGCTTAGATTCATTTAACATAGTTCTAGCAAGTTCCTCTAGTGATCTATTTTTCCTTTCAACTAAACCATTTTGTTGGGGTGTCCTAGGGGCTGAAAAAGTATGAGCTATCCCATGCTTCTCACAGAACCTCTCAAACTTAGCATTTTGAAACTCTCCCCCATGATCACTTCGAATTGATTTAATGCAGCAACCATTTTCATTTTCCAGAATTTTTGCTAATCTCTTAAAGGCAGAATAAGCATCATGTTTATGTGCAAGAAATAGAGTCCAAGTAAATCTAGAGTAATCATCCACAACAACTAAAGCATACAAATTTCCAGCCAAGCTAGCAACTCTAGATGGACCAAATAAGTCCATATGTAACACATCCAATGGATTTTTGGTAGAGACACTATCCTTTAACTTGAAAGAGGATTTGATTTGTTTACCTTTCACACAAGCATCACAAAGCCTGTTATCCTGAAATTTAATGTTAGGTAAACCAGAAACTAAATCTTTAGATTTCAATTTATTCAAGTGATTTGTGTGTATGTGAGCTAACCTCCTGTGCCACAACCAAGACTCATCACTTCTGGACAGCAAGCACTCATTTGAAGAGTTAGTTTCCATGATATTCAACAAGTAAATGTTATTCACTCTCTTACCAGTAAACAGTGCCTTACTAGATGAATTACTTGAGATTGTGCAGCCACTTGACTCAAAATTCACTTTGTATCCTTTGTCACAAAGCTGACTTATGCTGAGAAGACTATGCTTGAGTCCTTCTACATACAGCACATTCTCAATGGTTGTTGAATTCCCTGTTCCAACAGTTCCTCTGTCCAAAATCCTCCCTCGGTTATTATCACCATAGGTCACATGTCCTTCTGCTTTGAGCTTTAAGCTGGTGAACTTTGTAAGATCTCCAGTCATATGCTTGGAACAGCCATTGTCCAAGTACCACTGGTTTTTCTTGCTTCCAATCTGCAAAACAGAATAAAAAATATACAAATGGTACCATTTTCAGTATAGGGTCCAGCACAGATTAACACCTTCTCTTTGGTAGCCATTTAGCTAAGTTCTTAGGCACAAGATGTTTTCTAGCAATGCAAGACCTAGATGTATGACCAGATTTCATGCAGTAAAAACAGGTTACATGAGATGCCTTTTTGCCACTGTTAAAAGCTGAAAAAACTGATTTTGCTGGAACAAAAAAACTTGAAAGCTTTTTGACATTGGTTGTATTTCCAGGGGTATAACCAAGTCCATTCTTATTGAAAACAACATTTTGTGATCCAAGGAGAGACTCAAGGTTTTCTCTGCCCTTGGTGAAATTGGAAAGGGTTTTCAGCAAATATTCCACTTGTTTTTCCAATCTTTTGCAGTTTTCACAGTTTTTAATAGAGGCATGCAAGCAAGTCAGTTCAAGGCTTACCAAATCTGTTTTGGCCTTATGCAATTCTTCCTCAAGTGTTTTCACTTTAGGTGCAAGCACATTATTTACCTTTTGCAGCTTATTACATATTACAGCTAGCCTATTGGCTTCATCATGTGTTTCCTTGAAGGCAGCAAGCAAATCATCATAGTTATCAGAATCAGCAGAAAAATTACTTACTGATTCAGAGCTTGACTCCTCATCCTTCATCATGAAGCACAAATTGTTCTCCTCATCTTCTGTTGAAGAGCTGCTGGTTGAGGATACTTCATTTTCCTCCCATGAGATGTAGGCTCTTCTTCCTTTGTTCCTTTCAAATTTCTTGCTGGCAGATTTGTCCTTAGTTTGATTGTCTGGACAATCTGTTTTGATATGCCCTGTTTTGCCACATCCAAAGCAAGTATATTTAGAGGAATTTAAATCATTGGGTTTAGGATACCTTCTTTTCTGCTGGTTCCTATTTTTGCTTTTCTTCCTCAGGAATTTGCTGAATCTTTTTGTAAGAAGGCTGATTGTATCATCATCTTCAGCATCTTCCTTTTCTTCCTTGATCTCATCCAATTCAGTTGCTTTCAGTGCAAGACCTTTGGGTTTTCTCTCTGTTGTTTCCTGCTCTTTGAGTCTTTTGAGCTCTAGCTCATGCTCCATCAGCTTTCCAAACAGTGCAGCAGTTCCCAACTTTGACAGATCACGGCTTTCAGAGATAGCTGTCACCTTTGGTTGCCAGCTTCTGTCGAGGCACATCAATATCTTTATGTTGAGCTCCTCTCTGTCAAATTCTTTTCCCAAACCAGTGAGGTGATTCACAATGTGGGTGAATCTCTTCTGCACATCAGCAATGCTCTCCTCGGGTTGCATTCTGAACAGCTTATATTCTTGGATGAGTGCATGTTTCCTTGACCTTTTCACATCTTCAGTACCCTCATGAGTCACTTCTAAGACTTCCCACATCTCCTTAGCTGACTTACATTGAGATATCCTGAAGAACTCATCCATTGTCAATGCAGAGGTTATGATGTTCTTGGCCACAAGATCATGTTAAGCCTTCCTCCTTTCGGTCTCATTCCATTCTGATCTTGGCTTTTCCACTTGTTCATCCTTGACAACCTGCATTGGCACATAAGGTCCATTGACCACAGCTTCCCAAATTAATGCATCAATGGATTCCATAAAAATTCTCATTCTAACTTTCCAAAATGCATAATTCATTCCATTAAACATAGGTGGTCTATTAACAGCAGAACCTTCAGCAAAAAGCACATTGAACTCAGACATTATTACAAACAAACTTGATTAAAATACAAGTCCTAGCTCTTGATACCAATTGTTGGGTTTAATAGTGCCAAAGTTCAAGAGGGGGGGTGAATTGACCTTTTAAAACTTCTTCGCAGAAACAATGTTTAACCCAGTTTTTCAGAAAATAAATCGATTTATGTGAAAATGAACAGATTTATTTCAGCACTGTTTTTCTGTTTGAAACGCTTTTAATACAGCAAGGTTAATCACAAGATTATGCAGTGAGAATTTTCAGCAGCACACACACAAATATCAGATTTGAAAAACAGTGGAACACAAAACAGCAAGCTTTAATTTATAGTATGCTAATTAATTGAGTGACCTTTGCAAACAAGCTGTTCCAGTGGCTTTTAACAGACTATGAGTGTTCTTCTTGATGTCAAGCAATTTTCCAGAAATTAAGAACAATGAATCACATAACAGCAAGCTTCAACTTTAAGCAATTTGTTTAAGGTTCAATCAATAGCATTTACAGTTTCTTGAGCAGCCTATCACAGTCAATCTGTTCCAATGGTTTTTAGCAGATTATATATGTTCTTATCAGATTCAAACACCTTTTTCAGAAATCAAGAACAGTATGCACAGTGCCCAGAAAGAACAGATTTATTTTCAATTGACCAAATTTATTTCTTTGCTGTTTTATCAATTATGCAGAAACGAAATTGCAGAGAGAAAGAGAGAATGAACACAAGCAATTATACTGGTTCACTCAGCCTGAGCTACATCCAGTCTTCACCAACAACAGGTGGAAATCACTAACACACAGTACAACCAAGTACAATTCCCACTGTTCTTGAAACCTACAAGAACTTAGGTACTCTTGCTGAAAAAACCTATTTCAGCATACACACACACCCACTCTTCAAGAACACCTATCAAGAAGAGTGTTCAACCAAACTATTACAAGAAAGCGATGTGAAACGACTACACATGATTGAGGATACACAGATCTGCCTTAAACCAGTAGGCAAGATTGCTAGAACAGTAGCTGCACCTCACACCAAGCTTTTGGAACCAAACCAAGAACAAGCACTTTGTGATTTTTGAAATCTTTGAAGAACAAATGCTAATTCTTTGAAATCACTTAACTCTCTGCTGTCAAAACTTGTTTTTCGCAAATGTATGAGCTGTTTGAATCGTTATTAAACTCAGAAACAAGTTTGCATTTTATAGAAAGCCAGCTTATAACAGAATTTTAAAAAATAGTTAAAGCTGTTATAAAATGAACAGATTGAAAATAAAATGAACTGATTTATTTTCAAAAGCAATTAGAGAATTTGTTAAGTGAGAAGACTTAGTCAACCATTCTGGTGCTGAGATAAAACAGAAAAACGTTTAAGCTTGACATGGCACCAGAGGCAAAAAGAATCTATTCATTTACAGATGAACAGATTTATTTTTCAAAACGAAAACAGAGGAAGTTTAACTATTTGAAACTCAGTCGTTTTGAAAAGAAGAAGACTTAGTCAAAATACCTGATGCACAAAATCCAATTTTTACAAGACTTTAGCCAAGGCATCAGTGAAGAAAATGAATCTGTTTATTTAGAAAAGAACAGATTTATTTTTATGCAGTAAAACGTGTTTTTGTGTAAAACATGTGAAAAACAGTTTTAGAAAACTTATGCTTGTTCTTAACACATGGCCAGTGGTTATGAGGTGAGTTACTCAGCAAAAAGCTACTCTTAGACAACCTCTAAGCACTAACTAAGACACACTTAAAGCAAAGCAAAATACAAGAGAAATGTACATATGAGACTTCATCAAACACTACATATAGGTCTTCATCAAACACAATCTTGAAGGGGCAGCAACCATCTTCAACAGTACCTTCGCGCCCGAGAGCGCAGACACGGGCTCAACCCGTCAGGGTCAACGAGACCACGACGGGGAGAAAAAAGCCAGAGGGGAGACGCCCCTATGAGACCAGGAAACCCCAGCCCTGAGGTCCAGCAGGAGGGGATCGTCCAGTCAGAGAGAGGGCAAGACCGGCGAGGTACAACTTTGTGGTGGAGCTGAAGGACCTGATCGCCGTGCCTAATATAGCTGAGAGGTTGAGGCGACCGGCGAAAATTGACAAGGTGTTGGGGCCACGGAAAGACTCCTGGTGCGAATTCCACGAGGCTTTCGGTCATCATATTGACAACTGCCTCTCGTTGGGTTATCAGCTTGATGAGCTGGTGAGGAGCGGGTTTCTGAAGGATTACGTCGCAGAACCCGCCGCGACCAACGCCCTGCCGGCGCCAACAGAGGAGCAAGCGCACGAGATGCCAGTTCTCGGCGAGGTCCACACCATTGCTGGAGGTTTTTCCGGCGGGGGACCCATCGCCTCCCAGCGAAAGAAATACGCGAGGGGGGTCAACTCAATTGAAGAGAGAATCTCGGGAGAGCCATGGGAGTCGGACCTCGTGTTCACGAGAGGGGATCTCCGAGACGTTGTACCGCATGACAACAACCCGGTGGTCATCTCCGTTGTCACTGCCGGAAGAAAGGTGCATAGGGTTCTGGTCGATCAGGGAAGTTCAGCAGACGTTATGTTCTTGTCGACATTCAACAAGCTGCGTTTGTCCCCTGACCTTCTGAGGCCCTACACAGGCTGCCTATATGGGTTCGCAGACAACCAAGTGGAAGTCCGAGGCTACTTGGAGTTGAGGACGACCTTCACAGATGGGGAAGCCTCACGCACCGAAAGCATACGATACTTGGTCGTGAATGCCCATTCTGCCTACAACATCTTGTTGGGGAGACCGGCGCTGAATAGGCTCAACGCGGTATCCTCCACGCGTCATATGAAGATGAAGCTGCCAGACCTCAGCGACAAAGTAATAGTTATTAAGTCGGATCAGGAGGAAGCGCGGAAGTGTTATGAAAACAGCCTAAAATCGAGAAGAAGCGTGTTCATGGTGTTTGAGCGTCTGCCAAGTGTCGACGCGACAATGATAGAGGCGATGCCCTCCGGGTCAACGCCTGTTGAGGCCACGCCCGTGGGGGCGACGCCCGAAGCAGACACACCCATGGAGGAGGGTCCCGACCACACGGCGCCAGCGGAAGAGGCAACGCCCATTCAGGATAACAGCAGGGACCAACAAGCGACTAACGTGGTGGATAGGAACATTGGCGGCAAGACGTTTAAACTAGGGCGTCTGCTGAGCCAAGAAGAGCAGGAGACGGCGGCAG
This sequence comes from Phaseolus vulgaris, assembly GCF_051622355.1. Classification (NCBI taxonomy): domain Eukaryota; kingdom Viridiplantae; phylum Streptophyta; class Magnoliopsida; order Fabales; family Fabaceae; genus Phaseolus; species Phaseolus vulgaris. Next base: position 20,595,679 of record NC_143500.1, read on the forward strand.
AGGTGATCTCACGACATTTGGACGCCTTCGCGTGGTATGCCTCGGACATGCCCAGCATCGACCCTGATTTCCTATGTCATCACCTCAGCATGGACGCCACGGTTCGCCCCGTGTGCCAAAGGAGGAGAAAATTCAATGAAGAGAGGCAGCTGGTGGTACGCGAAGAAACGCAGAAGCTGCTGAGGGCTGGCCACATCAGGGAAATCCAATACCCCGAGTGGCTAGCCAACGTCGTCCTGGTAAAGAAGGTGAATGGGAAGTGGAAGATGTGCGTGGACTTCACTGACCTAAACAAGAAGTGCCCGAAGGACTCGTACCCGCTGCCTAGCATTGACGCGTTGGTAGATAGCGCCTCCGGCTGCAAGGTGCTAAGTTTCCTGGATGCGTTCTCGGGCTACAACCAGAATAAAATGCACCCGAGAGATGAAAGCAAAACCGCATTCATGACGGAAACTAGCAGTTACTGTTACAAGGTGATGCCTTTCGGCTTGAAGAATGCGGGCGCCACATACCAAAGGCTAATGGACAACGTCCTGGCGCCCATGCTAGGGAGGAATGTGTATGCTGGTCTAGGAGTAGGACCAGATTCAAATGCCCATCTATTTTGTAAGCAAGGCCTTACAAGGCGCGGAGACGAGATACCAGGCGTTGGAGAAGGCAGCGCTGGCAGTGGTGTTTTCAGCCAAGAGGCTCCGTCATTACTTCCACAGCTTTACGGTGGTAGTGATGACAAACCTCCCTATACAGAAGGTGCTGCAGAAGCCCGACGTGGCGGGAAGGATGGTGCGCTGGGCGGTGGAGCTTTCAGAATTTGACATCCAGTATGAGCCCAGAGGGTCCATCAAAGGGCAGGTATACGCAGATTTCGTGGTAGAACTCTCGCCCGGAGGCGAACAGGAGGTGGAGGCAGGCTCACAGTTGTCGCTCTCAGTGGATGGCTCTTCCAACCAGCAAGGCAGTGGTGCGGGAATAGTCTTGGAAGGACCAGACGGTGTACTGATCGAGCAGGCCCTGCACTTCGCTTTCAAAGCCAGTAATAATCAGGCTGAGTATGAAGCCCTGATTGCAAGAATGCTTTTAGCCAGAGAAATGGGTGCGCGGAACCTATTAGTGAAGAGTGACTCTCAACTGGTTACGGGGCAAGTGTTGGGTGAGTTCCAGGCGAAAGACCCGCATATGGCGGCGTATTTAAGGTACGTCGAATCGCTAAAGGGAGCCTTTAGTGCTCTTGAGCTGGTGCATGTCCCAAGGGAGCAGAATGCCAGAGCTGACCTGCTCGCCAAGCTGGCCAGCTCAGGCAAGGGGGGCAGGCAGAGGACTGTAATCCAAGAGACGCTTAAGGCTCCGAGGAAATTCATAGAGGATAACAGGGTGGATGTCCTCCATATAAGCACCGCGAGAGGAAGGCCAAGGAGTCATCGTTCCTTGACTCAGGATACGTTGAAGGCGCCTCACATTAGCGTATACACGGACACGCCCGAAGGAGGGAGGCGAGCGCAGATACATGTTTTAGCCGAAGGAGCCACCTGGATGACGCCATACAAGCGGTACCTAGCGGATGGGGTTCTCCAAGTGGAGCCTGAAGAAGGTAAGAAAGTTAAGAGAAATGCCGCAAGGTACACCCTGGTAGACGGAGTGTTATTCAGGCACGGTTTCACTCACCCTATCTTAACATGCGTGAGCGGCGACGAGTGTACCAGAATAATGGCGGAGCTCCACGAAGGCATTTGTGGGAGCCATGTAGGAGGAAGGTCCTTAGCTTCTAAGGTAGTGCGCGCAGGTTTTTATTGGCCAACGGTAAAGGAAGATTGCGTGCGACACGCCCAGCGTTGTAAGCAATGCCAAAAACACGCAGACTGGCACAAGGCGCCGCCAGAGGAGCTGCGATCCATATACAGCCCATGGCCTTTCCACACCTGGGGGATCGACATCCTAGGCCCGTTTCCGCTGGCGATAAGACAGATGAAGTACTTGATCGTCGCCATCGAGTACTTCACCAAGTGGATAGAGGCGGAGCCCGTGGCCCAGATCACTGCACACAAAGTCCAAAGGAGCGTGGGCGGAGGAAGTGCCAAGGATCGTGTGGGCATACCACACCACGCCCCAATCTTCCACCATGGAGACGCCTTTCAGCTTAGTGTATGGGTCGGACGCGATGATCCCAGTTGAGATTCACAAAAGCTCACCACGTTTCCAAAATTTCGTGGCGGAAGAATCCAACGAAGAAAGGAGGGTGAACCTGGACCTACTGGACGAAGCCAGGGAGGAGGCCAGAATAAAGGCCGAAGCCGTAAAGAGAAGGGTAGAGCGACAATATAGCTCTAAGGTAAAGCCACGACAGTTTCAGATTGGCGACCTAGTTATGAGGAAGGCTCATCCATACGAGCTGGAGAATAAGCTGTCTCCCAAGTGGACCGGGCCCTTCAGAATTACCGAAGCTAAGGGCAACGGTTCGTACAACCTAGAGACATTGGAGGGGGGTCCCATCCCACGCAGTTGGAATGCAGCTGATTCTTCAGGAGACGCAGTCGCGAAGACAGGGCAGAAAGTGTTACGAAGCGATTCACCCACGTTCAAGTTGCCGGCAGGATCATTTGGCGCCCACCGTGGGGCGCGAGTGAATCGTTGTCCCATACATACCACGGTTTTAAAGCTCACCAGAGTTTTATCAGTTTCTCTGATAGAGAAGATGCCTAGAAACAGACAACCATCACCTGCGCCATCCGCTGATGAAGGAGCTGTGACAATGGCGCAGGTCCTGGAAATGGTGCGCACGCTGCAGGATAACGCTGCAGCGTCGAAAGTCGAACAAGAAAGGATGCAGACGGAGTTGGCTGCGTCGCAAAGCAGGAACGACGAACTGAATCGTGTCAACGAAGAGTTGAGAAGAACGCTGCAGGCGCAGAGGGAGCACGTCGTTGACGAAAGGGTGTCTAGGCAACCTTCACCTCCAAGGGCATTTCCCATGCCATTCTCCCCTGAGATTATGGGAACCATGGTGCCTTCCAACCTGGTGGGGGTAAAAGCGTCGTTCAAAGGGGTAGAAGACCCGGAGGCGCATCTGACGGCATTCCACACCCAGATGATGTTGTCTGGGGGCTCAGACGCTGTATACTGCAAGATGTTCATGAGCACACTGAGCGGAATCGCCATGGAGTGGTTCGTGAGTTTACCAGAAGGGCATATCACGTCGTTCTCTCAGTTCTCAAAGCTCTTCATCGAGCAATACATCGTCAACAAGGCACCTGCAGTGGTGTCCTACGACCTGTTCGACGTGCGCCAATACCAGGGGGAGTCGCTGAAAGACTACCTCAACCGTTTTGGAGCACAAGTGGTTAGACTACCCAGCAAAGATGAAGATATGCTTGTGCACGCGTTTAAGAAGGGAGTGCTGCCTGGCCCTTTAAGTGAGTCTCTCATCAGGAGCCATCCCAGCACCTTTGCAGAGATCCGACGGCGTGCGGTGGCGCACATAGTGGCAGAAACAGAATTTCTGAGAAGAGGGGAAGTGCTGCACCACCCAGACCGCGTGGAGGGCAAGGAAAACCACAGCAAGCGAGGGTGCATGAGGCCAAAGAGGGGAAGAAGGTGCGGGAAAAACCTCGTCCCTATGCACCAGGCAAAGACCAGAGTAAGGGGCGTGCAAGGGAGAATAACGCGCCCCCAAGATACAACTTCATGGTGGGGTTGGCGGATCTCATCGCCCTTCCTGCCGTAGCAGCAAGACTACGAGTACCAGAGAAGACAGACAAGGTACTCGGAAGGAAGAAGAATGAATGGTGTGAGTTTCATCAGGCCTTTGGACATACACTTCATTCCTGTTTGGCGCTGGGACACCAACTGGCAGAGTTGGTGAAGTCTGGTTTTCTAGCCGATTACCTGTGTGAGCCACAGGGTGATCGCGCGTCAGGATCCCAAACTGGAGAGCAACAGCATGAAGTCCCTGTGCATGGGGAAGTGCAGACGATCGCTGGAGGCTTCTCTAGTGGGGGATGCACAGCTTCACAAAGAAGGAGATACACTCGATTTGTGATGGCGGTAGATGCAGTGAATGAGAGTCATTACCCTGAGGTGGACATTGTCTTCAGGAAGGCTGACCTACGAGACGTTGTCCCACACGACAACGACCCTGTGGTCATTTCTCTCATCACAGCAGGAAGACGAGTGCATAGAGTACTCGTAGATCAAGGAAGCTCGGCGGATGTCATGTTCTGGCCAACATTCAACAAGCTACAGTTGTCCCCTGATCAGTTGAGACCGTATACTGGTTGTCTCTACGGTTTTGCAGGGGACCAGGTAGAAGTGCGGGGATACATCGAGCTGAGGACAATGTTCACCGACGGAACGGCAGCCCGCACGGAAAAGATAAAGTACCTGGTGGTGAACGCCCCTTCTGCGTACAATGTCCTGTTGGGGAGGCCAACGCTCAATAGACTGGGCGCAATACCATCGACAAGGCATATGAAGTTGAAGCTGCCGTCGATGGAAGGGGCCGTGATAACCATCAAGTCGGATCAGGCTGAGGCAAGACGCTGTTATGAGAACAGTTTGAAGCAAAAAAGAAGTGTATGCCATGTCACCACAAAACCACCACCAGGCGTGCGCGAAGAGCGATTGGCGGTCAGGGAGACACAAGGCGCTCAGAGGATGGAGAACGCTGCGGTGGGGGGCTCCCAGGTGGCCCAAGTCGAGGAAGAGGAGGAAGGCACGATCACTCCTCGCGAGTCAGGGATCGCGAGAGCGGTCATTGCCAGTGAGAGGAGGCCCCACCCAGCTGAAGGATGGGTCGAGGTGGACATCAGGGGAAGAAAATTCAAGTTGGGGGATCCCTCATTGAAGAAGAGCGAAGGCTGATCATGGGTGTGATTGAGAAGCACATGAATGCCTTTGCATGGTCATCATCCGACATGCCAGGAATCGACCCCGATTTCCTCTGCCATCGTCTATCAATGGACCCCATGGTTCGACCGGTGCGACAGAGAAGAAGGAAATTCAACGAGGAGAAGAGGAAGGTGATCCACGACGAAGCGCAGAAGCTCCTTGTCGCAGGGCATATCAGAGAAATCCAGTACCCCGAGTGGTTAGCGAATGTGGTACTGGTGCGGAAGGCAAGCGGAAAGTGGAGAATGTGCGTGGACTTCACTGACCTCAATAAGGCGTGCCCCAAGGATTCTTACCCCTTACCCAGTATAGATGCTCTAGTCGATAGCGCCTCGGGAGGGAAGCTACTCAGCTTCTTGGACGCTTTCTCAGGGTATAATCAGATCAGGATGCACCCAATGGACGAATGCAAGACCGCGTTTATGACGGAACGGTCTTGCTACTGCTACAAGGTCATGCCATTTGGGTTGAAGAATGCGGGGGCTACCTACCAGCGGCTCATGGATAGGGTGCTCTCGCCCATGCTGGGAAGAAACGTACACGCCTATGTAGATGACATGGTGGTTACGTCCCAAGAGAAGAAGCATCATGCAGCTGATCTGGAAGAGCTATTCACCACCATTGCCAAGTATAGGCTGAAGCTCAACCCTGAGAAATGCATATTCGGTGTAGAGGCTGGGAAGTTCTTGGGTTTCCTCTTGACAGAGCGAGGAATCGAAGCTAACCCGGAGAAGTGTGCGGCGATCGTGGCGATGAGGAGCCCAACGACGGTGAAGGAGGTGCAGCAGCTCACCGGTCGCTTGGCAGCACTGTCCCGATTTATGTCTGCTGGTGGGGAGAAAGGTCACCCATACTTCCAGTGTCTCAAGCGCAACAGCAGATTTCTCTGGACGCAGGAGTGCGAGGAGGCCTTCATTAAGTTGAAGGGATATCTGGCAAGCCCACCAGTCTTGCGAAAGCCCCAGGTAGGCATCCCTCTCCGTCTATACTTTGCTGTTACGGAGAGGGCAGTCAGTTCAGTCCTGGTGCAAGAGCAGGACCAGGCCCAGAGGCCTGTTTACTTCGTAAGTAAGGTGCTGCAAGGCCCTGAAACCAGGTACCAGGCCCTCGAGAAGGCTGCTCTAGCGGTGGTATTCTCAGCCAGAAGACTCAGGCATTATTTCCACAGCTTCACAGTGGTGGTGATGACTGATCTGCCTATCCAGAATGTATTGAAGAAACCTGATGTGGCAGGAAGGATGGTTAAATGGGCAGTAGAATTGTCGGAATTCGATATTCAGTACGAGCCCCGAGGACCGATCAAGGGGCAGGTGTTCGCGGACTTCGTAGTCGAGCTATCATCCATCGCGACACCTGCAGAAGGGCTAGATTTCCGATGGGTGTTATCGGTGGATGGCTCCTCTAATCAGCAGGGAAGCGGCGCTGGGGTCATCCTGGAAGGGCCAAACGGAGTACTGATCGAGCAGTCCCTCCGTTTCGCCTTCAAAGCTAGCAACAATCAGGCGGAGTACGAGGCCCTGATCGCGGGAATGTTGCTAGCAAGGGAAATGGGAGCAAGAAATCTGCTGGCCAAGAGCGATTCGTTACTGGTCACCGGGCAGGTTACCGGGGAGTTCCAAGCAAAGGACCCCCAGATGGCAGCCTACCTGGAGTATGTGCAGCTCCTGAAGACGTCTTTCGCCGAGTTTGAGTTAGTGCATGTACCAAGAGAGCAGAACGCCCGAGCAGACCTGCTTGCCAAGCTGGCCAGCTCAGGCAAAGGGGGGAAGCAGAGGACTGTCATTCAGGAGACCCTGAAGGTGCCGCGCGCGTTTGTATCAGACAACCAGGTGCTTCATGTATACAAGTCAATGGAGCGTCTAACGATCGGTCATCGGTCGTTGACTCAAGAGACGCTGAGAGCGCCGAGGGTGAGATCGCGACCCTCAAAGATCGGTGAGTCGATGGAGGTCCACGCGGAGAAGGAACCCCACACCTGGATGACGCCATACCGGCTATACTTAGAAGATGGTGTACTCCCGCTCGATCTGGCAGAGGCCAAAAGAATAAAGAGGGGTTCAAGTAAGTTTACTCTCATAGATGGAAGCCTATTTAGATTTGGATTTTCTCACCCTGTGCAGATCTGTGTACACGGCGAGCAATGCACCAGACTCATGTCTGAGCTGCACGAGGGGGTGTGCGGAAGCCATGTAGGTGGTTGCGCTTTGGCAAGTAGAGTACTCCGCGCGGGGTACTACTGGCCGAAGCTGAAGGAAGATTGCATAAGGTTTGCTCAGCGATGCAAACAATGTCAGCTGCACGCAGATTGGCACAAGGCACCCCCTGAGGAGTTGAGGTCCATCCATAGCCCGTGGCCATTCCATACATGGGGGATTGACATCCTAGGACCCTTTCCCCTGGCGACAAGGCAGATGAAGTTCCTCATTGTGGCCATCGAATATTTCACTAAGTGGGTGGAGACAGAGCCAGTTGCACACATCACCGCACAGAAAGTCGAACACTTCGTCTGGAAGAACATTGTCTGCCGCTTCGGAATACCCAAGAGGCTGGTTTCCGACAATGGCACCCAGTTCACCAGTCATCAGTTGAGGAAGATGTGTGAAGAGCTAAAGATACAACAGGTTTTCGCATCAGTGGAGCACCCACAAACAAATGGGCAGGTGGAGTCAGCAAATCGAGTGCTGCTCAGGGGTCTGAAGAGAAGGCTAGACAAGGCCAAAGGAGGCTGGGCAGAGGAGGTCCCCAGAATTGTGTGGTCTTACCACACCACCCCATAGTCCAGCACCCATGAGACACCCTTCAGCCTTGTCTATGGGACAGACGCCATGATTCCTGTAGAGATACAGGAGAGCTCCCCCAGATTTTTGAACTTCGTTGCTGAAGAGTCCAATGAAGAGCGTAAGGTGAATCTAGATCTGCTAGACGAAGTGCGAGAGGAGGCCAGAGTCAGTGCTGAAGCCGTGAAGAGAAGAGTAGAGCGGAAGCACAACTCTAAAGTGAGGCCCAGGCGCTTCCAGGAAGGTGATCTGGTGATGAGAAAGGCGCATCAGAATGACATGCAGAATAAGTTATCCCCGAAGTGGACAGGCCCGTACAGAGTGGTGGAGACATTAGAGAACGGAGCCTATCGCCTAGAGACTTTGGAAGGAGGAGCAATCCCCAGAACGTGGAACGCCACCCATTTAAAATTTTATTTCAGTTAAAATTGTACAGTAATGGCGTTCTCACGCTAAAAGGCACATGCTTTGTTTGTGGTGGAAACAGTTGAACAGACAAGGGGGCACTCTTTTCCCTAAAGAGGGTTTTTAACGAGGCCACCCAATTAAAGAAAAATTTCCAGCATATAAAGTGTGCTCAAGTATTAAAGTTAAAATCCTCCTTGCCCCAGGTGCAAGTGCAGGTGATTGGTTAGGCCCTACTTGCCCTAGGCGCAAGTACTGGCACCGATCTAAGTCTTCCTCACCCCAGGTGTGAGCGCAAGCAGAAAGGTTTGAAAAGCCAGGGGTGCTAGTAAGACCAAGAGAGGGAAAGGAAAGGTTTTGACAAAACGTCCTTACCCACTTGGCATGCACCAATATTGGCCCAGTAAGACTCTCAGTCAGAAATCCTTTCTCACCCCAGAAGTGAGACAGGGAGTGAGCGACTCAACCCGCCAAAGGGTGATGACCTCGGGGAAAGGGAAAGGGGTTAGCGAGAAACACTTCCTTTTCCCAAGACGAGGCCTCACTTTGAGCGATCGATGTCAAGGTCCTTTATGCACTTAGCGCTAGAGCGACAGAGAAAGCTAAGTAAGGACTAAAGAGCGATCACTGATGAGTTGTCGGTAATTGGCTAGTAGTACAAAGCAGCGCACGAGGACTGTTAAACACCAAGCTGAGGGAATAGCCAGTCGAGATCAAGCAGATCGCGCTAAGCCTGAGTTGGTTAACACTTAGTCGTGCGCAAAGAGTAAGAGAAGCAGATTGCGCTAAGCCTGAGTTGGTTAACACTTAGTCGTGCGCAAAGAGTAAGAGAAGCAGATCGCGCTAAGCCTGAGTTGGTTAACACTTAGTCGCGCGCAAAGAGTAAGAGAAGCAGATCGCGCTAAGCCTAAGCTGGTTAACACTTAGTCGTGTGCGAAAGGAAAGGTAAAGCCCAAGATCGCGCTGAACCTAAACTAGCTAACAGTTAGTCACGCACATAAAGATAAGTGGAGTCCAAAGAAAATACAAAGAGAAATTGAGCAATTGAAACCAAGGTATATCACCAGAGATGTTCATACAATTGTCAGTTACAAAGAGTTGAATGGTGCAGAAACATAAGGTTACAGAATGAAACTTTGTACAGAAGAAGTCAAAATTACAAAAAGGAAGAGATTCAGGGAGTAGGAGGCCTAAGTTTTCCATCTACCACCGAGTGATGAATGCTGAATTGCGCATGGTCCAGTTCTGGGAGGACGCAGCGGACTTGCTCGAGCGCCAGCTCGAATCCATCAATGAGGGAATCGGCGCCCACGTTCATCAAGTCCTCTTTCTCCGCCTCCAGACTTCGCCTCGAAGCCTCTGCAGCATCCCTCTGCGTGGTAAGGGTAGCAAGGGAGGAGGCAGCCTCAGACAGCTTGCCCACTGCCTCCTCAAGCTTCTTTTCGGCAGCAGCAGTTGCCTCCTTGGCGGCCTTGAGCATCTCCACCCGCTGAGAATCCTATTGGCGTAGGGAGGCGTTCTCAGCCTGTAACTCCTCCACCATCTGACTCCGTTCGAGCAAAGAAGAATTCTCAGCCTGTAGCTCTGCCACCTTGCAGTCCAGAGGACCAACAGTCTGCCCCATCAAGATCTCCATCTTGATGGTCTCCTGGACCTGCAGCAAGTACTCCCTCCTGGCCTTCTCCACCATACCTCGCATCAGCTCGACAAACCCCTGAGCGGCTTCAAGGTCACTGTGCAACGACTCATTGTCGTGCTCAAGTTCCTTCACCCTTTTTTCCAGGGCTTTCTGCTTGCGATGCTGGGTGGAGAACTCCAGCGAGAGCACCACCTGCTTGGCAAGGTGTGCGTCTATCTCCTCCCCGCTCCAGTCGACGAGCTCCCCATTGCTGATGTGCTGTCGCACCATGGAGATAACTCTGCTGAAGTTCTCATGGTTGGCTCCAGTGTTGCTTGGGCGCGAGCCAGACCCACCATGTTCAGCATTGGCGGTGGAGATTGTTATTGGAGGCGGGGCACACTCGTTTTGAGCAGAAACACCCCCAGCAGGGTGAGCGGATGGACCAGGTGATTGGCCTGCTGGGGGGGAAGTTGGCGGTTGAGAGATTGGGGGCGATTTTTGGCCAGGAGAGGGTGGGCATGCGGGCTCTGGGGCAGGTCGAGTAGAGGGAGAGGGAGGTGGTGAACCTTCCTCTACCTCTACCACCTCTATCCCTCCAGGCTGGAGAGACGAGACCCCCTCAACCACTGCTTTCTTCCTCTGGCGGTGAATGAGGGGGGAGCCTGAGCTTTCCTCTTCCACTGAGGCAGCAGCAGCAGCAGGTACCAGCGAAGAAGCCTTCACCAGTCTTTTCCTTTTCTTCCCTTGCTCGGGGCCTTCGGCTGGCGCGACCGAGAGCGGAGGGGCTTCGATTGGCTCAGTGGTGGAAGAGGAAGAGCCAGTCCCTTTGGCCGCTCGGCGTTTAGCGAGCTCCAACACCGCCAACCTCCTATCTTTCCCTGACATTGAATCTGCATAGGCAAGAAAGAGGAAAATTAGACAGCTAAGAGACGCAAGCAAGGTGAAAAGTATAAGAGCATGCATGAGGAGGTATAAATGTCCTAAGGGGCGGCAAAGAAAGAACTACCTATATATTTCTTCAGGGAAACCACATCAAACTCATCCTTGATGAGGCGAGCGGAGTCATACTTAGCCCCCAGGAGCAGCCCACACAGCTCGCGCTCGTAGGGGGCCATGGTCTCGAGGTCCTTGGGTTTTTTAAATTGAACCTGGGGAACCCAGTAGAGGGGGTACCCCTCGAGCAGATGAGGGCTTTGTGGGGTGGCGGATATCATATAAAATCTGCCCTTCCAGTCTTTGAAGGACTGCTGGTACAGGCCCAGAAGCACCCGTCCAGCAACCCCGTTCAGGCTGACCCAAAACCTATCCCCTGGTTTCTTCGCCTCAAAGAAGTAAAGGAACACCTCCACCGAGGCGTTGTGCCCAAAGTGGTTGCACAGGATCTGAAACGCCCGGATGAAGGCCCAGGCATTGGGGTGGAGTTGGCAGGGCGCGACGTTCAACTCCATCATCAGCTCTTTCTCGAAGAAGGTGAAGGGGAGTCGCAGCTTCAACCTTTTGAAGATCGCGGAGTAAACAAAAACGAAGGGCACCGCATTGGTGGCCCTGTCGTCAGCGCAAATGGGCATCCCTCGGGGAGGGATGCGGACTCGGATGTGGAAGTCGTTTTCCCTGTCTATGGAACACGAGGGTTCGTCCGGGTCGTGGCTCAGAAGCGAGTTAAGATGGTCCTCAGGTAGCAAGATGGACGTTTCAGATAGCAACGCCAGAGGGGCCCAGTCATAGACCTTGGCGTTGTCATGGAATGAGGTGACAACAGGCGGTGGCGAAGCTGGTGCACTCGCGGAGGGCTGTGCACCAGAAGAAGAGGCAATGACACGAGCGGTCTGCTTCAAGCGAGCCATCGAGAGATAGCTGCAATGGAGGAAAACGAAGGGTCAGAAATAGAAAGGGAGAGAGTGATGGATGGTTCGGTGAAAAACAGAGAGAGGGAATGAGGAAGAAATGCCCAGGTAAAGGAGAAAGAAGGGGAGGCAGAAGTCAAAGCGGAAACATGAGAAAAACCCTAGCGCGGGTTGAGAAGAAGAAAACAGGGAAGATGGATGCATGATGACTAGAATGATAAATGCAATCGGTAAAGATGGCCAAAAAGGGGCCAGCGAAAAGAAAAACCATACCTTTGAATGATCGTAAGAGTTTAGGATCACAGAGAATTTGAAGAAAGATGGGTGCGCAAAAGAGAGGTTCGCAGAGAGTTTGGGAGTCAAATGAAGAAGATGAAGGAACAGTGGAAGGGCGCGCCAATTTGAATGAAAGAAGCGCTAGCGACGCACAGCGCTGGCCGTTGATGGGGCCACGTGTCGCGAGATTAAGAAAGGAAGTCCAAACGTTAAAGAAGCAGCACGTGAGGTGGCACGTGAGGCGGCCCCACTTGCCACGTGGACTGAGGGCACGACCACTTAGTCTCTTCGCTGAGAACGAGTTCTCGACTCGAGACTGGGGGGCTTGTGATCCGATCGGTCATCGGTAGTAGATGACGTCAGCATCAGAGAACTATGTGGACCACTCGCAGGGTGACACGTGGACTAAGTGGCAGAGAGGTAGGGGGACGATCGCCAAGAGAGGTGATTGGTGGTCAGTAGCCAAGTTACCACTGACAGATCAGGCGGCAGAGAGGTCGGGGGATAGATCACCCGGAATGGTGATCGGTGGTCAGTAGCCAAGTGACCACCAGCAGACCAGTTCCCAGACTCGCGCCTAAAGGCAGAGCGCGAGTAGCAAATAAACACTGATCAGTCATCGGGTGTATTGTCATCGGGGTCTCATGTTACACGCAGTTAAACTGGGACTAAGGTTCCCAGCGAGAGCGTTACGCATGGACCTCGCATGAGCACACCTCAAGGAACCATGCACGAGAGTGGCCTGAGGGAACTAGTAAGCCAGTCAGTGACTGGTGATTCCCTCAACCCATTACGTGCGTGTCATCCGGAAGGGTAAGTCGCCTACACAGAGAGTAACGTTCGGTGAGTGCGCCTAGACCAGCCACACCCGACGTCCACTCCTAAGAGTGTGCAACTTACCCATATAAGAGAAGCATCCTAAGTTACTCCGCAAGGGCGTAGCTTAGGCGGACAAGGAGAGGCGCTAGAGCCCTTCCAGTAAGTGACACGCGTGTGGTTAGATGTGAGTTGCAGGCCTCCACGTGTCACCATCTGAGAGGGGTGCGGTCCAGACAAAAGAGCACTCCGTACCGCTAAAGGTACAGACAGGCGCAGCCAAGCGCAGACATGCGCAGACTCTCACGCTCCCCATTACTGATTCTGAAGGTACGCTTTCTCTGAAAAGCATGACAGGGTTCTGACACATGCCAGAAAAGCATAACAGAATTCTGTTATGCCCAGAAGCAGGAAAAGAGAGATAAAAGGCAGAATCAGAGTGAGAGTGCGGGGGGGATAGACGAAAAACAGAGTGCAAGTTTTACTCACACACACATTTTACTAAGTTTCCAGTTTCTGGTGGTTCTGTTGAACTAACTTGATCGTTGGAGTGCAAACGGCCGCTAGAGGCGCCGTCTGTGTATTTTGCAGGTCACATCTTGAAGCCATCTGAGAGAGAGAGTTCAGAAGGTGATTCTTCAGGAGACGCAGTCGCGAAGACAGGGCAGAAAGTGTTACGAAGCGATTCACCCACGTTCAAGTTGCCGGCAGGATCAAAGACGTTGAAACGCTTGGGAGCCTTTATAGTACCTCGATCCTGACGACAACTCGAGCGTGGAGGAATAGCCTTGTCGCTTGCTTGACCCGCCTATGGCAACTATGCTATCTGCAAGAATACTCTTAGAACCTCCTCCTCTGGGAACTCCGAATGCAACCTGCAAGCACACAGACAGTGCCTCTAGCGGCCGTTTGCACTCCAACACTCAAGTTAGATCACAAAATCACTAGAAAATAATGTGTGTAAAAACAAAGTGTGTCTGTATTTCTCTCTGATTCCCTTTTTATCTCCCTCTATGTTTGTGCCTAACAAAATTCTGCTACGCTGTTCTCTGCGTGTGTCAGAATTCTGTTATGCTTTTGTACGTAAATGTACCACAGTCAGGGTCGTGGGTGTCTGGGTTTTCTGTCTGTACCTTTCACGACACGGAGTGCACCTTTATCTGGGTCGCACCCCTCCCAGACTGTGACACGTGGGGGCATGCAACTCGCATCTAACCGTTCACGTGCCACCACTTGAAGGGCTCTAGCGCATCTCTTTGTGCGCCTAAGTTATTCCCTTGGAGTAACTCAGCGCGTTTCTTCCATCTGGGTGAAATCGCACATTCCCAGGAGAACGCCAAGTGTGGCTGGACTAGGCACACTCACCAAGCATTGCTCTCTGCATACACGATTTCCCCTTCACGATGCCATGCACGTAATGGGTTGAGAGAGTAACCAATCACTGACCGGTTTACTGACTCCCTCAGGCCACTGTCGTGCACGACTATACCGACGAGGAGCTCTTCTTCCTCTAAGGTATGATCATGCGAGGTCCATGCGTAACGCTCTCGCTGGAATCTCAGTCCCAGTTTAACTGCGTGTAACACGAACTGATCGGTGCTCTATTGCTTCTCGCGTTCTCCCCCGGGTGTTTATCTTGGAACTGATCTGTCGGTGGCCACTCGGTTACTGACCACCGATCTCCATACCAGGGGATCTCCTCCATGATTACTCTGCCACCTGATCCACTTGTCCCCCGTTTATCTTGGAACTGATCTGTCGGTGGCCACTCGGTTACCGACCACCGATAACCATACCGGGTGATCTCCTCCCTGATTTCTCTGCCACCTGATCCAAGTGTCATCCTGCGAGTGGTCCACGTGGTTATCTGCTGCTGACGTCATCGACTACCGATGACCGATCGGATCAGAAGCCCCCTAGTCTCGAGCTGCGAACTCGTTCTCAGCGAAGAGACTAAGTGGTCGCGCTCTCGGTCCACGTGGCAAGTGGGGCCGCATCACGTGCCACCTCACGTGTTGCCCTTTAACGTTACAACTTCCTTTCTTAACGTTACAACTTCCTTTCTTAATCTTGCGACACGTGGCCGCATCAATGGCCAGCGTGGAGTGTCGCTAGCGCTTCCCTTATTCAAATAGGCGCGCGTTTCCACTGTTTCATCATCTTCTTCAACACTCTCAGGCTCACTTCGAATTCCCTCTCTGCGCGCCCATCTTCCTTCAAGCTTTCTACCTCCAAACCTTTCGCGATCACTCAAAGGTATGGTTTTTCTTCTTCCTTGGTCTATTTAGGGTCTTTTCACCGATTGCATTCGTCCCTTTCATTATCATGCATTCATCTTCTCTGTTTTTCCTCTTCTCGACCCGCGCTAGGGTTTTCGCGCCCCTCACTCTGCTTTCTGCTTCTCCCTCTTCCTCTTTTTCGCCTGGACATTTCTTTCTTCTTCCCTTCCTCTGTTTTTCACCGAACCATTCATCATTTCTTCTTCTTCCATTCCTCTGACCCTTCATTTTTCTCCATTGCAGTTATCTCGCAATGGCTCGCTTAAAACAAACCGCTCGAATCGTCGCCTCGTCTTTTGGTGCACAGCCTTCAGCAAGTGCACCGGCGCCGCCACCACCCGATGCAACCTCCTACCATGACAACGCCAGGGTCTACGACTGGGCTCCCTTGGCGTTGCTGGCCGAAACCTCCACCCTACTATCGCAGGGTCACCTCAAATCCTTTCTGAGCAACGACCCAGACGAGCCTTCGCGCGCCGTCGACAGGGAAAACGATTTTAATATCCGTATACGTATTCCTCCTCGAGGGATGCCCATCTGTGCGGATGACAGGGCCACCAATGGGGTGCCCTTCACCTTCGTCTACTCTGCCATCTTCAAGAGGTTGAAGTTGCGCCTGCCCTTCACTTTCTTTGAGAAGGAGCTGATGATGGAGCTAAATGTCGCCCCCTGCCAACTCCATCCGAATGCCTGGGCTTTCATACGGGCATTCGAGATCCTCTGCAACTACTTCGGGCATAACGCCTCCGTAGATGTATTCCTATATTTTTTCGAGGCGAAGAACCCCGGGGATAGGTCCTGGGTCAGCCTGAACGGGGTTGCTGGACGGGTGCTCTTGGGCCTGTATCAGCAATCCTTCAAAGATTGGAAGAGCAGGTTCTATATGATATCTGCTACCCCGCAAAGTCCAACATTGCTCGAGGGGTTTCCCCTTTACTGGGTTCCTGGAGTAGAATTCAAGAAACCCCGTGGCCTCGAAGTCATGGCCCCCTACAAGCGCGAACTATGTGGGTTGTTCCTAGGGGCAAAGTACAGCTCAGCTCTCCTCATCAAACACGAGTTTGATGTGTTGGCTCTGAAGAAGCACATAGGTAGGCTCTTCTTCTTTCACCTCTTGGGATACTTGCACACACTCATGCATACTTGCATACATTTTGACCCACTTGCATAATTATGCCATCTAACTCTTCTTTTTTCCTTCGATGAAGACATGACTTCAGGGAAGGAAAGGAGGAAGGCATTGCTGGAGCTTGCCCGAATCCAGGGTGCCAAGATGATTGGCTCTTCTTCTTCCACCACCGAACCCATCGCAGCTCCTCCTCTCTCGGTCGCGCCAGCTGAAGGCCTCGAGCCTATGAGGAAAAGAAGAAGGCTAGCGAAGGCCTTTCCTTCGTCTGCCACAGCTGCTGCTGCTGCTCCTACCCCCTCAACCGAAGAGGAGAGTTCTGGCTCTCCTCTTGTATATCGCAAGAGGAAACTTCCAGAGGTTGGGGGGGCTTCATCCCTTCAGCCTGGGGAGATTGAAGTGGTGGAGATAGAGGAAGGTTCAGCCTCGCCCCCTTCTGCTCAACCTGCCCCAGCGCCAACATCCTTCCCCTCTCCCCAACAACTACCATCTCCAGCTCTTCGATCACCATCTCCAGCTCCCCTTCCATCTCCTCCCCCAGCAGGCCAAGCTCTTGGTCAATCCACTCCACCTGCTGGGGGCGATTCTGCTCACTCGGGGGGTCCCCCGGGACTTCTTGCATCGCCAGCACCACCACCAACCTCCACTGCTACTGCTGAAGGTGGTGGGGGCAGCTCGCGACCAAGCGGCTCTGGAGCTAGCAATGAGAATTTCAGCCGAGTCATTGCTTTGGTCCGACAGCTCATTCGCAACCGGGAGCTTATCGAATGGAACAAAGAGGAGGTGGACATGCACCTGGCTAAGCAGATAGTGCTTTCCCTGGAGTTTTCCACCCAGCACCGCAAGCAACTAATCCTGGAGAAAAGGATCAAGGAGCTTGAGCATGACAAGGAGTCACTGCAAAGTGACTTTGAGGCTGCCCAAGGGTCCGTAGATCTGATGAGGGGTATGGTGGAAAAAGCCAGGGGAGAGTACCTAGCGCAGGTCCAAGGGACCATCAAGACTGAGATCTTGATGGGGCAAGCTGTCAACTCTCTGGACTGCGAGGTGGTGCAACTACGGAGCAAGGTGATCCATCTGGAGGCCGAGACCTCCTCGCTACGCCAACTGAACTGACAACTAGTGGGGGAGCTCGAGTCTACCAGGGAGACGACCGTTACTGGGGAGAAGAAGCTTGAGGAGGTGGTGAGCAAGCTGTCTGAGGCAAAGGGCCAATTGGAAGAAGCTGCCTCTTCCATTGCTGCCCTTACCACCGAGAAGAATGCTGCGGAGGCCTCAAAGCAAAAATTAGAAGCTGAGAACGCCGACCTTATGAGCGGGGGTGCTGAAGCCCTTGCTGACGGATTTGAGCTGGCGCTCAAGCAGATCCAATGCGTTCTCCCGGATTTGGACCTCTCACAGTTCTGCATTTATCATGAGGTGGTGGATAGAAAGCTCATTCCTCCTCCTTGAGCTCTTTTTCTTTTTTGTAAATTTATACTTCTGCACAACTTTTTGTACTTGGACTTTGTATAAAACTTGGTGTGAATACATACTCGTTTCAGCTATAAGCTTATTCTCTTGTACTTTCTTGAGCTTCATCTTTCTTTATGCACACGACTAACTGTTAGCTAGCTTAGGTTTAGCGCGATCTTGTACCCTTTGATCTTGGCCTCTACTTGATCACGACTAGCTACTCCCTTAGCTTTGTATTTAACAGTTCTTATGCATAGCTTTGTACTGGATGACTGACTAGGCGTAGTCTGTCTGCCTCAGCTTGTTGTGTAAGAATTTGTTTGGAAAAGTTTCCTCCGACAAGGCAAGACTGATCAGTCATCGTTCTTCAAGCAGCGTACCCACCAACAACTCATCAGTCATCGTTCTTTGGGCAGCGTACCCACCGACAACTCATCAGTCATCGTTCTTCGTACTTCACTTTGCTTCTCTTTCGCTCTAGCGCTAAGTGCATAGAGGACATCGATCGTCAGAGGTGATACCTTGTTTGGCGAAACTTGCTCAACTGCGTGAACTCAACAATACTTGAACTTGACCCTCCATGTACCGCTTTTAACTTGAGCAAATTGTTTAACCTTATAACAAACCTGGCAAACTGTTAACTCAAAGTAAACTTGAGCAACTATCAACTCTTCGGCGATGACGTTCAATAAAACTTGTGAACTTAAGGCAACAAATCTTAACATAAAATCACTTACTAGGCAGCAGGTTCTGACTCAAACTAGTATTAAAATACAGTTTACCTGATCTGCCAAGTGAAATCCCCCCTACTTCTGTCATCGCCCGGAACTCTTCTGATCTGGTACTCGCCGCACCACCCCTTCACTGTCTCAACTTTCACGCCATAAGGTTCTGGCGATGTTACCTTTCTTCTTTTCATGACCTGATCATTGTTCCCTCATCTGGGGGTAGAGGCGCCTTTCGGATCCTTCTCTACCTCCCTGAGTTTCAGAACAATGATCTGGTCTTACTGGGTCAATATTGATGTTTCACTTAAAGGTGGAAAGGCATTTTCCTTCCCTTCCCGCCACTTAAGGCCACAAACACCCCTGACCTTTCAGCTCATCTTGCCTGAACTCACTCGGTGAGAAGGACTTTATCTTGCCTGAACTCACTCTAAGGTGAGAAGGACTTTATCTGGTGCCTCAACTTGCCCAGGGTGTACATCTCCACCCCCCTGGATGCACTGAGGACTTTTAATCTTGCCTCTATCTGCTGGTGCAGAGAGGTCTTTTAATCTGTTCTCGCCTGCACTCGCACAAAGTCGAGGAGGACTTTATCTCTTTCTCGCCTTAAGACGCGCGAGGGCGTTGAGGTCTTTAATCATTGTTGGTGCCTCCAATCGCCGAAAGACGACGAGGTCTTTTAAAACTTTTAACTGATGCCGCCGATCGTCGAAAAACGATGGGGATTTTGAAACTTTTAACTGATGCCGCCGATCGCCGAAAAACGATGGGGACTTTAAAACTTTTAACTGAGAGCATGCAATACGATTTTACTGTTGCCCTAGATCACATACGAGTAATAAGGCCTTTTTCCTAAAACTCTCGAAGCCATAAGCATGCAAACATAGAAGCTTTAAACTTTGAAAAACTCTTCTTTATTGGGTGGCCTCATTAAAAACCCTCCTTAGGGAAAAAAGAGTGCCCCCTTGAAATTGTTTTAACAGAAACTATTCAAATCTCTTCATATTCGTCTTTACTTACAAGGCTTTAACTGTAATATGACTTGAGACGTGTGGCGTTCCAAGTGCGAGGAATCGCTCCTCCTTCTAACGTCTCCAAGCAATAGGCGCCATTCCCGAGCGCCTCGGTTATTCTGAACGGTCCCGTCCACTTGGGTGATAACTTGTTCTGCATCTCATACTGATGGGCCTTCCTCATCACCAGATCGCTGCTTCTAAACTGCCTTGACGTTACCTTAGAGTTGTACCTTCGCTCAACTCTTCTCTTTACTGCTTCGGCTTTCACTCTCGCCTCCTCCCTGACCTCATCCAGCAAATCCAGATTCATTCTTCTTTCTTCGTTTGAGTCTTCCGCCACGAAGTTCTGGAATCTCGACGAGCTTTCCTGGATTTCGGCTGGAATCATCGCATCACATCCATAAACCAAACTAAAGGGGGTCTCGTGGGTTCCTGACTGCTTAGTGGTATGGTATGCCCAAACTATGCGGGGTACCTCTTCAGCCCACGATCCCTTAGCTTTCTCTAATCTTCTCTTTAAACCTCTCAGCAACACCCGATTGGCAGACTCCACTTGGCCATTCGTCTGTGGGTGCTCGACGGATGCAAACACCTGTTGTATCCCCACCTCTTCGCACAACTTTTTCAAGAGGTGACTTGCAAACTGAGTCCCATTGTCTGACACCAGGCATTTAGGCACACCAAACCGGCACACTATGTTCTTCCATACAAAGCTCTCGATCTTGTGTGCGGTGATCTGGGCCACTGGCTCCGCTTCAATCCACTTGGTGAAGTATTCAATCGCCAGCACCAAGTACTTCATCTGCCTGATCGCCAAGGGGAAGGGTCCCAGAATGTCAATTCCCCAAGTATGGAACGTCCAGGGGCTGTGAATCGACTTCAGCTCTTCTAGGGTGCCTTGTGCCAATCGGCGTGCTGCTGACATTGCTTGCAACGCTGGGTGTATCTCTTGCAATCTTCTCTCATCGTGGGCCAGTAATAGCCTGCACGGATAGTCCTTGTCGCCAGCAATCAACCTCCAATGTGGCTCCCACAAATTCCCTCATGGAGCTCAGCCACAATCCTCGTGCACTTCTCTCCGTGTATACATACAAGAAGGGGGTGTGTGAATCCCAACCTGTACAGCTCGCCGTCAATAAGGGTAAACTTGCTGGAGCTCTTCTTTATTTTTCTGGCCTCAGTTGAGTCAACTGGAAGCACACCATTCGCTAAATAACGTTGGTAAGGCGTTATCCACGTGTCTAGCTCGTGGACAGCGCAAATCTGCATTGATCTTGCCCCTTCTTCTGCTGGGCGCGCTCTTACCCTCGGCGCCCTCAGAGTTTCCTGCGTTAGGGATCTATGACTTCTCGCCGGTCTTCCCGTTGATCTACAAACATGGAGAACTTGGTGGTCTGCCACGAATGCTCGAGGCGCTTTCAAAGTTTCTTGAATGACAGTCCTCTGTCTACCCCCCTTGGCCGAACTGGCGAGCTTAGCTAGCAAGTCATCTCGGGCATTCTGTTCTCTTGGCACGTGCACCACTTCAAATGAAGCGAAAGATCTTCTTAGCTCCTGCACGTACTCTAAGTAGGTTGCCATCTGCGGGTCCTTGGCTTGGAACTCGCCAGTTACTTGTCCCGTGACCAACAGCGAGTCGCTCTTGGCCATCAGCACTCTCGCCGCCTTTTCCTTAGCCAGCAGGATTCCAGCGATCAAAGCCTCATACTCTGCTTGGTTGTTGCTTGCTTTGAAAGCGAACCTCAATGACTGCTCTATCAACACTCCGTTGGGCCCTTCCAAGATGACCCCAGCCCCGCTGCCCAGCTGGTTGGACGACCCATCAACAGAGAGTACCCCGCGAAAGTCACCCTCGGCGTTTTGTGCCACTTCGGAGGACAACTCGACCACGAAATCGGCGAAGACTTGCCCTTTGATCGATCCTCGGGGTTCATACTTGATGTCGAACTCCGAAAGCTCGACCGCCCACTTCACCATCCTTCCAGCCACATCGGGCTTCTTCAAAACCTTCTGGATCGGCAGATCAGTCATCACCTGATGGCATTTCATGTGTTCTTCTTGAATCAAAGTAGTAAAATGGATGCGGAAGCAATGGGTGAGTGAAACAAAGCCCTCCTAGGAGTTGTGATGGCTTTGAAGGTGCATGATGAGTATGAATTTAGAGAGGTTCGGCCAGCTCTATGAAGAAAGGTGAAGGGAGTGAAGTTTATAGCCTAGATTTCTAGGAGAAGTATAGCTAGTGCACAAAATGGGCAGCATAACAATACTCAAATAAACTTGAAAAATACAATGAGATAGCCTTCCTATTTATAGGCCATCTTGGACGTAAAAGGTAAGCTACTTTCTAATGAAAAGAAAACAAAAATTAAATGTAAAACCTAAGCCATGTGCCATGTGCAATGACCGGCCACACTAACCTAGTTTCTAGAATGTTTCCTTCACAAAGTGCTTTCTACACTATCCTATCTACTAAGTACCCCTAATGGGCCTTTTATGCAACAAAGCCTTCTTTTCCCAAACCGTAGCTTGGCTCATGTGTGTGCGAAGCTAGACGGTCTAGGACTCTTCATAGATGCTCCTTATGTAGCCATGGCTAGACGCTCCCTTGTGAAGCTAGACGCTTCATTTGGAAGACTAGACGCTCCTTTGAGAGGCTAGACGCTCCTTTGTGAAGCTAGTCTTAGTCTTTTGGCTTTCCTAGTGTGGTGAGCTTGGGCCCTCTTCCATCATCACCAGTACCGTGAAGCTCTGGAAGTAATGGCGCAATCTCCTCGCCGAGAATACAACCGCTAATGCTGCCTTTTCTAGGGCTTGGTACCTTACCTCCGGGCCTTGCAGCACCTTGCTAACAAAATATATAGGCCTTTGGGTCTGGTCCTGATCCTGCACTAGCACTGCGCTGATCGCCCTCTCAGTTATGGCAAAGTACAGCCTGAGGGGTGTTATGTTTTGGGGCTTGCATAGAACTGGAGGGCTCGCCAAATATTCCTTGAGCTTTACGAAGGCCTCCTCACACTCCTTTGTCCAAACAAATCTGTTGTTCCTCTTCAAACATTGGAAGTATGGATGGCCCTTCTCTCCGCTTGCCGATACAAATCGAGACAGGGCGGCCATCCGCCCTGTGAGTTGCTGCACTTCCTTCACATTGGCAAGGCTCCTCATTGCCAAAATGGCGGCACACTTCTCGGGGTTAGCCTCAATTCCCCTCTCTGACAGAAGAAACCCCAGAAATTTCCCTGCTTCTACACCAAAAACGCACTTTTCAGGATTCAGTTTTAGCTTGTACCTGGCTATTGTGATGAACAACTCTTCCAAGTCTGTGACGTGCTTGTCTTTCTCCAGGGACGTCACGACCATGTCGTCGACGTATGCCTGCACATTCCTTCCGAGCATGGGCGCGAGCACCTTGTCCATTAGCCTTTGGTACGTGGCCCCTGCATTCTTCAACCTGAAGGGCATTACCTTGTAGCAATAACATGACCTTTCGGTCATGAAGGCGGTCTTCTCTTCGTCCATGGGGTGCATTCTGATTTGGTTGTACCCCGAGAAGGCATCCAGAAAACTGAGCAGCTTGCACCCTGATGCACTGTCTATTAGGGCGTCAATGCTTGGCAAAGGGTAAGAGTCCTTCGGGCAGGCCTTGTTCAAGTCTGTAAAGTCAACGCACATCCGCCATTTTCCGCTGCTCTTCTTGAACAGGACGACGTTAGCGAGCCATTCTGGATATTGGATTTCCCTGATGTGGCATGCTGCAAGTAGTTTCCGTGTCTCTTCTTTGATCGCCTGTCTCTTCTCCTCATTGAATTTTCTTCTTCTTTGGCGGATGGGCCTAACTTGGGGGTCCATTGCCAAACGATGGCACAAGAAATCGGGGTTGATCCCCGGCATATCTGAAGCATCCCACGCAAACGCATCCAAGTGTCTACTTATTACTTCGGCGATCTGGTCTTGCGTCTTGCTATCCAGGGTTCTTCCCAATTTAAACACCTTACCGTTGATCTCCTTCTCGAGCCATTCCTCTACTGGCTCAGGTTTCCTCTCGCTGCCGATCAGCGCCCGCGCGATACCGGTTTCTCTGGCGATCTCTGAGCAGTTTCTCTCCGACCTCGCCTCTACGTTCCCCATCGGCATATCGCCTTCGGCGACCACCTCTAACGCCGCATCCGGAAACCTCTAACGTGGCACACATACCTCTTGTTCTTGAGGCTGTTTTCGTAACACTTCTTCGTCTTCTTCTGGTCGGAGCAAATAGTGATGATCATACCCTCCATAGACGGCAGCTTGACCTTTATGTGCCTTGTCGAAGGCACAGCTCCTGTTCTGTTGAGCGTTGGCCTCCCCAGCAGTATGTTGTACGCTGACGGGGCGTTTACGATAAGGTACCTGACCTTCTCCGTTCGTGAGGCCAAGCCGTCAGTGAAGGTCATCCTCAGCTCGATATACCCCCTCACCTCCACTTGGCCGCCGGCAAAACCGTACAAGCAGCCCCCATATGGTCTTAGCTGATCAATGGACAGTTGTAACTTCTCAAAGGTCGGCCAAAACATCACATCTACTGAGCTTCCTTGGTCGACCAGCACCCGGTGGACGGTCCTTCCCGCCATAACAAGCAAGATCACAATAGGGTCGTTGTCGTGAGGCACCACGTCCCTGCGGTCCTCCTTGGTGAACGTGATGTCCACGTCGGGCGAGTGATCCTTAAAGACTTCCACTGACATTATCGACCTCGCATACCTCTTTCGTTGCGACGCTGTGCACCCCCCGCCAGAGAATCCGCCAGCTATGGTGTGGATCTCGTCGTGAATAGGCACCTCGTGCTGTTGCCCTCCGCTGCTCGCCGGTTGAGCCCCTGATGCTTGGTCCGCTTGCTTCTCTAGCAAGTAATCCTTCAGGAAACCACATTTGACCAGCTCGGCGAGCTGGTGCCCCAGAGCCAAACACGAATTGATAGAGTGGCCAAAACTCTTGTGGAACTCGCACCATGCGTCTGGCTTTGGCCCCAAAATCTTCTCCGCCGTTTTCTCAGGCACTTTGAGCCTGGCAGCTATGTTTGGGGTGGCGATCAAATCAGCCAAACCCATCACAAACTCATACCTCGGGGGGCGATTACTCTCCCTGGGGCGCCCTAGTCCCTTGCTCTTATTTTTCTTAGGGTCGTAAGGATGACGCGTCCTTTGATCCCTCTTTCCCGCCGCCACCTCCATTACCCTCTGAGGCTGTACCCTTGCTTGGGTGCGCGGTTTAGCTGGGGCCACATTTCCTCTCTTCTCGGTGACCTCGCTCTCGGCGGCGATGTGAGCCACAGCACATCGTCGGATTTCGGCGAACGTGGCAGGGTGGCTCCTGATGAGCGACTCACTAAAAGGCCCAGGCAACACGCCCTTTTTGAAGGCGTGCGCGAGCATCTCTTCGTCCTTTCCTGGCAAACGGACTATCCGAGCTCCGAATCTGTTCAGGAAATCCTTCAAGGACTCCCCTTGGTACTGCCTTATATCAAACAAGTCGTAAGACACCAAAGGTGGCGCCTTGTTCACTATGTACTGCTCAACAAATATCTTGGAAAACTGTTGGAACGTGGTAATGTGGCCAGTGGGTATACTGACGAACCAGTCCAACGCCGTCCCGCTCAAAGTGCTCATGAACACCTTACAATACACCGCGTCTGAGCCCCCTGAGAGCATCTTTTGAGTATGAAACGCCGTGAGATGGGCTTCAGGGTCCTCCACCCCAGTGAAAGACGCTTTCACTGCCACAGTGTTAGCCGGGACTACCGAGTCCATGATCTCTTGGGAAAATGGCATAGGAAAGCTGCGTGGTGGGGATGGGGGTGCAGATCTGTCACCTGCCGCACGCTCCTCCCGCTCCTGAAGGGCTTTGCGCAGCTCTTCGTTGATCCTGTTGAGCTCTTTGTTCCTTGCTTGCGAGGCCACCAGCGCCTCGTGCATCCTTTCCTGCTCAGAACGCGATGCAGCCACGTTCTCCTACAGCGTCCTCATCATGTCCATCACTTGCGTCATGGACACAGCATCTTCGTCGGTTGATGGCGCAACTGAACTGGAGCGCGATGTCCTCATTTTCTCCGCAAACACTCAGCAAAGACTTTGAGAAACTCTAGAAACTTTAGTGTGGATGGGACCTCGATTCAAATGGGTCCCACGGTGGGCGCCAAATGATCCTGCCAACAACTCGAGCGTGGAGGAATTGCCTTGTCGCTTGCTTTACCCGCCTATGGCAACTGTGCTATCTGCAAGAATACTCTTAGAACCTCCTCCTCTGGGAACTCCGAATGCAACCTGCAAGCACACAGACAGCGCCTCTAGCGGCCGTTTGCACTCCGACGCTCAAGTTAGATCACAGAATCACTAGAAAAGAATGTGTGTAAAAAAAAAGTGTGTCTGTATTTCTCTTTGATTCCCTTTTTATCTCCCTCTGTGTCTGTGCCTAACAGAATTCTGCTACGCTGTTCTCTGCGTGTGTCAGAATTCTGTTATGCTTTTGTACGAAAACGTACCACAGTCGGGGTCGTGGGTGTCTGGGTTTTCTGTCTGTACCTTTCACGACACAGAGTGCACCTTTATCTGGGTCGCGCCCCTCCCAGACAGTGACACGTGGAGGCATGAAATTCGCATCTAACCGTTCACGTGCCACCACCTGAAGGGCTCTAGCGCATCTCTTTGTGCGCCTAAGTTATTCCCTTGCGGAGTAACTCAGCGCGTTTCTTCCATCTGGGTGAAATCGCACATTCCCAGGAGAACGCCAGGTGTGGCTGGACTAGGCACACTCACCAAGCATTGCTCTCTGCATACACGATTTCCCCTTCACGATGCCATGCACGTAATGGGTTGAGAGAGTAACCAATCACTGACCGGTTTACTGACTCCCTCAGGCCACCGTCGTGCACGACTATACCGACGAGGAGCTCTTCTTCCTCTGAGGTATGATCATGCGAGGTCCATGTGTAACGCTGTCGCTGGGAATCTCAGTCCCAGTTTAACTGCGTGTAACACGAACTGATCGGTGCTCTATTGCTTCTCGCGTTCTCCCCCGGGTGTTTATCTTGCAATTGATCTGTCGGTGGCCACTCGGTTACTGACCACCGATCTCCATACTGGGGGATCTCCTCCATGATTACTCTGCCACCTGATCCACGTGTCCCCCGTTTATCTTGGAACTGATCTGTCGGTGGCCACTCGGTTACCGACCACCGATAACCATACCGGGTGATCTCCTCCCTGATTTCTCTGCCACCTGATCCATGTGTCATCCTGCGAGTGGTCCACGTGGTTATCTGCTGCTGACGTCATCGACTATCGATGACCGACCGGATCATACCTTAAACGCTCGAAACAGAAACTGTATTAAATGACTTTAATTACCTGGTACCTGACTAAATGGTGTTTCTATTCTGACCCGGCTGTCGTACACGTGGAGGGCCTCACAGTGCCATGACCCCATCTGGGGACGTTTCTACGTGTGAGTCCTCCTGCTCGGGAGTGCTACTGTGCAAGGGGTGACTTTTTGGGTGCCAACTCATGCCCCTAATCATCTAGTCACTCACTTTGAGAGCGTATCTGCCTTCCTCTCGTACCCTGCACCTGGCTACCCTGGGCGTGACCCTCCCCTTGAGTCGTATCTGTCCCAAAGGCGTCTCTGGGGCGGCAGGGGTACTTCACGAGTTAGGCTGCCCTACACTGGAGCTATCACTATCGCCTTTAAGCCACCTTTTCCTTCTCTTTATCACTACCCCGGATTATCAGGACCTGAGGCCTTCCCACGGCGTTGCTCCCTCCATGGTCTTTCCTACCCATGGGTATCGGGGAACCGTGTTGTGACTGCCTTGACTTAATGATATTTGATCTTGGCGATGCCCTGGTTGGGCGATGCCTCCACCTAGGCGACGCCTCGCCTTGGCGACGCTTCCTCTTGGCGACGCTGGTACTTGGCGTCTCTTCATCTAGGCGACGCCTTGTGTTGACTTTGACTCTTGGCATTGACTTTGACCTTGTCTTTGTCAACGCCCGGATACGGGACGATACATAAACAAAGCCTGTCCAAAGGATTCTTACCCTCTACCGAGTATAGACGCTCTGGTAGATAATGCATCAGGGTGTAAGTTTCTTAGTTTCTTGGACGCCTTCTCGAGATATAACCAGATTAAGATGCATCCCATGGATGAAGAAAAAACTGCTTTCATGACGGAGAGGTCGTGTTATTGTTACAAGGTAATGCCCTTTGGGCTGAAGAATGCGGGAGCCACGTACCAAAGGCTGATGGATAAGGTGCTTGCGCCCATGCTCGGGAGGAATGTACAAGCATATGTTGATGATATGGTCGTAACGTCCCTGGAGAAAAGCAAGCACGTTGCTGACCTGGAAGAGCTGTTCGCTACAATAGCTAAGTACAAGTTGAAGTTGAATCCCGAGAAGTGTATTTTTGGTGTTGAGGCAGGAAAGTTTCTGGGATTTCTCTTAACCGAGAGTGGAATTGAGGCAAATCCTGACAAGTATGCCGCCATCTTGGCAATGAGGAGCCCTGCTACAGTAAAAGAGGTGCAACAACTCACAGGTTGGATGGCCGCTCTGTCCCGGTTTGTATCTGCTAGCGGAGAGAAAGGTCATCCGTATTTTCAATGTCTAAAGAGGAACAATAGGTTTGTGTGGACAAAGGAATGTTAAAAAGCTTTTGTGAAGCTTAAAGATTACTTGGCGAGCCAACCGGTGTTGTGTAAACCTCATATAGGAACGCCCCTCAGGTTGTATTTTGCCGTAACCGAGAAGGCGGTGAGCACGGTACTCGCCCAAGATCAAGGTCAAAACCAGAAGCTTATTTATTTTGTCAGTAAAGTGTTACAAGGCCCAGAAGTGAGGTATCAAGCCTTGGAAAAGGCAGCTGTTCCGTCCGGTTGACCTGGGACGTCTTCGTGCGCGACCTCAACCGTCAGCTAGGGACTCCTTCCCACTGGTTACCTGTGTAGTTCTGCAAAGAAGGACAAAAGGGCGCCCTAGTGGCCGTTTGCACTCCGACGCTCAAGTCAGCCAGCAAGAAACACCAAAACTATGCACCTCCGTATCGGAGCACCGCATATGGCACTCTGAAGGTGGTAAAAGGAAACTGTGTTTAGTGTGTATTTCTCCTTCTAGCAAAAATCTTTCCCTAGTCCCTTGTGCGTAACCTCAAGGCTCGAGCAAGCAACTAGAGAGTTTCTGGGAAATTTGCCAAAAAGTTCCAACCCTGTTTCCCACAGTCCCAGCGCTATTTAAACTGCCCAAGCATTTAAAGCGCCTTAAAGCGCTTTTAATCACAAAACGTAACGCACTTAATTAACGCGTCTAATTAGAAAACGTAGCGCATTTAAGACGTTGAAACGCTTGGGAGCCTTTATAGTACCTGAAACGCTCGAAACAGAAACTGCATTGAATGACTTTAATTACCTGGTACCTGACTGAAGGGTGTTTCTATTCTGACCTGGCTGTCGTACACGTGGAGAGCCTTACAACGCTATGACCCCATCTGGGGACGTTTCTGCCCATCGGGGGACGTCTCTACGTGTGAGTCCTCCTGCTTGGGAGTGCTACTGCGCAAGGGGTGACTTTTTGGGTGCCAACTCATGCCCCAGTCATCTAGTCACTCACTTTGAGAGCGTATCTGCCTTCCTTTCGTACCCTGCACCTGGCTACCCTGGGTGTGACCCTCCCCTTGAGTCGTATCTGTCCCAAAGGCTTCTCTGGGGCGGCAGGGGTACTTCACGAGTCGGGCTGCCCTACACTGGCGCTGTCACTATGGCCTTGAGGCCACCTTTTCCTTCTCTTTATCACTATTCCCTGGTTATCAGGGGTCTGAGGCCTTCCCACGGCATCGCCCCCTCCATGGTCTTTCCTACCTGTGGGTGTCGGGGAGTGGCACTTTGGTCACCTTGCTTTTGAGTCATTCCACCTTGGCGACCCCCTGCTAGTCGACGCCTTATCTTGGCGATGCTTCCTCTTGGCGACGCTTGCTCTTGGCGACGCCTATGCTTGGCGTCACCCCCGCCTGGGCGACGCCTTATGTTGACTTTGACCTCGACTTCGTCAACGCCCGGGTACGGGACGGTACACAAGCCCCCCAGTCTTAAGCTGATGACTTGTCTTCAGCGAAAAGACTAAGGCCTCGCCCACGCCATCTACGTGGCACCCGGTGATGTGTCATTCTTTCTGATGTGGCAACCTTGAAAACATTGACGTGACACTCTCTGAACCCTTGGGGTGTTCTTAATGGCTGATTGGACATCCTCTGAAACGGGAAAACAACACTTTTTGGGTCACGCTTAATCGCGCGCCACGTGGTTCATCACGCGGTCATCTCTAAGAGCCTCTTGCGCTTCCCTTGAGCGCCCAATCCCTTGACACGCGGCGCAATCAAACGGTCCCAATTAACGCCCCTTGAGTGGCAGGTGTAACGTTTAAGTTACCCAAACCCCGCGCTTGAATCCACTGTTACATCCACTTTCTCTGCCTTTCCTCACTGTTCATCTTCTTCGAATTTCTTTTCTCGCGACCCTTGCTCTTTCGTGCTTCCGCTCTCCACATCCTTCGATCCCTACAGGTACGGTTTTTCCCCTCCTTGATGATTCCCTTTACTGCATGAACTGCCTGGGACTGTTTATGTTACTGCATTTTTTGGATGTCGTTCTTGTGCTTCTTCGTTCCTCTCGTTCCTCCTTTTTCTCGTGTGGGTAGGGTTCACCTAGGATTCCTCCATTTTTTCCCCTTTTCTCCTCCAAACCCTTTTTCTCTTAACCCTTTCTTTTTCTCTTTTGCTCTCCAGCTCTTGCATCCATGGCGAAAACTAAGACCAGCGCGCCTCCTCCGCTCCCCAGGTCTTACTACAAAGATGAGTATGACTGGGCCCCGGACGATCTCCTCGACGAATGCTCCACCCTAAACTCTGTTGAAGACGTGGAGGCCCACAGGGGGGACCCCGCGCTTTACAACTTCAATGCTTTCCATAAAACTCACCACTCCCATGTCTTGTTATGCCGGGTGAAACCCGGGGTACCCGTTTGTGGGGACTCAAGGGACACTGGAGGAAACCCCTTCTTCTTCCTTTACCAAATGGTACTCAAAAGGGTGGGCCTGCGTCTGCCTCTCACTTCCTTTGAGAGGGAGCTGCTCACCGAGATCAACACCGCCCCCGCCCAACTTCACCCTAACAGCTGGGCTTTCGTAAGGGGTTTCAAATTCTTTGCGGATATCTGGGTGTCCCTCCTTCCGTGGACGTTTTTCTTCATTTTTTCGAGGTAAAGAAACAAGGGAAAAGCCTGTGGATGAGCTTATCTGGCGTCGCCGGGCGCATCATCCTCACGCTCTTCCAGAATTCATTCAAAGGGTGGAAAGGGAAGTTTTTCAAAATACGTGCAACCAAGCACGATCCTACTGTCCTGGACGGCTTTCCTTTATACTGGACGGACAAGCCCATAACAATGAAGGCCTTGGCCTTGGACCAACTTGCTCTCGCTGATCGGGACGTGTGCAAAGCCTTGGCGGGGCTTGGGGTAGCCTTTGATACTGCCAAGCTCATCGCCAATGAGTTCAATGCCCACAGACTCTCCACCTACTTCGGTATCCGCTCCAGCTTGTTTATACTGCATGAACTGTCGTGGTTACATGAACTCGCTTGCTCCGCTTGAAACCCTATGGTTATCTGTATGTGTTTAGCTATAAATACTCCCATTCTGCTATATCTGAATTGGTCTGTGCTCTGTTATTCTCGTTGCTGCAGGTTCAGTGATGACTTCGTCGAGGCGACTCGTCCTTGCCAAATTCCTGAAGAAGGCAAGGTCCGCCAAAGAGGGTGGAGACGCGAAACTAGAAGGGGAGGTGCAAGGACTGACTGGGGAGATGACGGGCGCGTTTGAAGAGGGCTTCCAAGAGGCTCTGGCTCAGGCGTCCTGCGAGAACCCTGGCATCAATATTTCAAACTGCGACCCCACACACCATGTCCTCGACGGGAAGGTCGTACCCTTCGACTTGGATGACTGAGCCGCCGTCTCCCACCCGCCACCTTTACCTTTCGAGCTTTATAGTTATTTTTGCCACTCTGTGATAAACTTGTAACTCCTTTACACTTTGTCGGAACTTTGGATTTTGCATGATTAATTCGTGCCTTTGCGTTATCAAATTCTGTTTGTATGATTTTACCTTCCTTTCTCATTTCCACGTGCTCCGATTGCTTTGCCCCCCGTCGCGTTCCTTCGTGGCTTGTTTCGCCTTCGTATCTATGAGGCCTCTGCCTCGTGAAGGCGTCAGTGGTTTTGCCATTATTGTAACGCAAAAGTTGAGGCATACTCCAGGACCCAAACGTTCGGGATAAGGCCACACACCAATGCCCACGCCCACGGAGAGGCTTGCCTAACGACGCCGTATCGTCCGTGGGGTGTCCCCAACTCCTAAGCGGCCTGTCCCCTGATTCTCGGTGTCTGGCGCCCACGCCTGAGGAGAGGCCTACTACCGCAGCGTCGTATCGTCCTCAGGGTGTCTAAAAACACCAGTTGCTGGGGAAGCTCAAAGCCCTCCAGGGGTCGTTCCCTCCACGGTCTTTCCTCCCCATGGGTATCGGGGGGCGACCCTGCCAGCAATTCACTCAGCCTTTGGCGATCTCGCCTCCCTCCGCAGTCTTTCCTACCTGCGGGTATCGGGGGGGCGACGCCGCTAGTGATTAGCTTTGACTCCTTCGATTTCATCTCCCTCCACAGTCTTTCCTACCTGTGGGTATCGGGGAGGTGAAGCTGTTGATACTTGTATTGACGACGCCTTCAAACGTTTCACAATGGTAATACCTTCTACTTTGGCTATGCTTTCTCTTGGTAACGCCCTCTCTCTTGGCGACGCCACCTCTCTCGGCGACGCCCTCTTGTATGGGCGACGCCCTCGATGTCTCATGGTGGCAACGCCATCTGCACCTTCTACTGGCGACGTTCGGGGCGGCTAAACCGTTGACTTTACTTCGACGTTGGCTCTGACTTTGGCCCATGCCGTCCACGTGGCGCTTTTCGTATGGCTGATGGGACGTTCCCCCACTTGACTAGGTTCTGACACCTCTTGAGTCTTTGACCCATTCTCGACGGCGTGTCGTACCCCTGAGCATTCTGTCGATACGACGTTCTCTGAGTGTTAACCAGTGGTGCCAGGACCATCCTCTCATTCTCTGCCACGTGGCTTAGTTGCATGGTTTACCCATTCGCGTCATTTGGCGCTCTAACCGTAATATTTAATTCTTCAAAATCTTGAAACTGCCTTCATTTTCTCTGTGCTTTCGCAACATACTTAGACCATCTTTCTCCTCTCAAAGAGTCGCTCTGGTGTCTTCTCTAATCAACGTATTACCCCGCCTTTCCAGAGAACCACCCTCTTTCGACCCTCCAACTCTCTTTCCGACACTGTTCCGTGATGTCTTCTCACATTCCTTCCCCCAGAGTTAACCATAAAGATCTGTATCCCTGGGCTTCAAGTGAGCTTCTGGATGAGTGCTCGTGCCTTCTTTCCACCCTGGCCATCAGGAAACACAAAGGAGAGTCGTGCTCTTATAATCACCGTGCCTTCGCGAGGAGGCATGACGATGACATCACCGTGCTCCCTTGCACCCTGGGGGAGTCGGTGTGTGGGGACGAACGCGCCAACGACGGGATTCCTTTCTTTTACTTCTATCAGGTGGTGTTCCAGAGCGTTGGCGTACGTCTGCCCTTCTCCAGGTTCGAGAGGAAACTTCTGACGGAGATCAACGCTGCACCAGCCCAACTGTACCCCAACAGCTGGGCTTTTGTTAAGGCCTTTGACGTACTGTTCGGGTTCCTGGGGTGTGCGCCCTCGGTTGATATCTTTCTTCACTTTTTCGAGGTGAAACGTCAAAGGAACAACCTCTGGGTGACCCTCAGCAACGTTCCTGGTAGGGTTCTCCTGACTCCCTTCCAAAGCTCCTTCACGGTGTGGAAGTGTAGGTTTTTCAAGATCTGCTGTTCTGATATCGTGCCTTCTGCCCTGGATGGGTTCCCGCTGTACTGGGTGAGGGAGGCTCGAGCTCTCAAGTCCAAACCCTTCAAGAAACTAAGCCCGAACGACCAGATTGCGTGTCGGATTCTGGCTGAGGCGGGGGGCTTTGACTCCGCCACCCTGATCAGTTTGGAGTTCAATGCTGGAACCCTAGAGAAGTACATATGTACGAGTGGCTATCTCAGAAACATCTGCCTTTTACCTTCATTAGATCTCTACGTGGTCTAACTCATGGTGCCCTAACTGCTCTTGTTTCCCTTGGTGCAGGTTCAAGGATAAACCCCCAGCGGAGGTCACAGCTCACCCATGCGTTGAGGGCTGAGACTGAAGCGTCGTCCTCCTCCCTGCCAAGGTCTGAAGGCCACTGAAGAGTGGTTCGTTTGTATTTTTTCTTTTTCTGTGTGAGCACTGGGCCTGTAATGTCTGCCCTATTGACCTTGCTTCCGTTCCTTTCGATCATACATGTAACTTTGACTCCACTGTGCCATGCTTGATTTCTTTAATGCTATTTTACATTTGCACACGCTTCATACACTGGGCGTTTTCCCTCTGTCACCTTTCTTGGCGGTGCTCGGCGCTTCTTGACGACGCTTTCTCTTGGCGGCGCCTTCTTTCTTGGCGACGCCTTCTTTCTTGGCGACGCGTATGCTTGGCGATGCCTGTCGTCACTTTGAAAGGGAAAAAGATAAAGACTGAAACCAAGACAAAGGTTTTTCCTCGAACTTCTTTTCCTTTTTTATTTGGGTGACCTTGTTAAAAAACCCCCGAGAGGGAAAAAGAGTGTCCCCTTCAACTAAATTGTTACATGGCTGCTTACATAAGTCAACTAAAATAAAATTTTAAGTTGGCTGTTGATCCTGCCGGCAACTTGAACGTGGGTGAATCGCTTCGTAACACTTTCTGCCCTGTCTTCGCGACTGCGTCTCCTGAAGAATCACCTTCTGAACTCTCTCTCTCAGATGGCTTCAAGATGTGACCTGCAAAATACACAGACGGTGCCTCTAGCGGCCGTTTGCACTCCGACGATCAAGTTAGTTCAACAGAACCACCAGAAACTGGAAACTTAGTAAAATGTGTGTGTGAGTAAAACTTGCACTCTGTTTTTCGTCTATCCCCCCCGCACTCTCACTCTGATTCTGCCTTTTATCTCTCTTTTCCTGCTTCTGGGCATAACAGAATTCTGTTATGCTTTTCTGGCATGTGTCAGAACCCTGTCATGCTTTTCAGAGAAAGCGTACCTTCAGAATCAGTAATGGGGAGCGTGAGAGTCTGCGCATGTCTGCGCTTGGCTGCGCCTGTCTGTACCTTTAGCGGTACGGAGTGCTCTTTTGTCTGGACCGCACCCCTCTCAGATGGTGACACGTGGAGGCCTGCAACTCACATCTAACCACACGCGTGTCACTTACTGGAAGGGCTCTAGCGCCTCTCCTTGTCCGCCTAAGCTACGCCCTTGCGGAGTAACTTAGGATGCTTCTCTTATCTGGGTAAGTTGCACACTCTTAGGAGTGGACGTCGGGTGTGGCTGGTCTAGGCGCACTCACCAAACGTTACTCTTTGTGTAGGCGACTTACCCTTCCGGATGACACGCACGTAATGGGTTGAGGGAATCACCAGTCACTGACTGGCTTACTAGTTCCCTCAGGCCACTCTCGTGCATGGTTCCTTGAGGTGTGCTCATGCGAGGTCCATGCGTAACGCTCTCGCTGGGAACCTTAGTCCCAGTTTAACTGCGTGTAACACGAGACCCCGATGACAATACACCCGATGACTGATCAGTGTTTATTTGCTACTCGCGCTCTGCCTCCAGGCGCGAGTCTGGGAACTGGTCTGCTGGTGGTCACTTGGCTACTGACCACCGATCACCATTCTGGGTGATCTATCCCCCGACCTCTCTGCCGCCTGATCTGTCGGTGGTAACTTGGCTACTGACCACCGATCACCTCTCTTGGCGATCGTCCCCCTACCTCTCTGCCACTTAGTCCACGTGTCACCCTGCGAGTGGTCCACGTAGTTCTCTGATGCTGACGTCATCTACTACCGATGACCGATCGGATCAGTCTTAAATGCGCTACGTTTTCTAATTAGACGCGTTAATTAAGTGCATTACGTTTTATGATTAAAAGCGCTTTAAGGCGCTTTAAATGCTTGGGTAGTTTAAATAGCGCCGAGAATGTTGGGAACGGGGTTCGAACTTTTGGCAAATTTTCCAGAAACTCTCCAGTTGCTAGCTCGAGCCTTTAGGTGAGGGACGAGGGACTAGGAAAAGATCTTTGCCAGAACGAGAAAATACACATTAGAAATAGTTTCCTTTTTACCACCTTCAGAGTGCCATACGCGGTGCTCCGATACGGAGGTGCATAGTTTTTGGTGTTTCTTGCTGGCTGACTTGAGCGTCGGAGTGCAAACAACTGCTAGGGCGCCCTTTTGTCCTTCTTTGCAGGAATCCACAGGTAATCAGTGGGAAGGAGTCCCTAGCTGACGGTTGAGGTTGCGCACGAAGACGTCCCAGGTCAACCGGATGGAACATTTGGCGCCCACTGTGGGGCTGATATAAAACATCAGTCCCATCACAAGTTTGAGCAGATCTACCAAGTTATTGTAACGTTGGAGGAGGGTTGGAGAGGCCGTGAAAATGGCCGCCACTAGACGAGGCACTACACGCGCGGCCCCAGTAGAACTGTCCATGCAACAGGTCCTGGAGATAATGCGGGGGCTACAAGAGGATATGGCGAAGTCGAAATTGGAACAGGAACGCATGCAAGCAGATCTCAAAGCCTCGCATGAGAGGAATGAAGAGCTCCATCGTATAAATGAGGAGTTGCGCCGGGGTTTGCGAAATAATCGGGGGCAACGTGAACGTGACGAGATGGAGAACCACTCCCCGCCAAGGGAGTTTTCCACTCCCTTCTCGCAGGAGATTCTGGATGCAGTGATCCCAAACACATTCGCGAGGCCCAAGGTGATCTTCACCGGGATGGAGGACCCTGAGACGCACCTCGCTGCGTTTCACACACAGATGGTCCTAGTAGGCGGCTCTGACGCTGCCAAGTGCAAGCTCTTTATGAGCACCTTGACTGGAATGGCTATGGATTGGTTTATCAGCCTACCGAACGGCCATATCACCTCTTTCCGACAATTGTCACAATTGTTCAAGGAACAATACCTAGAAAACAAGGCCCCGCCGCCGGTTTCCTACGATTTGTTTGATGTGAAACAGTATCAAGGGGAGACCCTAAAGGAATACATCAATCGCTTCGGGGCCCAGGTAGTAAAGGTTGGTACGACAGAGGAACCTATGATTGTATACGCGTTCGTGAAAGGCGTATGCCCCGGCCCTTTTGGTGAATCCATCATTCGCAACCGCCCTAGGACTTTTGCTGAACTACGGCGTCGGGCGGTAGAGCATATCGCTTCTGAGGGAGAGGTGTGCGTGAAGCGCACCAGCGTCGTACCCTCGCGCCCAAGAGGACCGACGCGAGCTCAACTCGCCAGGGTCAATGAGACCACGACGGGAAGGAAGAAACCAGAGGGGAGACGCCCCTACGAAGCCAGAAAGCCACAGCCTCGGGGTCCAGCGGGAGGTGATCGCCCGGCTAGAGAAAGAACGAGGCCGGCAAGGTACAATTTTGTGGTGGAACTGAAGGACCTGATCGCCGTGCCTAATATAGCTGAGAGATTGAGGCGACCGACAAAGTCTGATAAGGTGTTGGGGCCTCGGAAAGACTCTTGGTGTGATTTCCACGAGGCTTTCGGTCACCACATCGATAACTACCTGTCGCTGGGTTACCAGCTGGATGAGCTGGTGAGAACTGGGTTTCTGAAGGATTATGTCGCGAAACCTGCAACGACCGCCACCTTGCCGCCGCCAGCGGAAGAACAAGCACACGAGACGCCGGTTCTCGGCGAGGTCCATACCATAGCTGGACGATTTTCCGGCGAAGGACCCACCGCCTCCCAGCGAAAGAAATATGCGCGCGGGGTCAACTCGATCGAAGAAAGGATCTTGGGTGAGCCGGGGAGTCGGACCTCGTGTTCACGAGAGGGGATCTCCGAGACGTGGTGCCGCACGACAATGACCTCGTGGTCATTTCGGTTGTCACAGCTGGAAGAAAGGTGCACAGATTTCTTGTCGACCAGGGAAGTTCAGCAGACGTCATGTTCTGGTCAACGTTCAATAAGTTACGGTTATCCCCCGACCTTTTGAGGCCCTACACAGGGTGCCTGTATGGGTTTGCGGACAACCAGGTGGAAGTCCGAGGCTACCTGGAGTTGAGGACTACGTTCACGGACGGAGAGGCCTCGCATACCGAAAGCATCCGGTACTTGGTCGTGAATGTTAGCTCCGCTTACAATATCTTGTTGGGCAGGCCGGCGTTGAACCAGCTGAACGCAGTAGCCTCCACACATCATATGAAGATGAAGCTGTCGGACCTCAGTGGCAAGGTGATAGTCATCAAGTCAGACCAGGAGTGATGGCATTTCATGTGTTCTTCTTAAATCAAAGTAGTAAAAATGATGCGGAAGCAATGGGTGAGTGAAACAAAGCCCTCCTAGGAGTTGTGTTGGCTTTGAAGGTGCATGATGAGTATGGGTTTGAGAGGTTAGGCCAGCTCAAAGGAGAAAGGTGAAGGAATGAAGTTTATAGCCTAGATTTCTAGGAGAAGTATAGCTAGTGCACAAAATGGGCAGCATAACAATACTCAATTAAACTTGTCCAATACAAAGAGATAGCCTTCCTATTTATAGGCTATTTGGGCTTAAATGTTAAGCTACATTTCTAAGGAAAAGAAAACCAAAATTAAATCTAAATT
This sequence comes from Phaseolus vulgaris, assembly GCF_051622355.1. Taxonomy (NCBI): domain Eukaryota; kingdom Viridiplantae; phylum Streptophyta; class Magnoliopsida; order Fabales; family Fabaceae; genus Phaseolus; species Phaseolus vulgaris. Next base: position 20,633,735 of record NC_143500.1, read on the forward strand.
CTAAGCCATGTGCCATGCAATGACCGGCCACACAACCCTAGGTTCTAGAAGGTTTCCTTTACAAAGTTCTTTCTACACTACCTATCTTACTAAGTACCCCTAATGGGCCTTTTATGCAACAAAGCCTTTTCTCTCCCAAACCGTAGCTTTGGCCCTTGTGTATGTGAAGCTAGACGGTCTAGGACTCTTCATAGATGCTCCTCATGTAGCCTTGGCCTAAACGCTCCTCATCATGGCTAGACGCTCCCTTTGTGAGGCTAGACGCTCCTTGTGAGGCTAGACGCTCCTTTTGGAAGGCTAGACGCTCCTTTTGGAAGGCTAGACGCTTCTTTGTGAAGGCTAGACGGTCTTGGTCTTGGAAGCTTGGCTTTCATAGTGTGGTGAGCTTGGGCCTTCCTCCGTCATCTCCGCCCTCTTGAAAAGGATTTGTCCTCAAATCCAAGGCTTTGCTTAGGGGGTGGTTGTGGCTGGATGGTGTCCATCATCTCCTCCGGCTTGAGAAGATCTATCCTCAGATTTGCATTCTTGATCTCGGATAGCATCCTCTTGCTTCGTCAAGGTGTGTCCTCCCGGATCAAATGTCAATCTATGTGACCCTTGAAACAAAGCAAAGGAGTTAGGGTGATCTTTTGAAAAACAAATAAATGTGGGAAGTTGCCATTTTTGTTTTTCTTTTGTTGTGGCCAACTTCTCACAATACCTCCCTTTTGAGGGTTGTAGGTGCCCTCTAATCCTCTTATGTTTTCTAAAATTTTCAAAAGGAGTTACTTTTCCCTTAGGCATAATCTTTTTAAGACAGAGTAACAACTTTATAAAGGCAAGAGGACATAGAACACATACAACTTCGAATGGAGAAATATGAGTAATTTTGTGGATTACTCCTTTGTATGCATGCTTATAAGGGAAAGGATTCTTATCCCAAGATTTGTGAGTATCTCTCATGATTTCGTGAAACATAGAAGAAAGAGCTATGTTTTCAAATTTTGGAGCTCTATCTATTATGTTGGAAAATAAATCATGGAGGCTTGTCACATTTCTTAGGAAGAGGTTATCCACATCCTTAAAGAAAGAAAAACCCTTTGTTGTCCTAGGAAGCGCCAAAATGGAATGTGTGTCTTCCCAAAGATCTTTTACAAAAGGTGAAGGAGGATAGAGTTCGTGGGACGTTGCTTTAGGTGTAGTTTGAAAACAAGGGTTGTACCTAAAGTAATGTCTTTGAACTTTGTTGCTCATGGGTGACAAAAGTTTTCCTCTTAAAAGCTCTAGATTTTGGTCAACTCTCTTTTGCCCCATGAGTTCTCCTTCTTGATCTATGCAAGCTTCTTTTAAAGACTTTCTTTTGTGCTCATGCTTGCAGGTGTTCCTTTACAAAAAGGAAGGCTAGGTTGTTCAACAAGAAGCATGTTTGTAATGGTATTTCCAAGGTGCTTATCTTGTTGAATGACCTTGTGGGAAGGAACACTATTCTCCCACGCCTTTTGTTTCCCAAAATTTTTTTCTTTTTCTATTTTTTCTTCATCCCTTTTGTGTTTCATTTGCATTTGGTCTTTTACCACTTGGGAATGTGGTAAAGGGCTAAGTACAAACCTTTTATGCTTGTAGATGAAAGAAATCTCGTTAGTTAGACCATTATGCGTGGTTTTCTTATCAAATTGCCATGGTCTACCTAATAAGATGTGGCAAGCTTCCATAGGTACTACATCACATAAAACATTGTCTTTGTAGTTGCCTATAGAAAACTCGATCTCCACTTGTTTGTCTACACGTAGTTCTCCATCCTCATTGATCCATTGTAAATTGTAAGGTTTTGGATGAGGAACTACTTGTAGTTTTAATTTTTCAATCAATCTAGTGCTACAACAATTGCAACATGACCCACCATCCACAATAAGAGAGCATATATTTTCTAAAACATTGCATCTAGTATGAAAAATGTTCTCTCGTTGTGTTTCAATGGATGCACTAGGTTGATTGTGGAGGATTCTTTGAATCATCAATAAGTCCCCCTCCAAAGGATTTATCCTTTCTCCTTCCCCTTTTTCTTGGGTACTAGGTTCATCTTCACCACTTGTGTATTCATTTTCTCCTTTTAAAAACAAAACTCTTTGGTTTGGACATTGTGCTTGCACATGCCCTCTTCCAAAACATTTAAAACATTTGCTGTCCCTAGTACGGATGTATGGGGTGGAGGCATCTTTCACTAAGGGTTTGGTAGTCTCTTTGGATTCGTCTCTAAGTGTACTACCCTCCCTTTTAAAGTCTTTCTTTGGATAAGAGTTGGAGTAAGAACCCACCCTTTGACTTGAAGTTTTGCGCAAATTTTGTTGTTCGACTTTAATGCAAAGTTGAACCAAATCATTCAAGTCTTGATAGGGTAATAGTTCTACTCTATCTCTTATCTCAAGGTTGAGCCCACTTAGAAACCTAGATATGGTGGTGGTTTCTTCCTCTCTAATGGATGCTCTCATCATGTAAAGCTCCATTTTCTGCCTATACTCTTCCACACTTAGGCTCTTTTGTTGGAGTCTTTGGAGCTTGTCCATCAACTCCCTATGGTAGTAGGAAGGTATGTGGCGACGTCTTAGGGCTCCCCTAAGGTCATTCCAATATTCTATGGAAGGCTCCCTATGAAGACGTCGGTCTCTCTCTAACGAGGTCCACCAATACATTGCATTGCCTTGGAAACTAAGGGTTGCTAAGGGTACCTTTCTCTCTTCACTCACCCTATGGCAAGCAAAGAGTTGCTCTACTTTCATTTCCCAATCTAGGTAGGTTTCTACATCTTCCTTACCATAAAAATGGGGTAGGTCTACCCTTACTTCCTTTGGACTCTCTTGCTCCCTTTGCCTAGGTCTTCTAGGGGGTGGTTGGTAGTAGTCATTAATTCTAAGGCTTCCCTCCCCTAGAGTCTCATTACTTTTTGAATGGGATGCATGAGTTTTTTTTTATTTTTGAGATTTTTGGGATTTCTCTTCTTGAGCTCTAGCCAACTCATTAATTTTATTTTCATTCTCCAATTGTCTAAAGGAAATTAGTTGTACCGCTTGGGATACTTCTTTTAAAAGAGTTTTCAAAGATTTTACTTCACTTTCTATAGACTTTGGAGAGTGAGAAGAAGAAGACATGGCTAAAACTTTGTATATATAAGTGTTTTACTTGGAGAAAGTTTAGGAAAGTTAGAGAAGGGAGTTTTCCAGGTAAGGGAGGTGAGTCACAATGGACTACTTAAGTACCAAGCCTTTTCCCTGCCAAAAACTTTCCTCCAATGACTTCACACAAAATTTTCTCTTAGTAGAACACTTAGAACACAAGAAGTTGAGAAATCAAAAAGCAAGAAAACTATGTAAGCTATATATGCAGCAAAACTAGTCGGTATAGCACAAAATTAAACAATACTAAACATGCAAAACGTTTCTACCAAAACAAAAGAAATACAAGTTCAAACAAGCAACAAATTACTAAGCAAAATTACTATGCTATTCGGCCCTAGGTGAGGCTTCTTGGACACTTTGAGCCCTTGAAGACACACTCACCGTCTAAAACGTAAATTAAAAGAGGTAATTAACAATAAACCAAGTTGTAAAGGAGATAAGAAAACCCCCTTTGTTGTTCCTCTTTTTGGTTAGTGCACTTTCTTTGTTGTCTTGATTGTTCATCTTCTAGGTGTTTATAGTGTTTGTTTCAAGAAACTTGTTTCGGCCTTAGCTTGACTCCTCCTTAGAAAGTTGGCTTTAATTCTCCAATTTCCAGCACCTATTCACAAGGGCTTAACCTTAAATCAAGTCAATTTCCATGCACATAAGCACCAAGAGAGAATTAATTTCCAGCACCCACAAAAGAGAGGTCAAGAAACAAAAGCAAGAAACAAATTTAATTGAAAGAAAACAGTACCACCAAAAGGATTTATAATATGACAACTTAGAAAGAGATTCAAGAAATTAAAGCAAACAATTAAAGATACTCAATAAAAGTTGGCACACAAAAGGAATTCCTAAAGAAAAGCACTAGATTAGATGACCAAATAAAAAAACAGCACCACTGGAAAATGTTGTGGGCCAGAAAACAGTTTTGTTCCCCGATTTATGCTGAGCTGTAATTGTAAAATTTGTTTCTGAAATTTGGATACAAGAAAATTCAGGATCTTTGCTAAATTTTGGCTTTGGAATCACCTAAAACGCATGCACCATTTTTTTTTAATAATTTTTGCAAATTTGGTGTGCAGTTAGGCCAGCTGTAACGCTCAAGATTCGCACTCTGATTTTGTGAGATTTATCATTTTTTTTCTGTTGCTCCTTTTGACCTCATTCATTTTTTGTCTTTTCTATAACACCTTAAACTTGCATTTTCCAGAGATTCAGAATTTTCCTATGGGTGGAAAATTTTTTATAAACAAAACAGCCCAGAACAGAGAGGTGTTACAGGGGAAATCTGGAAAACTGGAAGAAAACAGCAAGATAACCAAACTTAACACAATGGAAATGTGAGAATGGAAATTGTGTATGAACTAAGACACAATTATGAACTCAAACTAAAAATAAAAAGCACCAAAGGATCAAAATAACAGCATATTAAAGCAATATAAAGAGACCCAAAACAAGAAACAATCAAGCCAAAAAATAGGACTACTAAGAATTGATGACAATATGGATGAACATGACTTGACAAAACATGTATAGATTCAGAAAATTAAAGACTCAAAGCATAATATGAAGCAAAATAATGAAAGCAATAAAGACTCAAAGCCTAAAACAAAATAGCAACACAAAGGTGTATGGAATCCTATCACAAATTGCACAAGAACTTGTTCAAGATCAAATGAACAAGAGTGCTTAGGTTGGATCTTCCACAAAGCACACCAAGAACAAATTAAAATATAAAAACAGCAAGACAAGTAAGGAATTGAAATGACAAAGATGAAAATAAAGAAGAACTGAAATTAAAAAGACAAGCTACTCATCTTGAAGAACCAATAGCTCATGATACCAAATGATGGCATTTCATGTGTTCTTCTTGAATCAAAGTAGTAAAAATGATGCGGAAGCAATGGGTGAGTGAAACAAAGCCCTCCTAGGAGTTGTGTTGGCTTTGAAGGTGCATGATGAGTATGGGTTTGAGAGGTTAGGCCAGCTCAAAGGAGAAAGGTGAAGGAATGAAGTTTATAGCCTAGATTTCTAGGAGAAGTATAGCTAGTGCACAAAATGGGCAGCATAACAATACTCAATTAAACTTGTCCAATACAAAGAGATAGCCTTCCTATTTATAGGCTATTTGGGCTTAAATGTTAAGCTACATTTCTAAGGAAAAGAAAACCAAAATTAAATCTAAATTCTAAGCCATGTGCCATGCAATGACCGGCCACACAACCCTAGGTTCTAGAAGGTTTCCTTTACAAAGTTCTTTCTACACTACCTATCTTACTAAGTACCCCTAATGGGCCTTTTATGCAACAAAGCCTTTTCTCTCCCAAACCGTAGCTTTGGCCCTTGTGTATGTGAAGCTAGACAGTCTAGGACTCTTCATAGATGCTCCTCATGTAGCCTTGGCCTAGACGCTCCTCATCATGGCTAGACGCTCCCTTTGTGAGGCTAGACGCTCCTTGTGAGGCTAGACGCTCCTTTTGGAAGGCTAGACGCTCCTTTTGGAAGGCTAGACGCTTCTTTGTGAAGGCTAGACGGTCTTGGTCTTGGAAGCTTGGCTTTCATAGTGTGGTGAGCTTGGGCCTTCCTCCATCAAGGAGGAGGCAAGGAAATGCTATGAGAACAGCCTGAAAACGAATAGAGGCGTGTTCATGGTGTATGAGCGTCCGCCGAGGGCAGACACGGCGATGATTGAGGCGTCGCCCTCGCGGGTACGGCCTCGTCAAGGTATCAAGCAAGTGTTCGCATCAGTCGAACACCCCCAGACCAACGGGCAAGTGGAGTCAGCAAACAGAGTCCTACTGAGGGGGTTAAAGAGGAGGTTAGAGAAGGCCAAAGGGGCGTGGGCGGACGAAGTACCAAGGATCGTATGGGCATACCATACCACGCCCCAATCTTCTACCATGGAGACACCTTTCAGTTTGGTGTATGGGTCGGATGCGATGATCCCCGTAGAAATACATGAAAGCTCGCCACGCTTTCAAAACTTTGTGGTTGAAGAATCCAACGAAGAATGGCGGGTAAACCTGGATCTACTAGACGAAGCCAGGGAGGAGGCTAGAATAAAAGCCCAAGTGGTAAAGAGGAGAGTAGAGCAACAGTATAGCTCTAAGGTGAAGCCACGACAATTTCAGATTGGCGACCTAGTGATGAGAAAAGCCATCCCATACGAGCTGGAGAATAAGTTGTCTCCCAAGTGGACCGGACCCTTCAGAGTTACCGAGGCTAAGGGCAACGGCTCGTACAACCTAGAGACCTTAGAAGGGGGTCCCATCCCGCGCAGTTGGAATGCAGCCAACCTGAAGTTTTATTTTAGTTGACTTATGTAAAGCAGCTATGTAACAGTTTGTTAAAGGGGACGCTCTTTTTCCCTTTCCGGGGTTTTTTAATGAGGTCACCCAAATAAAAGAAAAAACAAGTTTGAGAAAAAACCGTGCCTTGGTTTTCAATCCTTATCTTTCTCTGTTTGAAGTAGCGTGAGGCGTCGCTAGTAAAGAGGGCGCGCCAAGAAGACAGGCGTCGCCAAGAAAGAAAGCGTCGCCAAGAAAGAAGGCGTCGCCAAGAAGACAGGCGTCGCCAAGAAAGAAGGCGTCGCCAAGAAAGAAGGCGTCGCCAAGGAGAAAGGCGTCGCCAAGAAGAAAGGTGTCGCCTGAGTGCAGGCGCCGCTAAGAAACATGACGGAGGAAAAACGCACAATATATGAGACGTATGCAAAGTAAAGTGGCGTTACAGAAACCAAGTGTGGTATAGTAAAGTTGATTTTACAAGCAGTTTTCGATACAGACGGGAGAAACGCGAGTAGGGAAACGTTAAAACTCACACAAAAACACAAACGAACCACTTCTCAGTGGCCATCGGAGTCAGCACGGGAAGAAGACGAAGCCCCGCTCTCAGTCCGCAGAGCTCGGGTAAGTCGCGTCCTCCGCTCTTGGTTTATTTTCGAACCTACACCAAGGGAGATGAATGTGTCAGAGACACCATGAAGCAAAACACACACAGATAGAAAGCAATAAAGGCAGAAGTTTCTAGGGCAGTGACTCGTACCTATATACTTTTCGAGAGTTCCAGCGTTGAACTCCAAACTGATCAAGGTGGCGGAGTCAAAACCTCCCGCCTCAGCAAGAATCCAGCAAACCACCTGGTCATTTGGGGCTAGCTTCTTGAAGGGTTTGGATTTGAGGGCCCTCGTCTCCCTCACCCAGTACAGTGGAAACCCATCCAGGGCGGAGGGAACGAGGTCAGAGCAGCAGATCTTGAAGAACCGGCCTTTCCACCCAGTGAATGAGTTTTGGAAGGGGGTCAGGAGAACCCTGCCAGGAACGTTACTAAGGGTTACCCAAAGGTTGCTCCTTTGCCTCTTCACCTCAAAGAAGTGAAGAAAGATGTCAATCGAGGGTGCACAACCCAGAAACCCGAAAAGGATGTCAAAGGCCTTGACAAAAGCCCAGCTGTTGGGATATAACTGGGCCGGAGCGGCATTGATCTCCGTCAGCAGTTCCTTCTCAAACCTGGAGAAGGGCAGGCGCACGCCGATGGTTTTGAAAACCACCTGATAGAAGTAAAAGAAGGGGACCCCGTCGTTGGCCCGTTCGTCTCCACATACTGGCTCCCCTAGAGCGCAAGAGAGCACAGGAATGTCGTCGTGCCTCCTCGCGAAGGCACGGTAATTGTAGGAGCATGAATCCCCTTTGTGTTCCCTTATGGCCCTGATGGAGAGTAAGCATGAGCATTCGTCAAGAAGCTCGCTCGAAGCCCAAGTATACAGGTCCTTGGGGTTGACCCTGGGGGGAGTGGCACGAGAAGACATTCTTGAACAGAATCATGGAGGTTTGAAGGCGTGTGGCCCACTGGTAAAGCAAGGGTGAAACGCTAGTGGGAACTAACACTGGAAGAACCCTTCACAAGAAGAGAAAGGGTGCAAGTAGAAAGGGTGCAAGTAGGTTACGAAAGGCGCAGAAATGATGAGGACAATTTCAAAGTTTTGAAGAATTAAATATTGCGGTTAGAGCGCCAAACGACGCAAACGGAAGTATTACAGTTATAACGCTAAATGACGCGAATGGATGCACCGCACGATTGAGCCACGTGGCGGAGGATGGAAGGATGGCCCTGGCACCCCTAGTTAAACTCAGAAAACGTCGTATCGACAGAATGCCCAAGGGTACGATGCGCCGTCGAGAGCGGGTCAGGGGCACAGTAGGAGTCAGAACCAAGTCGAGTGGCTGAACGTCCCATCAGCCATGCAAGAAGCGCCATGTGGATAGCACAGGCGAAACCTTGAGCTCTTCGCCATCCTCAAGCGTCGACCAGGGCCAAGGTCAAAGTCAACGCCAAGGTAAAGATAACGCCCAAGGCGACGCCAGCATGAGACCTCCGAGGCGTCGCCAGGAAAGGCGCAAAAGGCAACGCCAGCATGAGACGTTGCGGGCCCACAGGTAGGAAAGAATGTGGAGGGAGACGAGATCGCCAAACGCCAGCGGATCACTGGCAGGGTTGTTCCCCGATACCTATGGGAAGGAAAGACCATAGAGGGAACGACCCCCCCCCCCAAGAGTGCTCGGCGTTTTTAGACACCCTGGGACGATACGGCGCTGCTGTAGCAGGCCTCTCCTTAGGTGTGGGCGTCGGGCACTAAGAATCAAGGGACGAATCGCTTTGGTGTTAGATACACCCCGTGGACGATACGGCCCCATTAGGCAAGCCTCTCCATGGGCGTGGGCATCGACGCATGACCTTCCCCGGGCATACAAGGCTGCCCAACGCAGTGAAAGAAACGGGTATAGTACAGGCAAAACAACCGAAGCACGTGAAGGCAAAGAACGAAAGTAAAATCACACAGGCGAAATTCTATATCTCAATGGCACGAAAGTAGTCATGCAAAAACCCAAAGTTGTAACGAAAGTGCAGACAATTCAAAGAATTACAAGTTTATCAAAGAGGGTTAAAAACAAGTGTAAAGGAATAAAGTGATGGTCGAGGGTGGCGGTTCAATCGTCCAGCTCCAGGGGCACGACTTTTCCATCAACAATGTGGTGAGTGGAATCACAGTTGGAAATGTTGATCCCCGGATTCATGCAGACAGCTTGGGCCAGAGCCTCCTAGAATCCCTCCTCGAAAGTGCCCGCCATGTCTTGGATGAGGGTCTTTTTGTCCTTCTCTAACTCCTCAACGGTGGCGTCCCCATAAGCTATCTGCTTCTCCAAAGCCTCCTTCTCCACACGGAGTCGGCTGACCTCGACCTGCAGTTTGTCGTAGTCAACCTGGAGAAGGCCCATAGCTTTGGCTTGGGTAGCCATTTCCCCCTCCATCCGCTCCATTTTGTCAGCTTGCTCACAGCAGCGGTCCTTCAAGTCCTTTTGAACTTCTTCGTAAGCTTCGACTATGTCTTGAAGGCTCGTTACCTGAACTTTGAGGGCGATTTCCCGAGCGTAGAAGTCGGCCTGGAGCTCCACCGCCTCTGCCAGTTGTTTTTCAGCTTCTACTTTGGACTCTTGCGCCTGCTTCAGGGTGGTTTGGTAAGTTTCGTTTTGGCGTCCCAGAATCTTCCTTTCTTCCTCCAGGGCAGCTACCCTTGTTTCCAAGGCCTGGAGGGTTTGGGTTTGCAAAGCAGCGTTTCTGGCCTGGGCGCGCCATTCAAGGGCCACAGCCAAGAAGGCCCCCAAGTAGAAAGGCATGCCCTCCTTCCTGTCGGAGCCCTCTGGCATTGTTCCACCACTGAAGCCCCTCATCAGATGCATAATTGGAGGAGGGATGGCGATAAGATCGGGGGCGACAGCGACGGGGGCAGGAGAAGCAGAGACCTCTGCCGGTGGCGGAGGTTGAGCAGACTCGGCGCCTTCGCCTATATCCTCTTGGACGATTGTGGGGGGAAGGGAAGTGGCGCTTGGAGGGTTGTCCCTGAAAGAATCCTCTCCCTGGGGCGACGCCGCTGGTAGGAGGGGAACCCTTGCAGATTTCCTCCTCTTAAAGGGTGCCACGCCATCCGAGTCCTCATCGTCGGATATGATCTCCAAGACCCGTTTCCCTTTGTCGAGGGGGTTGGGGCCTGATGGCATTTCATGAAGGTCTTCTTGAATCATGTAAGAAAAAGTGGTGCGGAAGCTATGAAGGTGTGTGAGCAAGATCCTCCTAAGAGTGGTGTTGATCTTGAAGGTGCATGATGTGTATGAAGCTAGGGAGGTTCGGCCAACCCAAGGAGAGGTGAAGGAGATGAAGTTTAGAGCCTAGAATTCTAGGGAGAAGCAAAGCTTGGCACAAAATGGCAGCATAACTTTACTCACAATAAACTTGAAAATACAAGGTGTAGGCTCCTCTTTTTATAGGCTAAAGAAGACCATAATGCAACCCTAATGCTAATCAAAATCAAATGCAAATTTACATCACATGGAGCACATGGCCATGTGGAGAATCCTTCTAGAAAGTGACCAAATCTTTAGCAAATCTAGGTCAAGTCTCATGGAATCAAGTTTATGTTATTTACACCACAACTAATACTAAGCTACCCCTAATGGGCCTTCCTGTAGCATAAACAAATCTGCATGGATTCGCTTGGCCATGGGCTTAGCAATTTGGTCCTAGACGCTCCTTTCATTAGCCTAGACGCTCTCCACCTTGAGCTAGACGCTCCTCCCCTTTGGCCTAGATGCTCCTCCCTTAGCCCCAGACGCTCTTGGTTTGGCTTTGGATGCTCATGTCTTGGCTTTTGTCTTTCTTGTGAAGTTGTGCTTGGCCCTCTTCCATCAGGGCCGGCGATGAGGCCACGGCCAGAGGAACGGCGACAATGGGAAGAGGAGAGTCGGGAGTCTTAAGCGCCTCGGGGCTATATGGGGACGGTGAAGATGAGCCTAGTGGGGCTTCGGTAGTGGCCGGTGGTGGCAGAGGCAGGGTTGATGGGGGGTTCGGGTCAGCAGCAGGGGTGGAGGAGGCGCCCGCTTTGGCAGCACGAGCGTCCTTTATCGCTTTCGCCAGCATCATCCTTTTGGAGGCGTCCATCACTGATCCTACATTCAGATAAACCAAGCAGCAGAAGTCAAAGCCAAAGCAATTATGCAAAATCACAAAACGCGTAGAAACGTGAGACGCAAGTCACGTGGTACAATGGAAAACAGGTGGAAGAGGCCAGAGGAACAAACATCTGGTAGTAAGGTACAGATAACAAAAGATGGTAAGGGGAGAGTCTCCCTACCAAAATATGTGGTTAGGGCGTGAGCGTTGTATTCGCTCGCGATAAGCTTCAATGTATCGAAGACAATCCCCAGGCCAACCAAGGCCTTGCATACCTCCCTATCAGCAGGGGATAGCTCATCCAGGGCTTTGGCCCTGAGCAGCTTAGGGTGCTCCGTCCAGTACAAGGGAAAGCCGTCTAAGGCTGTGGGGTCGTGCTTGGTGCTGCACACCCTAAAGAATTTTCCTTTCCAGTTTTTGTAGGAGTTCTGGAAGAGGGAGAGGATGATCCTGCCTGCGATCCCGGAGAAGCTTACCCAAAAGCTTTTCCCCTGTTTCTTCACTTCGAAGAAATGCAAGAAAACATCCACGGAAGGAAGGATGCCCAGGTGCCCGCAGAGAATTTGAAAACCCCTTACAAATGCCCAGCTGTTGGGATGAAGCTGGGCGGGGGCTGTGTTAATCTCGGTGAGGAGTTCCCTCTCAAAGGGCGTGAATGGGAGGCGCACCCCGACGCGTTTAAACACCATCTGGTACATGAAGAAGAAGGGACTCCCCTTTCGAGGTCTGTCATCCACGCACATAGGTTCCCCCGGTCGGCCGGGACGAACGGAGATGTGCGCGTCATGAGTGCGGCAGAAAGCATTAAAGTTATACAAGTGGGGATCCCCACGATGATTCTCGAGGTCCTGAAAGGATGTCAGGCTGGTACACTCGTTCAAAAGCTCGTCGGGGGCCCATGTATAGACGGCTTTATAGTTGGACTTGGGGGTCTTGGGGGGAGAACCAGACTGGGAGTTCGAGCGCGTCATGGTGTGAATAAATAGCTGGAGAAAGAAGAAAGGAAAAAGGTTTTTAACAAAGTGATTCCAAGACAGAAAAGGGGGTAAAACCCCAGGAAATACCACCCACGCGAGAAAACCCAGAAAGAAGGAGAAGGGAACAGAGAAGAAGGGAGAAGCGGAAGAACACAGTAATGCATAAACGTAAACAGTCCCAGGCAATTCAATAAACTATGCAATGCGACGAAGGAGAAGAGTCGGGTTGTGCAAAAATCATACCTTTGTTGTCGAAGTAAGGGAGGAAGGCGAGCATGAAGGAAAGAGCAGGAGTTACAGGGGAAGGGTTTGAAGGCGATGAACAGTGCGGAGATGCAGAGAGAATGGATGTAACAGTGGTGTGAGCGCGGGGTTTGGGGTAACTTGAACGTTACATTTGCAACCCAAGAGGCGCTAATCAGGAGCCGTGAGATCGTGCCGCGTGTCAAAGGATTAAGCGCTCAAGGGGAGCGCAAGAGACTCTAGAGGCTGGCCGTGTGATGAGCCACGTGGCGCACGATTAAGCGTAGCCCCAAAAGGTGTTATTTTCCCCGCTTCAGAGGATGTCCAATCAGCCATTAAGAGCGCCCCTATGGTTCAGAGAGTGTCACGTCATTAATTCGAGAATTGTTGAGTCAGCAGGGAATGACACGTCATCAGGGTGGCACGTGGACGGCGTGGGCGAGGCCTTAGTCTTTGCGCTGAAGACAAGTCTTTGGCTTAAGACTGGGGGGCTTGTGTACCGTCCCGTATCCGGGCGTTGACAAAGTCAAGGTCAAAGTCAACGCCAGGAGTCAAAGTCAACACAAGGCGTCGCCTAGATGAAGAGACGCCAAGTACCAGCGTCGCCAAGAGGAAGCGTCGCCAAGGAGGCGTCGCCTAGGTGGAGGCGTCGCCCAACCAGGGCGTCACCAAGATCAAATATCATTAAGTCAAGGCAGTCACAACACGGTTCCCCGATACCCATGGATAGGAAAGACCATGGAGGGAGCGATGCCGTGGGAAGGCCTCAGGTCCCGATAATCCGATGTAGTGATAAAGAGAAGGAAAAGGTGGCTTAAAGGCCATAGTGATAGCACCAGTGTAGGGCATCCTGACTCGTGAAGTACCCCTGCCGCCCCAGAGACGCCTTTGGGACAGATACGACTCAAGGGGAGGGTCACGCACAGGGTAGCCAGGTGCAGGGTACGAGAGGAAGGCAGATACGCTCTCAAAGTGAGTGACTAGATGATTGGGGGCATGAGTAGGCACCCAAAAAGTCACACGTAGAAACGATGGGGTCATGGCGCTGTGAGGCCCTCCACGTGTACGACAGCCAGGTCAGAATAGAAACACCATTTAGTTAGGTACCAGGTAATTAAAGTCATTTAATACAATTTCTGTTTCGAGCTTTTAAGGTACTATAAAGGCTCCCAAGCGTTTCAACGTCTTAAATGCGCTACGTTTTCTAATTAGACGCGTTAATTAAGTGCGTTACGTTTTATGATTAAAAGCGCTTTAAGGCGCTTTAAATGCTTGGGTAGTTTAAATAGCGCCGAGAATGTTGGGAACGGGGTTCGAACTTTTGGCAAATTTTCCAAAAACTCTCCAGTTGCTAGCTTGAGCCTTGAGGTGAGGGACGAGGGACTAGGAAAAGATCTTTGCCAGAACGAGAAAATACACATTAGAAATAGTTTCCTTTTTACCACCTTCAGAGTGCCATACGCGGTGCTCCGATACGGAGGTGCATAGTTTTTGGTGTTTCTTGCTGGCTGACTTGAGCGTCGGAGTGCAAACGGCCGCTAGGGCGCCCTTTTGTCCTTCTTTGCAGGAATCCACATGTAATCAGTGGGAAGGAGTCCCTAGCTGACGGTTGAGGTTGCGCACGAAGACGTCCCAGGTCAACCGGACGGAACAGTTTAAATCTGTAAAATCGACACACATTCGCCATTTTCCGTTACTTTTCTTCACCAACACTACATTGGCGAGCCATTATGGATATTGAATCTCCCTGATATGACCCGCCACGAGTAGTTTCTGCGTTTCGTCCCTGATCGCTTGCCTCTTCTCTTCATTAAACTTTCTTCGTCTTTGTCGAACTGGCTTGACTTGAGGGTCCATCGCCAGGCGATGACACAAAAAATCAGGGTCGATCCCTGGTATGTCCGAAGCAGACCATGCAAACGCATCCAGATGTCTTTCTATCACCTTAGCGATCTGGTCTTGCATCTCGCCGTCTAAAAACTTTCCGAGCTTAAACATTTTACCACTAATTTCCCTCTCAAACCAATCCGTAGCCGGTTGAGGCCTCTGTTCACTGGCGATCACCGCTCTCGCTATTCCGGACTCTCTAGCGACTCCCGGGCAGTCTGTCTCCTCTTCTTCCCGAGCGGCGTCCTCGCACCCTGCCTCGACGTCTGTCATCACCACTTCCCCTTCCACAGCCATCTCAAAAACTGTGTCCACCACCCGCCGATTCACTGGTCTAGACTCTACGCCAGAGGGCGGCATGGTGGTTACGTAGCACACCGATCTCTTATTCTTGAGGCTGTTTTCATGTAACACTTCTTCGCCTCCTTTTGATCAGAGCGGATGGTGATAACCACCCCTTCCATTGAAGGCAACTTGACTTTCATGTGCCTTGTTGAAGCTACAGCTCCTATCCTGTTAAGCGTGGGTCTTCCCAACATAACATTATATGCTGGAGGAGCATTCACGACAAGGTACCTTATCTTCTCTGTGTGCGAGGCCACTCCATCCGTGAATGTGGTTCTTAACTCAACATACCCCCTGACCTCCACTTGATCCCCAGCAAAACCATAAAAACAGCCCCCGTATGGTTTCAGCTGATCAGGAGATAATTGTAACTTGCTGAAGGTCGGCCAAAACATAACATCGGTCGAGCTTCCCTGGTCGACCAGCACCCGGTGAACCTTCCTTCCCGCCGTAACGAGCGAAATCACAATGGGATCGTTGTCATGGGGTGCAACATCCGTAAGATCCTCCTTGGTGAACGTGATGTCCACTTCAGGCGAGTGATCCTAAAAAACGTTGACTGACAGAACAGACCTCGCATATTTCTTTCGTTGTGATGCAGTACACCCACCACCCGATAATCCACCAGCTATAGTATGGATCTCGCCGTGAATGGGTACCTCGTGCTGTTGTTCCTCAGTGCTCGCCGGTTGTGACCCTGACGATTGGTCTGCTCGTTTCTCCAGCAAATAATCCTTCAAAAACCCGCACTTCACCAACTCAGCGAGTTGGTGTCCCAAAGCCAAACACGAGTTAATGGAATGGCCAAAGCTCTTGTGGAACTCACACCATACATCGGGTTTTGGCCCCAACACCTTATCCGTCGTCTTCTCAGGCACTTTAAGCCTGGCTGCAATATTTGGAACGGCAATCAAATCAGCCAGTTCCATCACGAACTCATACCTTGGAGGACGATTAAATTCCCTAGGCTGCCCTGATCCCTTCCCCTTGTTTTTCCTTGGATCATAAGGATGATGCGTCCTCTTATCCTTCTTCTCAGCCGCCGCCTCCATCACCCTCTGCGCTTGTGCCCTGGCCTGAACTTGTGGTTTAGCCGGGGCTGCGTTTCCCCTCTTCTCAGAAACTTCGCTCTCAGCGGCGATATGAGCCACAACACGTTGCCGGATTTCAGCAAACGTGGCGGAGTGGCTCCTAATCAACGATTCGCTAAACGGTCTAGGCAACACGCCCATTTTGAAGGCGTGAATGAACATGTCTCCATCTTTACCTGACAAACGAACGATCTGAGCCCCAAATCTGTTCAGATACTCCTTTAAAGACTCCCCCTGATACTGTCTCACATCAAACAAGTCGTAAGACACCAGTGGCGGCGCCTTGTTCACTATATATTGCTCAACAAACATCTTGGAAAACTGTTGGAAGGTGGTAATGTGACCAGTAGGTAAACTAACAAACCATTCCAGTGCTGTACCAGTGAGGGTACTCATGAATACTTTGCAATAAACTACATCTGAACCACCAGAGAGCATCATCTGCGTGTGAAACGCAGTGAGATGAGCCTCAGGATCCTCTACTATGGTGAAGGATGCTTTCACCGCCACCGTATTTGCAGGGACCACCGTGTCTAAGATCTCCTGAGAAAACGGCATTGGAAAGTTACGCGGCGGAGACGGGGGTGCAGCTTGGTTCCCAACCTCACGCTCCTTTTGCCCTTGAAGGGCTTTACGTAACTCTTCATTGACTATGTTAAGCTCTTCATTTCTAGCCTGAGAGGCTATCAGTGCTTCGTGCAGTCTCTCTTGTTCAGAACGTGACGCAGCCACGTTCTCCTGCAATGCTCTCATCATCTCCATTATCTGCGCCATAGTTACAGCGCCCTCCTCGGTTGACGGTGCGACTGAACTGGATCGTGTTGTCCTCATCCTTTCTCGATAAACTTCAGAAAGACTCACCACAATCACAGAATTATGTAGTCACAAACGCTCTGAACCAAGACTCTGAAAATGTCGATCGCCACGACAATCCCTTGACTCAGACTTCAAGCAACCAACAAACACACAACTCCAAGAAAATCCGTACGAGACTCCAAACTCTTCAAACAAACTTCAGAGAGGTGGTTGATCCGGCAATCAATCGGTCAACCTTCCTTCGAACTTAAAGAATCTCCAAGAAATCGATCAAACCAGCAAACAATCGATCCAAACGTCCAAAAACCTTCGCAATTACTCACTACCTCAGAGTAACCGTTAAAATCTTTGAAACGAAATTTAACGAAGTGATTGATCCAGCAATCAATCGATAGAAACTTCAACAACTCAAAGAAACTTCAATTTGATGATTAAAATTCCAAACAAACGGTGGAAACACCAGAAAACCGACTGCGACAGCGAGCAATCAAACAGGTATCACCGAAACTTCAATAAACTCGAACTGTGGTTGGGAATCACCTTTTACACAGCCCCACAGTGGGCACCTGAGATCCGCCCAGTTGACTACACGCAAGAATGCTGCCTCGTCACGATCTTTACTCACCAGCTACAACGCCACATGCACTTCAAATCCTTGCTCCAGAATTCTTCTGCTAGAACGTGAAATGACAGAATGGCGCCACTGCGGCACTCCGAAGCTCAAGTCAACAACAAGAACACCAAAAACTCAGAGAAACTAGACTCTTTGGAACCGCGCTCAAGTGCTCTCTGTGAGAAAATGAATCGTAATGAAATGCGTACCTTGTAATTCTGTTAAGTTCAGCTTTTATACCTGGGATTTTCTGATGGAAACCGTCCAGCCTCAAAACTTTCGGCCAAGAAGATAGACGAAGATCGAGTTTTAATGAAGAGTTTGTAAAGTCTTTTTCTTCTTCTTAGCCTTGTAAAAATTGTATAGAGTAGTTAAGAAGTTTTGGGCCTTGTATTTTGGGCCAAAGTAGAGAAAGATGTAAATAGAAAACAAAGTAATGTGTAAAATAGTAAAAGACGGGTGCAAATAGAAATGTAGGCAAGGAAGGCATGAGTCTCCACATGTCTTCTCCTTAATGGAGAGGATTTGCACCAATAAGGTGGTGACACTTGTCACACTCTCATTTGAGAGTTTTTGAGAGACTTTATCCTATAAATAGGAGTCTCTTATACATGTATTTCTTTAACTTGGAATTAGTAATGAAATGCTGCCTAGTTTTGGTCATTCTACTTGTTCTTAAGTTCTCCCTAGGTTAGTCTCCTTCAAGACTTAGCCTAGACTTTTTCCTAGGGAGTTGGCCTTACCTCTCACTCTCTCAAATTCCTAACTCCACTTCAATCCATGGAAACTCCTCTTGAGTTTCTTTAATGCTTCCGCTCATCATATCTCCTTCATCATTCATCCAAAGAAGAAATTACAAAGATCACTAATAGAAGAAGAGCGTTTTTCCATCATTTGATATTCAGAGCTATGGTTGTAAGATCTTTTTTTTTTTTTCTAAATTCCGTGTTGTTCATAATGTTCTTGATTGTCTTGAATGTTTATCGATTGATTTTGTGTTTTTTTGTCTTTTTGTTGGTTCAAATTAATTGTTCTTACTTGAACCTTCATGTATGTGCTTTTAGGTGTTCTTGTGTGTGTGCTTTTGAATTTTTTGAGTTTTCTTCAAATTTGTTCGGTGAAATTTTCATATAATTGAGTCATTTTGATTTTATAACCATATATGTTTAGTCAAAAATTTTCATAAATATAATTGAGTCATTTTGATTTTATAATCATATATGTTTAGTCAAAATTTGTCATAAACTCCATTAGTTGAACTTTTTGAATTTTTTTTCAAATTTCTTCACAGATTAGAGCTCTTTAGTGCTTTTGATTTTCATTTTTGAGTTCATAAATTGCTACTAGATCATTAGCAATTTTTCTTTGAGTTAGGTTTCCATTATTATTCTCTCAAAATTCATTTCCGAAAATTGTTCGTGGTTCTAAAAGAAATTTCCAGGTGTGAAGAGTAATTTGGATTTGTTTGTGAGATCTCATTCGATCTGTGGTGCGAATAGCAGTTCTGAATCCGTTTGTATTGTCAAAATTTCACGAAAATCTGTTGCACGTTCACGTTCACGTTCATATGCGTTTTCAATCCGTTCATCTTGTTCTTCATTCTTGATGTGATTTTGAAAACGTGTGAGCAGAGTTTGGTGCGAAGGTGAGAAACATAAGTTTGACGAAGAATTTGTTCGGTGTGAAATCTAATTGAAGCGGTGTGGTGTTGGAGGAATCACAAACGGAGGTGTTTTGCGGTTTTTGGCAAACGAAATTGGTGTAAGGAGGTTTTGCGGCTTCCGGCGAACATAATCAGTGGACAGAGGTTTTTGCGGTTTCCAGTGACCTAAATCAGCGAGGAGTTGTGTTTTCCGGCGACCTAAATCGTTGAAACTGTGAGTTTCCGGTGCGTTTTCATCTACATTCTTCATTCTCTGAAACGATTTTTAAATCAAGTGATTGGAGAACACTGAATGAGATATTGCGGTAAGGAGATTTGAACCGCCGAAATCAGAATTTGCTTGAGATTTGGTGCGTTGCTGGAAGAATCAGTAACAGAGGAGTTTCAATTTTCCGGCGAAATCGGTTAACGGAGAAGACGATCGATTTGAAGCGATTTGCTGGAGAATTTGAGATTCAGGGAGCACGAACTAAAAAGGAACTGTAGTGTTTCGTATGAATTGATTCATTGCAGCCAAGGTGTTTGTTCATAAGCATGAATTAGAATCGTGTGAGCTGAAGGTGTAGCGAAGTCCAGTGGCATTCAGTTTCTGTGAATTGAAGAGGTGCGTTCAATTACATTTACGTGCAATTTTAATTACAATTGTTCTGTTCTGTTAATCTTCGAAATAAGAGAAGTTGAGTAGTGGAGTGGTTGATCTGAGACGGTGTAATTTTGATTCAGTGTAGTTTGTGTTGAGTAGTTGGAATAGGCATTCCATCAAACACTTTGGTGTTCTATACTGAATTGAAGGATTTCCTGTGGTGATTCAATTGGACCAACAACTAATTCAACATAAACAAGTTATTGGCAATTGATTTAACAGTGTAGTAATTGTTTTGATGTAGATTTGGGTGCAGAAGTTTTATGGTTTGGCTATTTTGGTACAAAATCCTGCACATAATTGGTGTATATTGTTGAATAGTTCGCAGCTGCACAATTTTAATCTTTTGATTAGTGTAATTTGGTGGTATAATTTTGTGCATTGAAACTGTTTATGAATTGATCACGATGTTGTGATGTAGTATGATGACTTGAATTGTTTGCATCATTTGGTTCATAATTGGTGTTTATGATGCAATGCTTAATTGAGTAAAATTCCGGTGCATAATTGGTTGGTGTATTGATCCAGAGATTTAATTAAAATTGCCTCATTGAATGCAAGAAAAGTGAGATAGAGAAAGCAAAGTGCGTAAACTAAATTGGTTCAATTTTGTTGAAGCAAGAATTTTACTGGTGCAAGTCTTGATGCAGAATTTTCCGGTTTAGCTTGTGAAATTGGCAAAGTGAAGCTGTTGGTGAATTTTGAAATTGTAATTGACAAGCGTAGGTCTTCATACTAGCTGTTCTGATTCAGATTTGATTGCTTGAAATTGTTGATCATTTTGTGGCAGATTTTAATTAAATAAAAAAAAGTATGTCTGCATTTGAATTCAATTTGTGAATTACAAATTCATTGAAGCTGATGCAGTGAATTGTGGGGTCCGTAAATTTGAAGAATTTGATGAGAAATGGTGTGCCGAAGGTGCAGCGTGAATCAAGTACTACCAAGGTGTGCAATTAATTGAAGAAATTAAAGTAGAATCAGTGAAAGCAAATTGGAAATTGTTGAATCGGTGAAAGCGTGATTGTGGGTGCTTTTAACTAACCAAAAATTACTTATGTGTTGAGTAATTAGAAGTGTGTATTGGCAGCTACTGGAATTTGCAATCACACGGTGGGACCCATGCTTTAAAGTTAAATGCAATTTGTTGAATAATAAGGGAGCGTAAATTTTGGTGAGAAATTTGGCAATTGGAGTTCCTTAGCACGGGACCTGCGAGAATTGAGTTCTTTGGACCAAGCTATATTGGGCAACAACATTTTGGATTTCATGGTCTACTAAGAATTTTCATCATTCTTTGTTTTAATTTTGTAATCCATTCTAGTGTCTATCTTTAGGTGTTTTCTTTTGAGTGCCTATTTTTTTGAAAACTTTTAATTTTTTGCTTGTCTTGATTTTATGGATAATCTTTGTGTTTGTCATCTCTAATCTCCTTTGAGTTTGACTCTTCAAATTGAGCTTTTATTGCTTTTATTATTGACCTCTTGAAGTGGAATATACCTTGAATTTGTTCTTTGTGAGAATTGAGCTAACTTCTAGGTAGCATCCTAAGAGAAGGAAAAAGACTTTGCAAGGGGTACTCACCTTTGGAGGACAAACAAGTAAAGGCTTGGAGAGAAACACTTGTGAGAGAAGAGAAGAAAACTTTGAAGATTTTTTTTTTTTTAAATTTTGTGTGATTTCAATTGTTTTGTAATTTGGCCATTATCTTTACTTTAGGTGTCTTGGAAGAGCCTTTGGTGTTCTTCCATCTCCTACAAGTTTTCTTTAATTTTCTTATTAGATACACGCTTTAGACGGTGAGTGTGTCTTGAAGGTTCACAAGTGCCAACAATCCTCACCATTAGGAGTCGTCTAGTTTAAATTTTTGCAATTTAAATTCTTAGTTTTTAAAAACATTATTTTAGTTTCTTTCTTTAGAAAACTCTTTGTTTGTGTTGAAGAAGTTTTCATTGGAAGGAGATTTGTGAAGTGCATTGGGATAAGTTCTGGCTAGGAAAGACTTGGTACTTAAGAGTGTCCATTGTGACTCACCTCTCTTTCCTGGGAATTTACCTTGTGTGCTAAACTCACTTTCCTTCTTGTGAAAAATCTTTTAAATACAAAGCTTAATATGTCTATGTATACTTATCATCATAGTAGAAAAAAGATTTATAACCCTCATTATCAAAAAAAGGAAGGGATGCGTTTTGAGCCTAGAAATTTATATTATTCTACCGAGCCTGAAGTATACATTCCTTACTTTGATGGAAATAAAAATGTTGAAGCATATTTAGAATGGGAAACAAAAGTTGATCAAATCTTTGAAAAACAAATTGGATGAATTTAGCAGATTTTCCATGGCTACCCTAAGTTTTCAAGAATATGCTAGGTCTTGGTGGACAAAAAGGGAAATTGATGTTATAAATGGCAGAAAATCAGAAGTACTTAATTGGGATGAGTTGAAGATGTGTATGAGAAGAAAGTATGTTCCACCTTCATATGTGAAAAAGAAAAAGCTTAGAGAAGAAATGAAAGAGCTTGTAGAAAAAGGAAGAAATTGTATATACAGAGAAAAAGAATGTTAGAAGAGAAAAGGAGTTTAGAGAAAAATTCCAAGCTCTTGTCAGAAAGAAAGAAGAGAAGGAGAAAAAGGAAAGTACAAAAAACTCTTTTTCTGGAGTTGAATCAGATATCGATAACATTTTATCTTCTCTAGAAAACCCTTGTGAGGATATGCTTGAAGAAAAATCTATGTTTGGAGTTGAACCAGATATAAATATAAATATTTCCTCCACAAAAAATACAGAAGAATGTTTGATTGAAAAGGAAGAAGAGCAAACCCACAAAGAAGAAGAGCCTTTTATGACACCCCCTCAAAGCATGGCTGAGAAAGAATCCTTAAAGGGGGATTACAATACTTTGAACTCTTCTTTTCAATTATATAATGCTCATTCTTCTTTACAAAAATATAAAAAGCTAAACTTTGTGATGTTGTTGCCTAGCGTGGAATATAAACAACACAAAGTGAACAAAAATATTTTTGAAAGGGGCCTTATGTTTTTCTTTAAAAAGAAATTTAAAGATAAAAGGCCTTATTTTTGTTTAGTTTTCTTTTGTTTTAATTTTCTTTTAGAAAAGAAATTTATCTCATGTTTGTTTGATGTTGTTTATTATAGATTGACATTTGACCCAGGAGGAAAACATCAAATAAACAGAGGCTGTTGTCATTGAGCATCATTCAGATCTGAGGACAGATCCTTCTCAAGAGGGAGGGGATGATGGAAACCGTCCAACCTCAAAACTTTCGGCCAAGAAGATAGACGAAGATCGAGTTTTAATGAAGAGTTTGTAAAGTCTTTTTCTTCTTCTTAGCCTTGTAAAAATTGTATAGAGTAGTTAGGAAGTTTTGGGCCTTGTATTTTGGGCCAAAGTAGAGAAAGATGTAAATAGAAAACAAAGTAATGTGTAAAATAGTAAAAGACGGGTGCAAATAGAAATGTAGGCAAGGAAGGCATGAGTCTCCACATGTCTTCTCCTTAATGGAGAGGATTTGCACCAATAAGGTGGTGACACTTGTCACACTCTCATTTGAGAGTTTTTGAGAGACTTTATCCTATAAATAGGAGTCTCTTATACATGTATTTCTTTAACTTGGAATTAGTAATGAAATGCTGCCTAGTTTTGGCCATTCTACTTGTTCTTAAGTTCTCCCTAGGTTAGTCTCTTTCAAGACTTAGCCTAGACTTTTTCCTAGTGAGTTGGCCTTACCTCTCACTCTCACAAATTCCTAACTCCACTTCAATCCATGGAAACTCCTCTTGAGTTTCTTTAATGCTTCCGCTCATCATATCTCCTTCATCATTCATCCAAAGAAGAAATTACAAAGATCACTAATAGAAGAAGAGCGTTTTTCCATCATTTTCTCTCTCCAGACAGTTACACTTTGGACACGTGGCTCGCATCTAACTCTACTCGTGTCATCATCTGGGCGGAGGTAACTTAAGCGTCCTTTCTATGTATCTCGTTACACGAGTAAGTTGCCCATACAAGGAAATAACGTAGCGCATAACACACCCTGGAGTGCACACTGAGAGGGCAAGTACTGGGATGCAACAAAGTACACCTTCTCTGTTGTATTGCTTGTTGCAAGTGCCACCTTCTTTACTGTCACGCCATGCATGTTCTAGCTAAGGAAACCTTGTCATCAATGAATGTCTATTCTGGGCAACCCCATCACCGATGAGCAAGCTGCTCCCTCCAACTCACCTCTCATGCTAGGACATGAGCATCTTGTATCTCAACTTTCTATGTTTTGTGTTGATGCTAATAAACATATCTACCGAACTTATACACCCGAACTTCCCAACAACTTTAACTAAGCTTTACCGAAACACCCAACGATGTGCTTCTTACGAAGATCTCTGACCACCTGATCTTCCATTACCTAACACGGAGATGAAATGAAAATCTGGTGACAACCGACTATGTACGCTGAAGAATGCCGCTTCCACAAACGGTGACTATGTTAACTTCTAAGCCACTCATCTTTCTCTTGACCACGTATCCCGCCAAGTACGCCCCACACAGTCACTCGTTGTCCACGTCATCACACCCAATGACCTGATCAGTACAATAACTACTATATACTATATAGTGACTCATCTATCAAATATATACAATAAAGTCATGCAACTAGCACAAAAAAAACTAGGTTCAATTCTTTTCATGCTAATTTCTTGAAAATCAATGTCTATCATAATTATATAGTATCTAGAGACTCATCTATCAAATATATACAATAAATTAATGCAACTACGAGAAAAAAACTAGTTTCAAGTCTTTTCACACTAATTTCTTGAAAATGTTTATCACTACTATACACTATCTAGAGACTCATGTATGAAATATATACAATAAATTTATGCAACTAACAGAAAAAAAATAGTTTCAAGTCTTTTCATGCTAAATTCTTGAAAATAAATGTCTATCACTATTATATACTATATACAAATTCATGTATCAAATACATACAATAAATTCATGCAACTACCATAAAAAACTAGTTTCAAGTCTTTGCATGCTAATTTCTTGGAAATCAATGTCTATCATTACTATTTATTATCTACAGACTCATGTATCCAATATATACAATAAATTCATGCAACTACCACAAAAAAACTAGTTTATAGTCTTTTCACACTAATTTCTTGAAAATAAATGTCTATCACGACTATCTACTATCTAGAGACTCATCTATCAAATATATACAATAAATTCATGCAACTAGCACAAAAAACACTAGTTTCAAGTCTTTTCATGCTAATATCTTGAGAATAAATGTTTATCACTATTATATAGTATCTAGAGACTTATCTAGCACATATATACAATAAATTCATGCAACGACAACAAAAAAACTAGTCTAAAGTTTTTTCATGCTAATTTCTTGAAAATCATTGTCTATCACTATTATATATTATGTAGAGACTCATGTATTAAATATATACAATAAATGCATGCAACTACCACAAAAAACTAGTTTCAAGTCTTTTCGTGCTAATTTCTTGAAAATCAATGTCTCTGACTATGATATACTATCTAGAGACTCATCTATCAAATATATATAATAAATTCATGCAACTACCACAAAAAAGTAGTTTCAAGTCTTTTCATGCTAATTTCTTTAAAATCAATGTCTATCACTATTATATAGTATCTAGACACTTATCTATAAAATATATACAATAAATGCATGCAATGACAACAAAAAAAACTAGTTTCAAGCCTTTTCATGCTAATTTCTTGAAAATCAATGTTGTTCCGTCCGGTTAACCTGGGACGTCTTTGTGCGCGACCTCAACCGTCAGCTAGGGACTCCTTCCCACTGGTTACCTGTGTAGTCCTGCAAAGAAGGATAAAAGGGCGCCCTAGCGGCCGTTTGCACTCCGACGCTCAAGTCAGGCAGCAAGAAACACCAAAACTATGCACCTCCGTATCGGAGCACCGCGTATGGCACTCTGAAGGTGGTAAAAGGAAATTGTGTTTAGTGTGTATTTCTCCTTCTAGCAAAAATCTTTCCCTAGTCCCTTGTGCGTAACCTCAAGGCTCGAGCAAGCAACTAGAGAGTTTCTGGGAAATTTTCCAAAAAGTTCCAACCCCGTTTCCCACAGTCCCAGCGCTATTTAAACTGCCCAAGCATTTAAAGCGCCTTAAAGGGCTTTTAATCACAAAACGTAACACACTTAATTAACGCGTCTAATTAGAAAACGTAGCGCATTTAAGACGTTGAAACGCTTGGGAGCCTTTATAGTACCTGAAACGCTCGAAACAGAAACTGCATTGAATGACTTTAATTACCTGGTACCTGACTGAAGGGTGTTTCTATTCTGACCTGGCTGTCGTACACGTGGAGGGTCTCACAACGCTATGACCCCATCTAGGGACGTTTCTGCCCATCGGGGGACGTTTCTACGTGTGAGTCCTCCTGCTTGGGAGTGCTACTGCGCAAGGGGTGACTTTTTGGGTGCCAACTCATGCCCCAGTCATCTAGTCACTCACTTTGAGAGTGTATCTGCCTTTCTCTCGTACCCTGCACCTGGCTACCCTGGGCGTGACCCTCCCCTTGAGTCGTATCTGTCCCAAAGGCGTCTCTGGGGCGGCAGGGGTACTTCACGAGTCGGGCTGCCCTACACTAGCGCTGTCACTATGGCCTTGAAGCCACCTTTTCCTTCTCTTTATCACTATTCCCTGGT
This sequence comes from Phaseolus vulgaris, assembly GCF_051622355.1. Taxonomy (NCBI): domain Eukaryota; kingdom Viridiplantae; phylum Streptophyta; class Magnoliopsida; order Fabales; family Fabaceae; genus Phaseolus; species Phaseolus vulgaris. Next base: position 20,659,888 of record NC_143500.1, read on the forward strand.
TATCAGGGGTCTGAGGCCTTCCCACGGCGTCGCCCCCTCCATGGTCTTTCCTACCTGTGGGTGTCGGGGAGTGGCGCTGTGGTCACCTTGCTTTTGAGTCATTCCACCTTGGCGACACCCTGCTAGTCGACGCCTTATCTTGGCGATGCTTCCTCTTGGCGACGCCTGTGCTTGGCGTCACCCCCACCTGGGCGACGCCTTACGTTGACTTTGACCTCGACGCTGACTTTGACCTCGATTTCGTCAACGCCCGGGTATGGGACGGTACACAAGCCCCCCAGTCTTAAGCTGATGACTTGTCTTCAGCGAAAAGACTAAGGCCTCGCCCACGCCATCTACGTGGCACCCGGTGATGTGTCATTCTTTCTTACGTGGCAACCTTGAAAACATTGACGTGACACTCTCTGAACCCTTGGGGTGTTCTTAATGGCTGATTGGACATCCTCTGAAACGGGAAAACAACACTTTTTGGGTCACGCTTAATCGCGCGCCACGTGGTTCATCATGCGGTCATCTCTAAGAGCTTCTTGCGCTTCCCTTGAGCGCCCAATCCCTTGACACGCGGCGCAATCAAACGGTCCCCAATTAACGCCCCTTTAGTGGTAGGTGTAACGTTTAAGTTACCCAAACCCCGCGCTTGAATCCACTGTTACATCCACTTTCTCTGCCTTTCCTCACTGTTCATCTTCTTTGAATTTCTTTTCTCGCGACCCTTGCTCTTTCGTGCTTCCGCTCTCCACATCCTTCGATCCCCACAGGTACGGTTTTTCCCCTCCTTGATGATTCCCTTTACTGCATGAACAGCCTGGGACTGTTTATGTTACTGCATTTTTTGGATGTCATTCTTGTGCTTCTTCGTTCCTCTCGTTCCTCCTTTTTCTCGTGTGGGTAGGGTTCACCTAGGATTCCTCCATTTTTTTCCCCTTTTCTCCTCCAAACCCTTTTTCTCTGAACCCTTTCTTTTTCTCTTTTGCTCTTCAGCTCTTGCATCCATGGCGAAAACTAAGACCAGCGCGCCTCCTCCGCTCCCCAGGTCTTACTACAAAGATGAGTATGACTGGGCCCCTGACGATCTCCTCGACGAATGCTCCACCCTAAACTCTGTTGAAGACGTGGAGGCCCACAGGGGGGACCCCGCGCTTTAGAACTTCAATGCTTTCCATAAAACTCACGACTCCCATGTCTTGGTATGCCGGGTGAAACCCGGGGTACCCGTTTGTGGGGACTCAAGGGACACTGGAGGAAACCCCTTCTTCTTCCTTTACCAAATGGTACTCAAAAGGGTGGGCCTGCGTCTACCTCTCACTTCCTTCGAGAGGGAGCTGCTCACTGAGATCAACACCGCCCCCGCCCAGCTTCACCTCAACAGCTGGGCTTTCGTAAGGGGGTTTCAAATTCTTTGCGGATATCTGGGTGTCCCTCCTTCCGTGGACGTTTTTCTTCATTTTTTCGAGGTAAAGAAACAAGGGAAAAGCCTGTGGATGAGCTTCTCTGGCGTCACCGGGCGCATCATCCTCACGCTCTTCCAGAATTCATTCAAAGGGTGGAAAGGGAAGTTTTTCAAAATACGTGCAACCAAGCACGATCCTACCGCCCTGGACGACTTTCCTTTATACTGGACGGACAAGCTCATAACAATGAAGGCCTTGGCCTTGGACCAACTTGCTCCCGCTGATCGGGATGTGTGCAAAGCCTTGGCGGGGCTTGGGGTAGTCTTTGATACTACCAAGCTCATCGCCAATGAGTTCAATGCCCACGGACTCTCCACCTACTTCGGTATCCGCTCCTGCTTGTTTATACCGCATGAACTGTCGTGGTTACACGAACTGTCGTGGTTACGCCTTGGTTTCCAGTAAGAGGAGGGCTACGGGCGTTCCTGTCTTGACAGTCGCGTCTCCCGTTGGTGGGAGTTCTCTCAGGGACAATCCTCCAAGTGCCACATCACCTCCACCTCCAACAAGAAGGGGAGGTCCAAGGACTGACTTGGGAGATGGCGGATGCGTTTGAAGAGGGCTTCCAAGAGGCTCTGGCTCAGGCGTCCTGCGAGAACCCTGGCATCAATATTTCAAACTGCGACCCCACACACCATGTCGTCGACGGGAAGGTCGTGCCCTTCGACTTGGATGACTGAGCCGCCGTCTCCCACCCGCCACCTTTACCTTTCGAGCTTTATAGTTATTTTTGCCACTCTGTGATAAACTTGTAACTCCTTTACACTTTGTCGGAACTTTGGATTTTGCATGATTAATTCGTGCCTTTGCGTTATCAAATTCTGTTTGTATGATTTTACCTTCCTTTCTCATTTCCACGTGCTCCGATTGCTTTGCCCCCCGTCGCGTTCCTTCGTGGCTTGTTTCGCCTTCGTATCTATGAGGCCTCTGCCTCATGAAGGCGTTAGTAGTTTTGCCGTTATTGTAACGCAAAAGTTGAGGCATACTCCAGGCCCCAAACGTTCGGGATAAGGCCACACACCAATGCCCACGCCCACGGAGAGGCTTGCCTAACGGCGCCGTATCGTCCGTGGGGTGTCCCCAACTCCTAAGCGGCCTGTCCCCTGATTCTCGGTGCCTGGCGCCCACGCCTGAGGAGAGGCCTGCTACCGCAGCGCCGTATCGTCCTCAGGGTGTCTAAAAACACCAGTTGCTGGGGAAGCTCAAAGCCCTCCAGGGGTCGTTCCCTCCACGGTCTTTCCTCCCCATGGGTATCGGGGGGCGACCCTGCCAGCAATTCACTCAGCCTTTGGAGATCTCGCCTCCCTCTGCAGTCTTTCCTACCTGCGGGTATCGGGGGGGCGACGCCGCTAGTGATTAGCTTTGACTCCTTCGATTTCATCTCCCTCCACAGTCTTTCCTACCTGTGGGTATCGGGGAGGTGAAGCTGTTGATACTTGTATTGACGACGCCTTCAAACGTTTCACAATGGTAATACCTTCTACTTTGGCTACGCTTTCTCTTGGTAACGCCCTCTCTCTTGGCGACGCCACCTCTCTCGGCGACGCCCTCTTGTATGGACGACGCCCTCGATGTCTCGTGGTGGCAACGCCATCTACACCTTCTACTGGCGACGTTCGGGGCGGCTAAACCGTTGACTTTACTTCGACGTTGGCTCTGACTTTGGCTCAGGTCGACGCCAGGGGTGGCGAGGGACCCTAGGTCTCTCCCAAGCCGTCCACGTGGCGCTTTTCGTATGGCTGATGGGACGTTCCCCCACTTGACTAGGTTCTGACACCTCCTGAGTCTTTGACCCATTCTCGACGGCGTGTCGTACCCCTGAGCATTCTGTCGATACGACGTTCTCTGAGTGTTAACCAGTGGTGCCAGGAACATCCTCTCATTCTCTGCCACGTGGCTTAGTTGCATGGTTTACCCATTCGCGTCGTTTGGCGCTCTAACCGTAATATTTAATTCTTCAAAATCTTGAAACTGCCTTCATTATCTCTGTGCTTTCGCAACATACTTAGACCATCTTCCTCCTCTCAAAGAGTCGCTCTGGTGTCTTCTCTAACCAATGTATTACCCCGCCTTTCCAGAGAACCACCCTCTTTCGACCCTCCAACTCTCTTTCCGACACTGTTCCGTGATGTCTTCTCACATTCCTTTCCCAGAGTTAACCATAAAGATCTGTATCCCTGGGCTTCAAGTGAGCTTCTGGATGAGTGCTCATTCCTTCTTTCCACCCTGGCCATCAGGAAACACAAAGGAGAGTCGTGCTCTTATAATCACCGTGCCTTCGTGAGGAGGCATGACGATGACATCACCGTGCTCCCTTGCACCCTGAGGAGCCGGTGTGTGGGGACGAACGCGCCAACGACGGGATTCCTTTCTTTTACTTCTATCAGGTGGTGTTCCAGAGCGTTGGCGTATGTCTGCCCTTCTCCAAGTTCGAGAGGGAACTTCTGACGGAGATCAACGCTGCACCAGCCCAACTGTACCCCAACAGCTGGGCTTTTGTTAAGGCCTTTGACGTACTCTTCGGGTTCCTGGGGTGTGCGCCCTCAGATGATATCTTTCTTCACTTTTTCGAGGTGAAACGTCAAAGGAACAACCTTTGGGTGACCCTCAGCAACGTTCCTGGTAGGGTTCTCCTGACTCCCTTCCAAAGCTCCTTCACGGGGTGGAAGGGTAGGTTTTTCAATATCTGCTGTTCTTATATCGTGCCTTCCGCCCTGGATGGGTTCCCGCTGTACTGGGTGAGGGAGGCTCGAGCTCTCAAGTCCAAACCCTTCAAGAAACTAAGCCCGAACGACCAGATTGCGTGTCGGATTCTGGCTGAGGCGGGGGGCTTTGACTCCGCCACCCTGATCAGTTTGGAGTTCAATGCCGGAACCCTAGAGAAGTACATATGTACGAGTGGCTATCTCAGAAACATATGCCTTTTACCTTCATTAGATGTCTACGTGGTCTAACTCATGGTGCCCTAACTGCTTTTGTTTCCCTTGGTGCAGGTTCAAGGATAAACCCCCAGCGGAGGTCACAGCTCACCCAGGCGTTGAGGGCTGAGACTGAAGCGTCGTCCTCCTCCCTGCCAAGGTCTGAAGGCCACTGAAGAGTGGTTCGTTTGTATTTTTTCTTTTTCTGTGTGAGCACTAGGCCTGTAATGTCTGCCCTATTGACCTTGCTTCCGTTCCTTTCGATCATACATGTAACTTTGACTCCACTGTGGCATGCTTGATTTCTTTAATGCTGTTTTACATTTGCACACGCTTCATACACTGCGCGTTTTTCCTCCGTCACCTTTCTTAGCGGCGCTCGGCGCTTCTTGATGACGCTTTCTCTTGGCGGCGCCTTCTTTCTTGGCGACGCCTTCTTTCTTGGCGACGCGTATGTTTGGCGATGCTTGTCGTCACTTTGAAAGGGAAAAAGATAAAGACTGAAACCAAGACAAAGGTTTTTCCTCGAACTTCTTTTCCTTTTTTATTTGGGTGACCTCGTTAAAAAACCCCTGAGAGGGAAAAATAGTTTCCCCTTCAACTAAATTGTTACATGGCTGCTTACATAAGTCAACTAAAATAAAATTTTAAGTTGGCTGCATTCCAACTGCGTGGGATGGGACCCCCCTCCAATGTCTCTAGGTTGTACGAATCGTTGCCCTTAGCTTCGGTAATTCTGAAGGGCCCGGTCCACTTGGGAGACAGCTTATTCTCCAGCTCGTATGGATGAGCCTTCCTCATAACTAGGTCGCCAATCTGAAACTGTCGTGGCTTTACCTTAGAGCTATATTGTCGCTCTACCCTTCTCTTTACGGCTTCGGCCTTTATTCTGGCCTCCTCCCTGGCTTCGTCCAGTAGGTCCAGGTTCACCCTCCTTTCTTCGTTGGATTCTTCCGCCACGAAATTTTGGAAACCTGGTGAGCTTTCGTGAATCTCAACTGGGATCATCGCGTCCGACCCATACACTAAGCTGAAAGGCGTCTCCATGGTGGAAGATTGGGGCGTGGTGTGGTATGCCCACACGATCCTTGGCACTTCCTCCGCCCACGCTCCTTTGGCCTTTTCTAGCCTTCTCTTTAGCCCCCTCAGCAAAACTCTGTTTGCTGACTCTACCTGCCCATTAGTCTAGGGGTGTTCAACTTACGCGAACACCTGCTTGATGCTTACCTCAGCACACAGGTTTCTCAACTGCTGGCTGGCGAACTTGGTTCCGTTATCGGATATCAGCCGCCTAGGTACGCCGAAACGGCACACAATATTTTTCCACACAAAGTGTTGGACTTTGTGCGCAGTGATCTGGGCCACGGGCTCCGCTTCTATCCACTTGGTGAAGTACTCGATGGCGACGATCAAGTACTTCATTTGTCTTATCGCCAGCGGAAACGAACCTAGGATGTTGATCCCCCAGGTGTGGAAAGGCCATGGGCTGTATATGGATCGCAGCTCCTCTGGCGGCGCCTTGTGCCAGTCTGCGTGTTTTTGGCATTGCTTACAACGCTGGGCGTGTCGCACGCAATCTTCCTTTACCGTTGGCCAATAAAAACCTGCGCGCACTACCTTAGAAGCTAAGGACCTTCCTCCTACATGGCTCCCACAAATGCCTTCGCGGAGCTCCGCCATTATTCTGGTACACTCGTCGCCTCTCACGCATGTTAAGATAGGGTGAGTGAAACCGTGCCTGAATAACACTCCGTCTACCAGGGTGTACCTTGCGGCATTTCTCTTAACTTTCTTACCTTCTTCAGGCTCCACTGGGAGAACCCCATCCGCTAGGTACCGCCTGTATGGCGTCATCCCGGTGGCTCCTTCGGCTAAAACATGTATCTGCGCTCGCCTCCCTCCTTCGGGCGTGTCCGTGTATACGCTAATGTGAGGCGCCTTCAACGTATCCTGAGTCAAGGAACGATGACTCCTTGGCCTTCCTCTCGCGGTGCTTATATGGAGGACATCCACCCTGTTATCCTCTATGAATTTCCTCGGAGCCTTAAGCGTCTCTTGGATTACAGTCCTCTGCCTGCCCCCCTTGCCTGAGCTGGCCAGCTTGGCGAGCAGGTCAGCTCTGGCATTCTGCTCCCTTGGGACATGCACCAGCTCAAGAGCACTAAAGGCTCCCTTTAGCGATTCGACGTACCTTAAATACGCCGCCATCTGCGGGTCTTTTGCTTGGAACTCACCCAACACTTGCCCCGTAACCAGTTGAGAGTCACTCTTCACTAATAGGTTCCGCGCGCCCATTTCTCTGGCTAAAAGCATTCCTGCAATCAGGGCTTCATACTCAGCCTGATTATTAATGGCTTTGAAAGTGAAGCCCAGGGCCTGCTCGATCAGTACACCGTCTGGTCCTTCCAAGACTATTCCCGCACCACTCCCTTGCTGGTTGGAAGAGCCATCCACTGAGAGCGACCACTGTGAGCCTGCCTCCACCTCCTTTTCGCCTCCGGGCGAGAGTTCTGCTACGAAATCTGCGTATACCTGCCCTTTGATGGACCCTCTGGGCTCATACTGGATGTCGAATTCTGAAAGCTCCACTGCCCAGCGCACCATCCTTCCCGCCACGTCGGGCTTCTGCAGCACCTTCTGTATAGGGAGGTTTGTCATCACTACCACCGTAAAGCTGTGGAAGTAATGACGGAGCCTCCTGGCTGAAAACACCACTGCCAGCGCTGCCTTCTCGAACGCCTGGTATCTCGTCTCCGCGCCTTGTAAGGCCTTGCTTACTAAATAGATGGGCTTTTGAATCTGGTCCTGCTCCTGGACCAGCACTGAGCTGATAGCTCGCTCTGTCACTGCGAAGTACAGCCGGAGGGGCACGCCTGTTACTGGCTTGCGGAGGACCGGTGGCGTCGCCAGGTACTCTTTTAACTTAATGAAAGCCGCTTCACATTAGTCAGTCCATGCAAAGCGACTATTTCTCTTGAGGCACTGGAAAAACGGGTGCCCCTTCTCTCCCCTGGCGGAAACAAACCTTGAGAGTGCCACCATCCGCCGTGTCAGCTGCTGCACTTCCTTTACCGACGTCGGGCTTCGCATGGCGATAATCGCTGCGCATTTGTCGGGGTTCACTTCTATCCCCTTCTTTGTGAGCATAAAACCCAAGAACTTACCGGCCTCTACCCCGAACACACATTCCTCCCTAGCATGGGCGCCAGGACCTTGTCCATTAGCCTTTGGTATGTGGCGCCCGCATTCTTCAAGCCGAAAGGCATCACCTTGTAACAGTAACTGCTAGTTTCCGTCATGAATGCGGTTTTGCTTTCATCTCTCGGGTGCATTTTAATCTGGTTGTAGCCCGAGAACGCATCCAGGAAACTTAGCACCTTGCAGCCGGAGGCGATATCTACCAACGCGTCAATGCTAGGCAGCGGGTACGAGTCCTTCGGGCACGCCTTGTTTAGGTCAGTGAAGTCCACGCACATCCTCCACTTTCCATTCGCCTTCTTTACTAGGACGACTTTGGCTAGCCACTCGGGGTATTGGATTTCCCTGATGTGACCAGCCCTCAGTAGCTTCTGCGTTTCTTCGCGTACCACCAGCTGCCTCTCTTCATTGAATTTTCTCCTCCTTTGGCGCACGGGGCGAACCGTGGCGTCCATGCTAAGGTGATGACATAGGAAATCAGGGTCGATGTCGGGCATGTCCGAGGCAGACCACGCGAAGGCGTCCAAATGTCGTGAGATCACCTCTGCCGCCGCCTCCTGCTCTTCTTGGCTCAGCATACACCCTAGTTTAAACGTTTTGCCGCCAATGTTCCTATCCACCACGTTAGTCGCTTGTTGGTCCCTGCTGTTATCCTGAATGGGCGTCGCCTCTTCCGCTGGCGCCGTGTGGTCGGGACCCTCCTCCATGGGTGTGTCTGCTTCGGGCGTCGCCCCCACGGGCGTGGCCTCAACAGGCGTTGACCCGGAGGGCGTCGCCTCTATCATTGTCGCGTCGACACTTGGCGGACGCTCAAACACCATGAACACGCTTCTTCTCGATTTTAGGCTGTTTTCATAACACTTCCATGCTTCCTCCTGATCCGACTTGATAACTATTAATTTGCCGCTGAGGTCTGGCAGCTTCATCTTCATATGACGCGTGGAGGATATTGCGTTGAGCCTATTCAGCGCCGGTCTCCCCAACAAGATGTTGTAGGCGGAATGGGCGTTCACGACCAAGTATCGTATGCTTTCGGTGCGCGAGGCTTCCCCATCTATGAAGGTCGTCCTCAGCTCCAAGTAGCCTCAGACTTCCACTTGGTTGCCTGCGAACCCATATAGGCAGCCTGTGTAGGGCCTCAGAAGGTCAGGGGACAAACGCAGCTTGTTGAATGTCGACAAGAACATGACGTCTGCTGAACTTCCCTGATCGACCAGAACCCTATGCACCTTTCTTCCGGCTGTGACAACGGAGATGACTACGGGGTCGTTGTCATGCGGTACAACGTCTCGGAGATCCCCTCTCGTGAACACGAGGTCCGACTCCCATGGCTCTCCCGAGATTCTCTCTTCAATTGAGTTGACCCCCCTCGCGTATTTCTTTCTCTGGGAGGCGATGGGTCCCCGCCGGAAAAACCTCCAGCAATGGTGTGGACCTCGCCGAGAACTGGCATCTCGTGCGCTTGCTCCTCTGTTGGCGTCGGCAGGGCGGCGGTCGCGGCGGGTTCTGCGACGTAATCCTTCAGAAACCCGCTCCTCACCAGCTCATCAAGCTGATAACCCAACGAGAGGCAATTGTTAATATGATGACCGAAAGCCTCATGGAATTCGCACCAGGAGTCTTTCCATGGCCCCAACACCTTGTCAGTTTTCGCCGGTCGCCTCAACCTTTCAGCTATATTAGGCACGGCGATCAGGTCCTTCAGCTCCACCACAAAGTTGTACCTCGCCGGTCTTGCCCTCTCTTTGACTGGACGATCCCCTCCTGCTGGACCCCGGGGCTGGGGTTTCCTGGTCTCATAGGGGCGTCTCCCCTCTGGCTTTTTTCTCCCCGTCGTTGTCTCGTTGACCCTGACGGGTTGAGCCCGTGTCTGCACTCTCGGGCGCGAAGGTACAACGCTGGTGCGCTTCTCACACACCTCTCCTTCAGAGGCGATATGTTCCACCGCCCAACGCCGTATTTCAGCAAAAGTCCTTGGGCGATTGCGAATAATGGATTCGCAAAAAGGGCCGGGACACACGCCTTTCCTGAAGGCATACACAATCATGGGCTCCTCCGACGTGCCCACCTTTACCACTTGGGACCCAAAGCGGTTGATGTACTCCTTCAAACTCTCCCCTTGGTATTGCTTCACGTTGAACAGATCGTAGGATACTGGGCCCTTTTCGCCAGGTATTGCTCTCTGAACAACAGGGACAACTGTTGGAAAGAGGTGATATGGCCACTAGGAAGGCTGATAAACCAATCCATGGCCATTCCTGTCAAAGTGCTCATGAAGAGCTTGCACCTTGCGGCGTCAGAACCACCCACTAACACCATCTGTGTGTGGAACGCTGTGAGATGCGCCTCAGGGTCTTCCATCCCGGTGAAAATCGCCTTGGGCCCTGCGAAGGTGTTGGGGATCGCCGCATCTAGGATCTCCTGCGAGAAGGGAGTGGAAAACTCCCTTGGTGGGGTGAGATGCTCCACCTCTTCATTCTCGCGTTGCACCTGGTGGTTCCTCAGACTCCGACGCAACTCTTCATTAACGCGACGGAGCTCGTCGTTTCTCACATGCGAGGCGTCGAGATCTGCCTGCATGTGCTCTTGCTCTATCTTCGAGTCCGCCATATCATCCTGCAACCCCCGCATTATCTCCAGGACCCGCTGCATGGACATTTCTTCTCCCGTAGCGCGTGCGGTACCTCGTCTAGTGGTGGCCATTCTTCACTGTTTTCTCAAACGTGAAATGTGACTTGATAGATCTTTTCAAACTTGCGATGGGACCAACGTTTTATATCGGCCCCACGGTGGGCGCCAAATGTTTCGTCCGGTTGACCTGGGACGTCTTCGTGTGCGACCTCAACCGTCAGCTAGGGACTCCTTCCCACTGGTTACCTGTGTAGTCCTGCAAAGAAGGACAAAAGGGCGCCCTAGCGGCCGTTTGCACTCCGACGCTCAAGTCAGGCAGCAAGAAACACCAAAACTATGCACCTCCGTATCGGAGCACCGCGTATGGCACTCTGAAGGTGGTAAAAGGAAACTGTGTTTAGTGTGTATTTCTCCTTCTAGCAAAAATCTTTCCCTAGTCCCTTTTGCGTAACCTCAAGGCTCGAGCAAGCAACTAGAGAGTTTCTGGGAAATTTGCCAAAAAGTTCCAACCCCGTTTCCCACAGTCCCAGCGCTATTTAAACTACCCAAGCATTTAAAGCGCCTTAAAACGCTTTTGATCCTGCCTGTTGACCAAGAGGCTGGAGCCTTGCCTCGTCAAACCTGGATCGACTTCTGCGCCGTGTTAGCCTCCGTCCTTCGCCGTGATTCACCTCGAGAACCTGCAAAGACAGAACGGCGCCGCTGCGGCCGATCACGCTCCGACGCCCAAGTCAGCGACTGAACCACCAAATACTAAGAGAAAACTCAAGAACTCTAAGGAACCGCGCAAAAGTTCTCTCTCAGCGTTCTCAAAACTTGCAAGCGTAAAGAAGTAAACTGAACGTGCGTACCTCAGAAGTTCGTTAGAATCTCTTATATACCGGGGCACTTTCTCTCTCCAGAAAGTTACGCATCTGGACACGTGGCTCGCATCTGGAGTATCCTTGACTCGGGCGCCACTTCTTACTCTTCAGGTTTTTTGGCTAAGTTAGTCATGCATGACATGACTCGGTGCATAGTTGCCTTGGAGCATGATCTCTTCTGAGTGGCGAGTTCGGGTGCCTTCGTACACACCTTCCCTGTGGTCTCGCCGGCCGCCTTCATGATCTACTCTACCTGCTTGACCGTGTATGTTCGGGTAAGCTGTCTCCTGAGCTCATCCTCTGGCTAGCTAGGAAATGACTATCTGACTTCATCTTCGGCGATGTCCTTGTTTCGACGATCTCTAATCACTTGGTCGCCTAGGTTCACATCTGGTGACTTCATCTTCAACCCGGTGACCGCCGGTGTAGGTATGCTGGAGATCGGAGCACGCCAACTTAATAACCGGCGACTACACGAGCCCCCCGACTTCCTTCCCTTCTGCCAGCCAGGTGTCCTGCTCAACACGCCTGTATAATAGCTCGATGCCACGTCATCACTTCCGACTACCAGGGCGGTACACAAGCCCCCCAGTCTTAAGCGAAGACTTGTCCAGCGAAAAGACTAAAGGAGTCACGTCACTACCGATCTACGTGGCGCTGGCGCAGAATTCGAAACGTTCGTACTTTCTGCTTTCCTGACGCTCCACCAAACACTTTCCCAATCGCCCGACACGTGGCTTCATCAACGGTCATCTTTAGTTGTCGTTTACGCTTCCAAAAATCATTTGAAAAACCCTTAAACCCATTTCATTTCTACTGTTTGATCATCTCTTTGCCTTCTCAAACGCTCTGAGTTTCTTCTGCAAAACCCACGACGCTCTTCAACTCTCTGAATCCCCAACTTCCTTCAGCGTTCGTCTGATCATCGAAAGGTACTCCCTTTACTTCTTCTGTTGATATCTGCTGCATTTTAACCGATTCGCATCATCCATTAACTGCCTGGTGCATACGCTGTGGGTTGTTTCTTCTTCTTCTCCCTTTTCGCACTTAAGGCTTCGCCTTCCATTTCTCCCATCATAACGAACTTTCGTTCGTTCGTCTTTTTCATCCTTCGTTCACAATCAAGTCGACCTTTGCAACCTTCGCTCACCTTTCTTTTCTTTTTTCCTTTGCAGTTCCTGCGATGGCTCGAACAAAGACCACCGCGAATCCTCCTCCCTCGTCACGAAACCCTCCATCTCAAGCTCATAACCCACCGCGAGCACCTGGTGCTTCCTCCTCCCAAGCTGAGAGGCCTGCAACCTCTCACCCCAACCTTGCTCAGGCAACTCCACCCATCGCCGGAGGTGCCTCCATTCCTTCCCCAGACTATAAGAAGTTATATCCATGGGCCACTTCAACTTTACTGAAGGAGACCTCCTCAGTAAACTCTGCTGTGGCAGTGCTTCGATTAAAGAAAGGGGACGAGCCCAACCTTTCGTTCCACAAGGAGCACGATGACAAACTGACAGTGCTGCCTTGCCCCCCCGACGTGCCAGTCTGCGCAGATGACAAAGGGAACAACGGCGAGTTGTTCTGCTTTGTGTACACCACCTTATTCAAGAAGGTGAAACTTAGGTTCCCCCTTACCCGTTTCGAACGGAACTACTAACCGAGCTCGACATCGCCGCCGCCCAGCTCCATCCCTACAGCTGGGCATTCGTGCGGGCGTTTCAAATTATATGCGCACATTTGGGACTACCGGCCTCGGTAGACGTGTTCCTCTTCCTGTTCGAGGCCAAGAACCCCGGAGATCGCCTTTGCGTGAGCCTGAATGGAATCGCTGGGAGGTCGATCCTTTCTATCTTCCAGCAGTCTTATAAGGATTGGAAAGGAAAATTCGTCCAAGTGTGCCAAAATGATCGGGACATTTCGCTGCTCGACGGCTTTCCCTTGTACTGGGTAAACAAGGGAAATAAAGACTCCAAGGGAAGCTTTAGAAAACCCAGAAGCCCCGACAACATGGGCGCTTTGGACAAGGACCTGTGCCTCTTCTGGAAGAGCGTGGCAGCCGCGAACATTACCTTTCTCACTTCTGCGATCATCTCCTTTGAGTTCTTCGAGGGCCAACTCGAGGCTCGCATAGGTTAGTGCTTACCTTAACATCTAAGTTATTGCCCTGTGCTGCACCTCTGTTATCTGTTACTGAGCGTCTTGTCTGTTGCGCACTAGACTTGGTCTTTATTTTCTGCACCACTTGTTTGTCTCATTTGCATACTTACCCATGTGTTTATCTTTGTCTTTGAGCTGACCTGTATACCTTCGCATTATGCAGATCTCATGCTGGGTAAAGGCAAACTAGCCGAATTGAGGGCGCTCGCCCGAGCTCATGGGTTGGCGTCGGGCTCCCAGACTGTGCCCAACTCAGTGGTGGAGATCGCCGCTGCTCAGGGCAGATCGCCCCCTCAAGGCCCAGCTCCTTCAGAAGCCTTGCCCTCCCAACTGTTGGGTCTATTAGTGTCTAAGTTCAAGAGGGGAGGGGTGAATTGAGCTTATAAAATTTTCGCAAGAACACACAATTTTTCAGTATTCCAGAGGCAAAAAGAACAGATTGTTTTTACATGAAACAGATTGATTCTTCAGAGCAGTATTGGCACAATTTGAATTTTGTTCACTGTAAAATTGTGATCAACAGAGAATCAGAACAGAACCAGATCAGCTTAATATTGTGAGGATGAAGGATATAGCTATGCTTAGAGATCAACCAAAATTACACAACACAAGATTTCAAGAAGAATGATCCTTTCACAGGTTTTAATGAATGGTCAGTTTGTTCACAATTCACTTAAGCCATTATATGCAGCAACCTTGTTTATGATCAGAAAACTTTAACAAGACAGGAAGAACAGTTTTCACTTAACCCAGAATTAACAGATTCAATTTAAAAAGAACAGATTTAGTTCTTGACAGAATTAAGCAAAAGATCAGAAAAGAGTGCAGGGATGAGAATGCAAGATACACACGTTTTTATACTGGTTCACTCATACAGAGCTACATCCAGTCTCACCTTACCCCAAGGTGGAATTCACTAAAAACAGTGCCAATCACTTACAAAACCAGCAGTTCTTGAACACTACAAGAACAACACACACAATGCTGAAAAACCCTATTTCAGCACACCTTGCACTCCAAGAAACCCTATCAAGGAGTGACTAACACTTACACCTTTACAAAACAGAATAAAGGAAAGATTACACCTGAAAAGAAGATGCAAGAACTCAAAACCAGTAGTTCAATTTGCTGCAGAAACTGCACCAGCACCTTCACCAAGATTCAAGGTTTCCTAGAACAAGCACACTTGAAAATCTCTTTGGAAAACCTTTCAAAACATCTTTCAATCCTTCTTCTCACATGGAAATTGTTTGATCTCTGTCAAAAGCGTAATTCCTCAGCACTTATTCATGTGAGAGAGACTTTTCTTTATATAGAAAACAGTTTCTAACTTCTTTTCAAAAAACAGTTGAAAAGCAGTTAAGAAAACAACAGATTCAGTTTTGAACTTAACAGATTTATTTTGTGAAAACTGCCAACTCAGCTTAACAGAAATAACTGTCTGAGTGGTACCTTTGGTGCCCTAACTAACTTGTGAAAACCTTTCAGCAGACCAAAGAATAAACCTGTTCTTTCACAGTAAAACAGATTAAAGTATAACACACAAGCCAGCTCATATTAACTGAAATAACGAACTGAGCTTTCCCTTGGTGCCTTAACAAAAATTTAGAAAAGCCTTTTAACAGAGAAGAAATAAACAGATTCTTTCTCCATAAAACAGATTTATTTGTGTACTGTTTTAAAACTGTTAAAACCATTTTAAAAAGCTTTTCAAAACCATTAAACGAAAGCCTTTTTAACAGAGAAGAAATAAACAGATTCTTTCTCCATAAAACAGATTTATTTGTGTACTGTTTTAAAACTGTTAAAACCATTATAAAAAGCTTTTCAAAAACCATTAAACGAAAGCCTTTTTAACAGAGAAGAAATAAACAGATTCTTTCTCCATAAAACAGATTTATTTGTGTACTGTTTTAAAACTGTTAAAAACATTTCAAAAGGCTTTTCAAAAACCATTTAACCACATCATGTGCTTGATCTAGACTTGGTTAGGCATCTAGGATAGGTTACACAGCAAAAGGCAATCATACACATTTACAAGCCTAATTACAAATGAATCTAAAAACCTATTACAATCTTCAAAGCCCTCAAGCCATTTTCTTCATCAAACACACATCAAGTCTTGGTAGGGAAGAAGCTTCCTCCAGCTTCAACACCAACAACGCAAGAAACTCATCCTTAGGAAGCCAAAGAGGAAAACTCTTCAAGTGGTAAGTGATGAAGAAGAGGACGATGAGGCAACTGAGGATGGCCTCATCACCAAAAGGAGAAGGGTGGCACCTTCTTCACCACCTGCTCCACCTCCTCTTCCAACACCAGCAACGCCTTCTCCACCAGCTCCAATTCCAACACCGCCTACTCCCCCAACTGCAACTCCGCCAGTTCAAGCAGTACCCTTGGCGGCTGCATTTCCCGCGGTTGAGGCTACTGAGCCCAACTTCATGGAGAACCCTCCGAGTGCCTCCACGCCATTCATATCCGCTGGAGAGGGTCCTCCTTCAACTACCTCAATTGCGGAAATTGCACCAGGCGGGGACGAAGGTGCTCACAACTCGCCAATCATCATCACTGAGTCCCCCTCGTCACCACCACGCCAAGAAGCTCCAACTCAACAACCAATCCAAGAGGGCGGTGGTGAGAGCCAGCACCAGGCTTCTTCAGCGCCTCCACAAACAGCGGTTGCAACCCTTCCCCTCGCGGCTAAGGGAATCTGGGAACCCTTCACGGCCAAACTCAGAATGATGGCAGAGGACTTCCCCTCCATCATATCAAAGGCTGTGGAGAGTTCAAGCAAGAAACTTCAGGACAACATCTCCGTGCTCCAAGAGGAGAATCGCCTAATAAGGATCGAGGCGGAGAAGTTGTCTCGCAACCTTATGCTGGCAGAGATCGACCATTCGAGAGTGGAGGACGCTATGAGCACTGAGCTGAGGGTGGCGCGCAAGGAGGCCACCGATCTACGCCATAGGGTGCACCTCTTAGCTCAAGAGAAAATTGAGCTGGAGAGGAAACTGGTCCCCTACCGTCTCAAGGTGGCTGACCTGGAGGCGTCGATCAAAGCCGATGCAGCCAAGGTAGAAAGCCTTGAGAAGAGGTCAGTAGATCGGGAGGTCCTCTTGGGAAAAGTTGAAAAAGAGAGAGATGACACCATGGCTAAGCTTGCTGAGGCCAAAAAGGAAAATGAAAAGATCGCCGCAGAGTTGGCCTAGGCGCAGGCGGAAAACAAGAAGGTTACTGAAGACCTCCTTCAAGCTCGTGAAACAACTGAAGAACTAAAGAAACGAGCTAATGAGTTAGAGCAGCAGACCGAGGGGCTCAAGAAGCAAACTGAAGAGCTCGAGCTGAGCTCCGCCCAAATCCTCGCTGCTGGGTTTGACGCCGCCCTGGAGCAATTTGCCTGCCAGTACCCTGATTTGGATCTCTCCATGGTGTCTGATCCTGCCGACAACTCGAACGTGGAGGAATCGCTTTGTAGCACTCTCCGTCCCGTCTACGCGACTGCGTTCTCTGCAGAATCACCCTCAGAACCTTCTCTTGGATCTCCAAATGTGACCTGCAAAACACACAGACGGCGCCTCTAGCGGCCGTTTGCACTCCGACGATCAAGTTAGTCCACAGAACCACACAAAGATGAGAAAAACTAGTAGTGTGTGTGAAAAACTCTTGTTCTCTTTTTTCTCGTATCCCCCTCAATCTCTCCCTAATTCTCTTTTTATGTCTCTCTCCCTGCTTCTGGGCCTAACAGAATTCTGTTATGCCTTTCTGGCATGTGTCAGAACCCTGTTATGCTTTTCTGAGACAATGTACCTCCAGAATCAGTAGAGTGTGGGTGTCTGTGCGTGTCCGCGCGTCTCTGCGCTTGGCTACGCTTGTCTGTACCTTTAGTAGTACGGAGTGCACCTTTATCTAGACCGCACCCCTCTCAGATGATGACACGTGGAGGCATGCAACTCACATCTAACCACACACGTGTCACCTACTGGAAGGGCTCTTAGCGCTTCTCCCTGTGCGCCTAAATTATTCCCTTGCGGAGTAACTTAGGATATTTCTTCCATCTGGGTAAGTCGCATACTATCAGGAGAACGCCGGGTGT
This sequence comes from Phaseolus vulgaris, assembly GCF_051622355.1. Lineage (NCBI taxonomy): Eukaryota > Viridiplantae > Streptophyta > Magnoliopsida > Fabales > Fabaceae > Phaseolus > Phaseolus vulgaris. The sequence goes on from NC_143500.1 coordinate 20,677,193, forward strand.
GGCTGGTCTAGGCACACTCACCAAGCGTTGCCCTCTGCGTAACAGCTTACCCTTCACGGTATCGCGCACGTAATGGGTTGAGGGAATCACCAATCACTGACTGGTTTACTAGTTCCCTCAGGCCACTCTCGTGCACGATTTCCTGAGGTGTGCTCATGCGAGGTCCATGCGTAACGCTCTCGCTGGGAACCTCAGTCCCAGTTTAACTGCGTGTAACACGGGACCCCGATGACCATGCACCCGATGACTGGTCAGTGCTCTATTGCTTCTCGCGTTCTGCCCCCAGGCGTTAGTCTGGGAACTGGTCTGTTGGTGGCCACTTGGCTACTGACCACCGATCACCGTTCTGGGTGATCTGTCCCCTGACCTCTCTGCCGCCTGATCTGTCAACGGTTACTTGGTTACTGACCCCCCGATCATCGCTCTTGGCGATCGCCCCCGGATCTCTCTGTCACCTGGTCCACGTGTCACCCTACGAGCGGTCCTGATGGAGATCAAGCCCAAGAGGACATGGAGGCCAATCAACAAGATCAAGAGGAGGTGGAGGCACAAATAGAAGACGCCCATGGAGGTCAAAGTCCACCTCAAAGGATTACAAGAAGCATGTTCAAAGCTTTGGGAGCTAGAGGACATTTATTTTCTCTTTTTGTAATTTCTTTAGTTGAAGGTGCTTAGAGGGAAACATTAGAAACCTCTTTTGTTTTAGCATCTTTTAGGCTTTAGTTAGGAGCTTTGGGGGGTGTATTAGTAGATAGGTGTAGGAGTAGAATAGGAGGTGCCAAAGTGAAGGAAAGAGTCACACCTTCCTCATGCATGGAATAGGCGCCGGTTTTGAATAGTTTTAGGAGGGAATTTTGAATTCTCTTAGCTTTATTTTTCAGCACCTTAGGCTATAAATAGAGGTGCTCTCCTTGTAAAATTCAGATTGGAATTAATCTAAGAAAACTCTACTCAAATTTTGAGTGACCTTTGGAGAGCTTTTGGAGCCTTCTTCTCTAGTCTTATCGTGATGGATCAATGGAGTCCTCAAGTGGCGGCATCACTCTCATCTAGGAGCATTCCACACTTCTAGTGGCGAGATCATCCATCCTCCTTCCATCTTCATGAGCATTCTCTTCTCCTTCCTTTCTTCTTCTTCAATTGTTCATGTTGCCTTGTGTTCTTGAGTTGTTTAGTTTCAGTTTTTCTATTTTCCAGCACTATGTTCTGTTTTTGTTTTTAATTTCTGTTTTGGTTCGGTTCATTTGATCAATTGTTCAATTCTGTTCGGTCAATTCCAATTTTAATCTCTTTGTTGATTCAATTTGACATATTTGGTTCATCCAAATGAGTTTGGGATTTGGTACTAGTTATTGGTGAGTTCTTGTCTTAGAACAATGATCCAACTCTAAGAAAAGTGCCTATATATTTTCCAGCTCAAGGTGATTCCTAAGAATGTCAAGAATCTTGTTCTATGTGGCTATTGGAATCACATCAGGTCCACGTGGTTCTTTGCTGCTGACGTCATCGACTACCGATGACCGATCGGATCACAAGCCCCCCGGTCTCGAGTCGTGAACTCCTTCTCGGCGAAGAGACTAAGTGGTCGTGTCCTCAGTCCACGTGGCAAGTGGGACCGCATCACGTGCCACCTCACGTGTTGCTTCTTTAACGTTTGGACTTCCCTCCTTAATCTTGCGACACGTGGCCCCATCGACGGCCAGCGTGGTGTGCCGCTAGCGCTTCTCTTATTCAAATTGGCGCGCGCCTTCACTGTTCCTTCATCTTCTTCAATCGACTCTCAGACTTCCTACGAACTCTCTCTCTGCACACCCATCTTTCTTCAAGTTTTCTGCTTCCAAACCTCTCGCGATCACCCAAAGGTATGGTTTTTCCTCTTCCTGGGCCCATTTAGGTCATTTTTACCGATTGCATTTATCTTCCTTGTTATCATGCATTCATCTTCTCTATTTTCCCTCTCTCGACCCGCGCTAGGATTTTTTCGCGTTCTCGCTCTGACTTCTGCTTCTTCTTCTTCCTCTTTTCACCTGGGCATCTCTTTCTCCTTCCCCCTCTCTTTTTTCACCGAACCATTCATCATTCCCTCTTCCTCCATTCATTCTGACTTTTCGTTTTTCCTCCATTTGCAGCTATCTCGCGATGGCTCGCTTGAAACAAACCGTGCGCATTATTGCCTCATCTTCTGGTGCACAGCCTTCCGCGAGTGCGCCAGCTCCACCACCGCCTGTTGCCACCTCCTACCACGACAACGCCAGGGTCTACGACTGGGCCCCCCTGGCGTTGCTGGCCGAAACATCCACCCTGCTACCACAGGGTCATCTCACCTCCCTTCTGAGCCATGACCCGGATGAGCCTTCTTGCGCCATAGACAGGGAAAATGATTTCAACATCCAAGTCCGCATTCCTCCTCGAGGGATGCCCATCTGCGCAGACGATAGGGCCACCAATGGGGTGCCCTTCGTCTTCATCTACTCCGCCATCTTCAAAAGGTTGAAGCTACGCCTGCCATTCACCTTTTTCGAGAAGGAGCTGATGATGGAGTTGAACGTTGCGCCCTGCCAACTCCATCCAAATGCCTGGGCTTTCATCCGGGCATTCCAGATTCTCTGTAACTACTTTGGGCACAACGCCTCCGTGGATGTGTTCCTCTATTTCTTCGAGGCGAAGAATCCTGGGGACAGGTCCTGGGTCAGCCTGAACGGGGTTGCTAGACGGGTGCTCCTGGGCCTATACCAACAATCCTTCAAAGACTGGAAAGGCAGGTTCTACATGATATCTGCCACCCCACAAAGTCCAAACCTGCTAGAGGGGTACCCCCTCTACTGGGTTCCTTGGGTCGAATTCAAGAAACCCAGGGACCTTGAAGTCATGGCCCCCTACGAGCGCGAGCTATGTGGGCTGTTCTTGGGGGCCAAGTACAACTCTGCTCGCCTCATCAAAGATGAGTTTGATGTGGTGGCTCTGAAAAAATACATAGGTAGCTCTTTTTCTTCCACCTCTTAGGATACTTGCACCTTCTCATGCATGCTTTTATATATTTTGACTTACTTGCGTAACTTGGCCATCTAAATCTTCCTTTTCTCATCTATGTAGATTCAATGTCGGGGAAAGACAGGAGGCAAGCCTTGCTGGAGCTTGCCAAGCTTCGGGGGACCAAGGGAACTGGCTCCTCTTCTTCTACCACTGAGCCCATTGCAGCTCCTCCTCTCTCGGTCGCGCCAGCTGAAGGCCCCGAGCAAGGAAGGAAGAGAAAAAGACTGGTGAAGGCTTCTACTTCACTTGCTGCTGCTGCTGCCTCAACCGAAGAGGAAAGCTCTGGCTCTCCTCTTATACACCGCCAGAGGAAATTGCCAGCGGTTGAGGGGGCCTCGTCTCTCCAGCCTGGGGAGATCGAGGTGGTGGAAGTAGAGGAAGGTTCACCCCCTCCTCCCTCTACTCAACCTACCTCAGAGCCCACATGCCTTCCTTCTCCCTGCCAACAACCGCCTCCAGCTTCTCGACCATCATCCCCCTCCTAGCAGGCCAATCTCTTGGTCCATCTGCTCCTCCTGCTGGGGGCGCTTCCGCTCATCCGGGGGGTCTCCCGCCACCTCTGCCAACCTCCACTGCAACTGCTGAATGTGGTGGCTCCAGCTCGCGACCAAGCGCCTCTGGAGCTAGCCACGAGAACTTTAGCAGGGTCATCACCTTGGTTCGACAGCTTATCAGCAACCGAGAGCTCGTCGAATGGAGCGGTGATGAAGTGGACATGCACCTGGCCAGGCAGATGGTGCTCTCTTTGGAGTTTTCCACCCAGCACCGCAAGCAAATAGCCCTGGAGAAGAGGGTGAAGGAGCTTGAGCACGACAAGGAGTCACTGCGAAGTGACTTCGAAGCTGCCCAAGGGTCTGTAGAGCTGATGCGGGGCATGGTGGAAAAAGCTAGGAGGGAGTACCTAGCGTAGGTCCAAGAGACCATCAAGACGGAGATCTTGATGGGGCAAACTGTCAGCTCTCTGGACTGCGCGATGGTGGAGCTACGGGCCGAGACCTCCTCCCTACGCCAACTGAACTCTCAACTAGTGGGGGAGCTCGAGTCCACCAAAGAAGCGGCCGCTGCTGGAGAGAATAGGCTTGAGGAGGTGGTGGGCAAACTGTCTGAAGCCAAGGGCCAACTGGAAGAAGCTGCCTCCTCCCTTGTTGCCCTTACCACTGAGAGAAATGCTGCGGAGGCCTCGAGGCAAAAACTGGAGGCGGAGAAAGCTGATCAGATGAACGTGGCTGCTGATGCCCTTACTGACGGATTCGAGCTGGCACTCAAGCAAATCCGATGCGTTCTCCCAGACTTGGACCTCTCGCAATTCAGCATTTATCACGAAGTGGTAGATGGAAAGATCACCCCTCCTGCCCCTTGATCTCTTCTCTTTCTTGTAAATTTTTACTTCTGCACAACTTTTCTTAGTACTCAGAATTTGTATAAGACTTGGTTGTGAATATATACTCTCAATTTGTATAAGCTTCTTTTCTTGTATTCTTCTTGAGCTTCACCTTTCTTTATGCACACGACTAACTGTTAGCTAGCTTAGGTTCAGCGCGATCTTAAGCTTTGTCTTTCCCTTCGCACACGACTAAGTGTTAACCAACTTAGGCCTAGCGCGATCTGCCTCCTTTGATCTTGGCCTCTACTTGATCACGACTAGCTACTCCCTTAGCTTTGTGTTTAACAGTTCTTGTGCGCTGCTTTGCACCACTAACCAATCACTGACGACTCATCAGTGATCGTTCTTTGGTCTTCACTTAGCTTCTCTGTCGCTCTAGCGCTAAGTGCATAGAAGACTTTGACATTGATCGCTCGAGGTGATGCCTCGTTTTGGGGGAAAAAAAAGTGTTTCTCTCTAACCCCTCTTACTTTCCCCAAGGTCATCACCCTTCGGCGGGTTGAGTCGTTCATTCCCTACCTCACTCCTGGGGTGAAGAGGGTTTCGGACTAAGAGCCTTACTGGGCCAATATTGGTGTATGCCAAGCGGATAAGGACATTTGTCAAAATCTTTCCTTTCCCCCCCTTGGTCTTACTAGCACCCCTGGCTTTTCAAACCCTTAGCTGCTTGCGCTCACACCTGGGGTGAGGAAGACTTAGATCGATGCCAGTACTTGCGCCTAGGGCAAGTAAGGCCTAACCGATCACCTGCACTTGCACCTGGGGCAAGGAGGATTTTAACTTTAATACTTGCGCACACTTGACATGCTGGAAATTTTTTTTTTTCTTTAATTGGGTGGCCTCGTTAAAAACCCTCCTTAGGGAAAAGAGTGCCCCCTTGTCTGTTCAACTGTTTCCACCACATACAGAGCATGTATCTTTTAGCGCGAGAACGCAACTACTTTACAACTTAACTGAAGTAAAATTTTAAATGGGTGGCGTTCCACGTTCTGGGGATTGCTCCTCCCTCCAGAGTTTCTAGCCGATAAGCTCCGTTCTCCAACGTCTCAACCACTCTGTACGGGCCTGTCCACTTTGGAGACAACTTGTTCTGCATCTCGTTCTGATGCGCCTTTCTCATCACCAGATCACCTTCCTGGAAGCGCCTGGGCCTCACCTTAGAGTTGTGCCTCCGCTCTACACTTCTCTTTACGGCTTCAGCACTGACTTTGGCTTCCTCTCGCACTTCGTCCAGTAGGTCGAGATTCACCTTTCGTTCTTCATTGGACTCTTCAACAATGAAATTCAAGAATCTGGGGGAGCTCTCCTGTATTTCCACGGGAATCATGGCGTCTGTCCCATAGACAAGGCTGAAGGGTGTCTCATGGGTGCTGGACTGTGGGGTGGTATGATAAGACAATACAATTCTGGGGACCTCCTCTGCCCAGCCTCCTTTGGCCTTGTCTAGTCTTCGCTTCAGCCCCCTGAGCAGTACCCGATTGGCCGACTCCACCTGCCCATTGGTTTGTGGGTGTTCCACTGAAGCGAAAACCTGTTGTATCTTTAACTCTTCACACATCTTCCTCAGCTGATGACTCGTGAACTGGGTGCCATTGTCGGAGACCAACCTCTTGGGTATTCCGAAGCGGCAGACGATGTTCTTCCAGACGAAGTGCTCGACTTTCTGTGCGGTGACGTGTGCGACTGGTTCTGCCTCCACCCATTTGGTGAAGTACTCGATGGCCACGATGAGAAACTTCATCTGCCTTATCGCCAGGGGAAAAGGTCCTAGGATGTCAATCCCCCATGTGTGGAATGGCCACGGGCTATGGATGGACCTCAACTCCTCAGGGGGTGCCTTGTGCCAGTCTGCGTGCAGTTGACACTGTTTGCAGCGCTGAGCAAACCTTACGCAGTCCTCCATGTAGAGGCAAGTAAAAGACCTCCTCGCCGTCGAGCGAGTGCAGGCGAGAAAGAGAAAAAGTCCCCCGTGTTTCTGGGGGCGAGAAGATGTAACCCCTGGGGCAATGTAGAGGCAAGTAAAAGACCTCCTCGCCGTCGAGCGAGTGCAGGCGAGAAAGAGAAAAAGTCCTCCGTGTTTCTGGGGGCGAGAAGATGTAACCCCTGGGGCAATGTAGAGGCACCAGTAAAAAGTCCTCCGTGTTTCTGGGGGCGAGAAGATGTAACCCCTGGGGCAATGTAGAGGCACCAGTAAAAAGTCCTCCGTGTTTCTGGGGGCGAGAAGATGTAACCCCTGGGGCAATGTAGAGGCGAGTTAAAGACCTTCTCGCCGATGAGCGAGTTCAGGCGAGTTAAAGACCTTCTCGCCGATGAGCGAGTTCAGGCGAGTTCAAAGACCTTCTCGCCCACATGCGAGCTTAGGCAAGATAAAATCCTTCTCGTCTCGAACGAGTTCAGGTATGGTGCAGAGGGTGGAAGAAGTTTGGAAGGTGGCTAAGGTAGGTTCGAAGAGAACGCCTAGTCACCCAGTCTTTCGTTCTGAAGTTCAGGGAGGTAAAGAAGGATCCCAAAAGGCGTTTCTACCCCCAGATAAAGAAACAATGGCCAAAGCGGGAGGCTGGAAAGAAGCTGATATCACCAAGAGTCTTTGGCGATCAGGAAGAGTTCAAACAGCGGCGAGAAGGTTGAGAGACCTGTTTGATAAGGCAGGTCGAGTGGGACGGTGTTTTGAGCCAGTAACTGAGTTACAGTTCGTTGCTTGAGGGATATTCTTACGATAAGGTTAGTTGCCTTAAGAGTACAAGTTGGTTAAAGTGATTATTGCTCAAGTTTGAAGTGGTTCGAAGCAGTTAAGTCAAAAGTCGTGTTTGCAAAATCATTAAGTTAAATCCGACAAAGTTAAACATGCAAAGAAGGTTAAAGCGCTTAAAGAAGTCAGGAGAGGGAATACCCAAACTTTGTCATTAAGATAAGTATCTGTTAAAGGCACATATACACGAGTTTATTACAGAATAATACAAGGGAAATCACAAAAGTAGCAGATGAAGAAGAGTTGGTTAATCTTCAGCAGGAACGACTTTTCCATCCACCACCTCATTGTTCAGCGACACCATGCTGAGATCCAGGTCGGGGAATAGGCAAGCAAATTGTTCCCGCGCAGCTTCGAATCCAGCAGCCAGAATCTGAGCAGAGTTTAGCTTGAGTTCTTCAATTTGCCCCTGAAGTTCCTCAATCCACTTCTTGAGGTCTTCGGTTTGCTCTTTCAGCTCTTTATTCTGTTGCTCCAGCTCTTCAACCTGTTTTTTAAGTTGTTCGTTGGTCTCTTGAGCCTGGAGAAGGTCTTCAGTAACCTTCTTGGATTCCGATTGTGCTTGGGCCAACTTAGCAGCCACCTTCCCCTTCTCTTTGTTGGCCTCAACGAGATCATCCATGGCGTCGTCCCTCGCCTTTTCCACTTGCCCAAGGAATTTCTCTCGGTCGATCGACCTCTGCTCCAATTTTTGCACCTTAGCGGCGTCAGCTTTCATGAGAGCCTCCAGGTCGACCACCCTGACGCGAAGAGGCACGATTTTGCTCTCCAGCTCGACCTTCTCTTGGACAAGTTGATGCACTTTGTGGCGAAGGTCAGTGGCCTCCTTGCGCGCCAGCTTGAGCTCGGTGTTCATTGCATCCTCCACTCGGGAGTGTTCGATTTCTGCGAGCGTCAGGCTGAAAGACAACTTCTCCACCTCGACCCTCATGGTGCTGTTTTCGGTTTTGAGGTTGAAGAGGTCGTCTTGGAGCCTCCTGGTTGAACCCTCCACAGCCCTGGTTATGATCGCCGGGATATCCTCTGCTATGGTTTTCAGCTTGGCAATTAGAGGCTCCCACATCCTTGTGACCTCAAGGGGGAGGTTTGCTGCTTGGAGAGGAACCAGGTGGGCCTGTTGTGGGTTCTCGTCGCCACCTTCCTTAGCAGGTTCTTCAGTAGTTGCTTCTTGGCGTGGCGACGGAATCGGGGATTCGGTGATCAGAATCGGAGAGGTATGAGCAACCTCATCCCCGATTGGAGCATCTTCTGCAGCTGAGGCGTTTGAAGGGGGACCCCCTCCAGCTGACACATATGGTGTAGAGGCGCTTGGGGGATCCTCCAGGAAGTTTGGCTCTTGGGCCTCAGCTGCAGGTGGCGCAGTGGCCAGTGGGACCGCTTGGACTGGGGAGGCAGAAGCCTGTGGGGGTGGCGATGATGGAGGAGGAGCAGGCGTCGATGGAGGTGTTGAGGTTGGAAGAGGGGGTGGAGCAGGCGGTGAGGAAGGTGCCACCCTCTTCCTCTTTGAGACCAAACCGTCCTCGGTGGCCTCGTCATCTTCTTCCTCTTCCTCAGGGATCACCTGAGGAGCTTTCCTTTTAGGCCTCTTGAGGACCATTTTCTTGCGTTGGGCAGGTTCCTTGGGTGGTGATCGCCCTTGGACGATGGCTGTCTCCACCACCGAGTTGGGCACCGTTTGGGAACCTGTCGCCAACCCGTGGTTTCGGGCGAGCGCCTTCAGTTCGGCGAGCATGCTTTTGCCCAACATGTTGTCTGCATGGAACGAAAGTGCACGGGTTAACTCAAAGAAAAAAAAATAAGTGCATAAGGTAATAAACAGCAGAGCAGATGATATGTGCAGGAAAGGTAAAACCAAAGTCTTGCGCATAACGCACAAGACGCCCAGAAACAGCTAAACAGAAGCAGTATCAAAGCAATAGTTTAATGTCCTAACCTATTCGAATTTCTAGCTGATCTTCATAGAATTCGAAGCATATCAAGGTGGTGGTAAGGAAAGTTATATTGGCATCCGCCACCCTTTTCCAGAAGAGACAGAGGTCTCTGTCCAATGCTCCCATGCTGTCAGGACTTCTGGGCCTCCTGAAGCAGCTATTGGACTCTTTCTTCCCCTTGTCCACCCAGTACAAGGGGAAGCCATCGAGAAGGGAGGCGTCCTTGTCGTTCGCACGCACTTGGACGAACTTCCCCTTCCAGTCCTTGTAAGATTGCTGGAAGATAGCAAAGATGGACCTCCCAGCAATCGCATTCAAGCTGACCCACAGGCGGTCTCCTGGGTGCTTGGCTTTGAAGAGGAATAAGAACACGTCCACCGATGCGGGCAACCCCAGGTGGTCGCACATCACTTGAAAAGCTCGAACAAACGCCCAGCTGTTGGGGTGAAGCTGGGCGGCGGCAATGTTGAGCTCGGTTAGGAGTTCCCTCTCGAATCGGGTGAAAGGGAACCTGAGCTTCACCTTCTTGAATAAAGTCGTGTAGACGAAGCAGAAGGGCCCGTCGGCGCTCACTTTGTCATCGGCACACACAGGCAGATCGGCGGGGCAAGGCAGCACCATCATCTTCTCGTCGTGCTCCTTGTGAAATGATTGATGAATTTCATCCCCCTTAGTTAGCCGCAAAACTGCTCCCGCAGTATTCACAGAGGATGTCTCCCTCAGAAGGGTTGAGTTGGCCCAGGGATACAAAGTTTTGAAGTCTGGCAGGGGAACGGGGGCTCCTCCAGCGTTAGGTGGAGTCGCCTGGGCCAGGACAGGACGGGAAGACGCAGGCCTCTCAGCCTGCGAAGATGAAGCGCCACGAACTTGTGGTGGATCGTGTGCTTGTGAATGAAGGTTTCGTGCTAAAGGAGGAGGGTTCGGGGTAATCTTTGTGCGAGTCATGGTAGCAGCTGCAAAGGAAGAAGAAAGGAAAAATGATCAGGGGGTTACAGAGGCTGACTCGATCATAGAAAGAGGGTGAAAAACGAACGAATGTAGGTTCGTTGCGACGATTGACGAAGCCCTAAGATACGCAGAAGGAGAAATGAAAAAAGCAACCCACAGCGTATGCACCAAGCAGTTACAGGATGATGCGAATCGGTGAAAATGCAAGAAAAACCAGCAGATGAAGGAAAGTAGGTACCTTTCGATGATCAGGAAGACGATGGAGGAAGATGGTGATCTAGAGTGTTGGAGAGCGTTGAGAGTTTTCGTAGAAGGAAGTTAGAGCGTTGCAAGCACGAAGAAAGTGATGGAACAGTGTGAGGTGAAAATGGGTTTAAGAGTTTTTTCGAAATGGGTTTAGGAAGCGCAAACGGCAAATGAAGAGAGCCGTTGATGAAGCCACGTGTCGAGCGATGAGTGAGGGATTTGGTGGAGCGTCAGAGCAGCAGAAGGTACAACCGCTTGGAATTCTGCGTCAGTGCCACGTAGATCGGTGTTGACGTAGGCTCTTTCAGTCTTTTCGCTAGACAAGTCTTCGCTTAAGACTGGGGGGCTTGTGTACCGCCCGGGTGGTCGGGTGTGATGACGTGACATCCTGCTACAGTATAGGCATGTTGGCAAGACGCCAGGGTGGCAAAAGGGAAGGAAGTCGGGGGGCTCGTGTAGTCGCCAGTTGTTATATTGGCGTGTTCCGATTTCCAGCTTACCAGAATCGGCGATCACCAGGTTAAAGATGAAGTCGCCAGATGTAGATTCAGGCGACCTAGTCATTGGAGATCGCCAAAGCAAGCACATCGCCGAAGATGAAGGAGAAGCAGATTATGAAGGCGGCCGGCGAGACCACAGGGAAGGTGTATGAAGGCCCCTAACTCGCCAGTTCCAGTAGAGATCGCACTCCCAAGTTAGCTATGCACTGGGCAGTACCATGCATAAGTAACTTAGCCAAAATGAGAGTAGAAGCAGCGCCAAGTCAAGGAGGCTCCAGATGATGGCACGTGTACGACTGGATGCGAGCCACGTGTCCAGATCTGTAACTGCCAAGAGAGAGAAAACAACCAGGTATATAAGAGTTCTCAACCAAACTTTCTGAGGTACGCACGTTCAGATTATACTCTTTACGCTTGCGAGTTATAGAGCTTACTGTGAGAGAGGATTTGCACGGTTCTTGTTCTCTTAGTATTTGGTGATACCGTCACTGACTTGGGCGTTGGAGTGCGATCGGCCGCAGCGGCGCCGCTCTGTTTCTTTGCAGGTTCTTGAGGTGGATCTCGAAGAGGAACGGAGGTTCGAAGCGGTGCACACGTCGATCCTTTGACGAGGCAGTTTCCAGCGTTCTGGTCAACAGGCAGGATCACACATGGATAACACAGTACCAGCGCTGCCTGGCAGATGGCCTTCTCCCGCTGGATCCGATGGAGGCTAGGAAGATAAAGAAGAACTTCAGCAAGTTCACCATGATCGATGGCGAGCTGTATAGGTTTGGGTTTACACACCCACTCCTAGAATATGTGCACGGAGAAAAATGCACTAGAATTATGGCGGAGCTCCATGAAGGTATATGTGGAAGTCACGTCGGGGGTCGAGCTCTGGATGCAAGAACTCTCCGTGTAGGTTATTACTGGCCAACGATGAGGGAGGACTGCAAGAAGTATGCACAGTGTTGCAAGCAATGTCAGCAGCACGCCGATTCGCACAAGGCGCCTCTAGAAGAGTTAAAGTCAATTTACAGCCCTTGGTCGTTTCATACATGGGGGATTGACATTCTGGGACCTTTCCCATTGGCGATCAGGCAGATGAAGTACTTGGTGGTGGCGATTGAATACTTCACCAAATGGATCGAAGCAGAACCAGTAGCCCAGATCACCGCACACAAGATCGAGAGTTTTGTATGGAAGAACATCGTGTGCCGGTTTGGTGTGCCTAAACGCCTGGTGTCGGACAATGGGACTCAGTTTGCAAGTCACCTACTGAAGAAGTTGTGCGAAGAGGTGGGAATACAGCAGGTGTTTGCATGCGTCGAGCACCCACAGACAAATGGCCAGGTAGAGTCTGCCAATCGGGTGTTGCTGAGAGGTTTGAAGAGAAGGCTAGAGAAAGCCAAGGGATCGTGGGCTGAAGAGGTACCCCGCATAGTTTGGGCGTACCACACCACTGAGCAGTCAGGAACCCACGAGACCCCGTTCAGCTTGGTCTATGGATGTGATGCAATGATTCCAGTAGAAATCCAGGAGAGCTCGTCGAGATTCCAGAACTTTGTGGCGGAAGACTCGAACGAAGAAAGAAGGTTGAATCTGGATTTACTGGATAAGGTCAGGGAGGAGGCAAGGGTAAAGGCTGAGGAAGTGAAAAGGAGGATTAAACGAAGGTATAACTCGAAGGTGATGTCAAGGCAGTTGAGAGAGGGCGACTTAGTGATGGAAGAGGCCCAAGCACAAGCCCACATGCAAACCCACCAAAGGGTAGATTTGGGCCAACCATAGAGTTATGACCAAGAGGATCCAAGAAGACGTTCTTTTACATGTTCAAATGCCATAAACTCTAGTGTAGAGTAGACTTTAATTTCTTGTCAAAATTAGCATAGGAACTTTATTTGTAATTTTCTTAGAATTAATTTTGGCACCTAAAACACCAACCTAGGTAAACTTAGAGTTTCTCAAAAAACCTCTAAATTTACCAAGGCCGGTCTAGAAAGCCCATGGAGGGGGTGAGCATAAAAACTAGACACACCCCTCCCCATGTGCTCATTTGTGCACCCATGTGCCATGTGCACCCATGTGCTTCACATTTACATTTCATTTGGCTAGCATTAGGGTTGCATTATGGTCCTCCTTAGCCTATAAAAGGAGGAGCCTACACCTTGTATTTTCAAGTTTATTGTGAGTAAAGTTATGCTGCCATTTTGTGCCAAACTTTGCTTCTCCCTAGAATTCTAGGCTCTAAACTTCACATCCTTCACCTTTCCTTGGGCTGGCCGAACCACCCAATACCCACACTTAACATGCACCTACAAGATCAACACCACTCTTAGGAGGATCTTGCTCACACACATTCATAGCTTCCGCACCACTTTTTCTTACATGATTCAACAAGACCTTCATGAAATGCCATCACCTAGTGATGAGGAAGGCCCACCAGTACGAGATGGAAAACAAGTTATCGCCTAAGTGGACAGGACCGTTCAGAATAACCGAGGCGCTCGGGAACGGCGCCTACCGCTTAGAGACGTTAGAAGGAGGGGCGATTCCTCGCACCTGGAATGCCACACACCTCAAGTTATATTACAGTTAAAGCTTTGTAAGTAAAAACGAACATGAAGAGATTTACAAGCTTTCTGTTGAAACAGTTTGAAGGGGGCACTCTTTTTTCCCTGAGGAGGGTTTTTAATGAGGCCACCCAATAAAGAAGAGTTTTCAAAGTTTAAAGCTTCTAAGATTGCATGCTTGTTGTTTTGAAAGTTTTAAAAAAAGACCTTATCACTCGTATGTGATTCAAGGCAAGTTTAAAGTTATGCTGCATGCTTTCTTTGTAAATGTTTTAAAATCCCCATCGTTTTTCGGCGATTGGCGGCATCAGTTAAAGTTTTAAAGTCCTCATCGTGTTTCGGCAATCTGAGGCACCAGCGATGACTAAAGACCTCAGCGCTCTCGTGCGTTTTGAGGCAAGAAAAGAAAAATACCTCCTCGCCCTCGAGCGAGTGCAGGCGAGAAAGAGAAAAAGTCCTCAGTGCATCTAAGGGGGGAGGAGATGTACACCCTGGGCAAGTTGAGGCACCAGATAAAGTCCTTCTCGCCGTTGAGCGAGTTCAGGCAAGAAAAAGTCCTTCTCGCCGTTGAGCGAGTTCAGGCCAGAGAAAGTCCTTCTCGCCGTTGAGCGAGTTCAGGCAAGATAAAGTCCTTCTCGCCGATTAAGCGAGTTCAGGCAGGATAAAGTCCTTCTCGCCGTTGAGCGAGTTCAGGCGAGAAAAAGTCCTTCTCTCCTCAGAGTGAGTTCAGGCAAGACGAACTGAAAAGTCAGGGGTGTTTGTGACCTTAAACGGCGGGAAGGGAAGGAAAACGCCTTTCCCCCTTTAAGTGAAACATCAATATTTACTTAGTAAGACCAGAGAAAACTTCCACGCTTGTAGGCGATGTGAGGGCAGATAAAATCCTTCTCGTCCTGAACGAGTTCAGGTATGGCGTGAAGGGTGAAAGAGGTTTAAGAGATAACTAAGGTAGGTTCAAAGAGAACACCTCGCTATCCAGTTCTTTGTTCTGAAACTCAGGGAGGTAGAGAAGGATCTGAAAGGCGCCACTACCCCCCAGATGAGGGAACAATAGTCAAGTGATGAAGGCAAAGAAAGCTTACATCGCCAGAACCCTATGGCGATCAGAAGAATTCCAGGCGATGACGAGGGTGAAGGCTAACCTTGTCGGGCAGATCAGGTAAACTGTATTGTGATACAAGTTTAAGTTAAAACCTGCTGCCTAGTAAGTAACTTTTTGCCTTAAGTTTGCAAGTTGTATTAAATGTCATCGTTTGAGAGTTAATAGTTGCTCAAATTTTACTTTGAGTTAACAGTTTGATAAATTGTTATAAGATTAACAGTTTGCTCGAGTTCAAAGCAGTGAGTGAACGGTTAAGCCCGAGGAATTGCTAAGTTAATTTGTTTAAGCGAGTTCTACCAGTTATGTTGGTTAATCACACAACGAGTAAGAGGCGTTTGAGGCACGATATTAGAAAACAACATCTTAAGCAGAAGAAATTATATAAAGCAATATCAGTTCAAGTACATACGAAGAAGAATTACATATAAAGTTCTTACAAACAGAAATAAGCGCCAAGTTTCAAAAAACAAGATGATGGAGGGAGGCGATTAATCTTCAGAAGGCACGATCTTCCCATCCACCACCTCGTTGCAGATTGATACCATGGAGAGATCGAGCTCGGGATATTGGCACGAGACTTGCTCCAAAGCGGCGTCGAACCCGGCAGAAAGGACTTGGGCGGAGCTTTGCTCGAGCTCTTGAGCTTGTTTCTTCAGCTCGTCAGTTTGTTTCTTCAGCTCTTTGGTTTCTTCACGAGCCCGAGCAAGTTCCTCAGCTGCCTTTTTGTTTTCACCCCGAGCCTGAGCCAGCTCTGCAGCGATCTTCGTGGCCTCCTCTCGAGCTTTGGCGAGCTCAGCCACGGTGTCGTCCCTCTCCTTTTCAACTTTCCCGAGGAGCACCTCCCGATCTGCTGACCTCTTTTCAAGGTTTTCCACCTTGGTTGGATCTGCTTTCATTGCAGCCTCCAAGTTAGCCACCTAGAGCCTGTAAGGTACAAGCTTGCTCTCCAGCTCGATTTTCTCTTAGGCTTGGAGGTGCAGTTTTTGGCTCAGATCGAAGGCCTCCTTGCGCGCGCCTCTTAGTTCAGCATCCATGGCGTCCTCCGGCCTTGAATGGTCGATTTCCGCCATCATCAGGTTGCAAGAGAGCTTCTCCGCCTCCATCCTTATCAGGCGGTTTGACTCCTTAAGCGCTGCATTCTCATCTTGGAGCTTCTTGTTCGAGTCCTTCACAGCCTTCGATATAATTAAGGGGAGATCCTCTGCCATCATCTTCAGCTTGGCTGTGAAGGGTCCCCAGACCTCTTCGATTGAGGATGGGAGGCTCGAGGTTGTTGCTGGAGGAGGCGCTGGGGGAGCTTGGTGCTGACTTTCACCACCACCCTCTTGAGTTTGAAGGGCGAGGGGGGCTTCGTGGCGTGGTGGTGAAGTCGGAGACTCTGTTATCAAAATTGGTGAGTTATGACCACCCTCATCTCCTCCTGGTGCGGCCCCAGCGATAGAGGTGGTTGAAGAAGGACCCTCTCCAGCATATACGAATGTCGTGGAGGCACTTGGAGGATTCTCAATAAAGTTTGGGTCGCTGCTTTCAACCACGGGGGGTGCGACCGCCAAGGGTGTTGCTTGGACTGGTTGTGTTGGAGCTGGAGGTGAGGGCGGTGTTGGAGTTGGGAGTGCAGGTGGTGAAGAGGGAGCCACCCTTGTTCTTTTGGTGACAAGACCATCTTCAGTCACCTCATCATCCTCTTCTTCTTGTACCACTTGAGGAGTTTTCCTTTTTGGTTTCCTCAGGATAAGCTTTTTCCTTTGAGGGGCGGGTAGTACCCCGGAAGTGGTTGCACCTCGGGGCGGCGTTTTGTCTTGAGTAGCGGCGATCGCCACCACTGGGTTAGGTACGGCTTGGGAGCCCGCCGTTAGTTTATGGGATTGGGCGATCGCCTTCAATTCTGCTAGTTTCCCCTTTCCCAACATGTTATCTGCATGAGGTAAAGCACGGTTGAGCAATCAAAACAGAATCAGATAATACAAGCACATTTATGCAGAGACAACATAAGCAATACATAGATGGAAAGATCAGAGTCAACACAGAGTAATAGAATGCCAAAGCAGAGCGACAAAGACGCTAAGTTAAGTATTAACTTGAAGTGAAGGAATTGGTGTGGAGGTAGGAGCTAGCCTATGTGTATTTCGAGTTGGCTTTCGAAGAACTCGTAGGGAAGATCGAGGCAGTGGGGAAGGTAATGTTGGCGGCAGCTACGCTCTTCCAGAAGAGGCAAAGGTCCTTGTCCAATTCCCCCATGTTGTCAGGGCTCTTTGGTCTTCTGAAGTTGTCCTTAGCTTCCTTGTCCCCCTTATGTACCCAATATAAAGGGAAGCCGTTGAGCAATGAAGGATCTTGGTCGTTTTGGCACACCTTCACGAACTTCCCCTTCCAGTCTTTGTAAGACTGCTGGAAGATTGAGAAGATGGATCTCCCAGCAATCCCGTTCAAACTGACCCAGAGGCGATCTCCAGGGTTTTTTGCCTCAAATAAGAAGAGAAAGACGTCGACTGAGGTCGGTAACAGCAGATGTGCACAAAGTATTTGGAATGCCCTTATAAACGCCCAGCTGTTGGGATGAAGCTGGGCGGGGGCGATATTGAGCTCGGTGAGCAGCTCCCTCTCGAAGCGGGTGAAAGGAAGCCTAAGCTTCACCTTCTTGAACACGGTGGCGTAGATGAAGCAGAACAACTCGTCGTTGCTCCCTTTATTGTCCGCACAGACCGGTTCATCCGGGAGGCAGGGCAGCACGGCCACTTTGCTATCGTGCTCTTTATGGAAGGAAAGGTCGGCCTGGTCTCCTTTCCTTAGTCGGTGGACGCCCAACTCCGTGTTTATTGAAGAAGTCTCTTTTAACAAGATTGGGGTGGCCCAAGGATAGAGTTCCTTGTTGTCTTTTGGAGGCAAGGAAGCCCCTCCGGCGACTGGCGGAGTTGCCTGAGCGGGATTGGCGTGAGAAGAAGCAGGCCTCTCAGCCTGATTAGAAGGAGCACCAGATGCTCGTGGTGGGTTACGCGCTGGTGGAGGATTTGCCCCAGGAGCAACCCTACGCGCTTGGGGTGGAGGATTTCGCGACGAAGGAGGAGGGTTCGCGGTGGACTTCGTGTGAGCCATCGCAAGAACTGCAAGGGAAAAAGAAAAGGGATGAAACGAAGCTAACAGAGAACGACTCGATTGAGAACGAAGAAGACAGAGCGAACGAACAAGAGTTCGCTGGGATGAACGTGACGAAGAACGAAGCCCTAAGCTACGAGAGAAGGAGAAAAGGAAAAAACAGCCCACAACATATGCTTCAGACAGATAATGGATGATGCGAATCGGTTAAAATGCAGCAAATATCAACAAAAGAAGTAAAAGGGGTACCTTTTTGTGATCGGATGAGCGTTGAAGAGAGTTGGAGATTGAGAGAGTTGAGAAGCTTCGTGGGTTCGTAGAGAAAAACTTAGAACGTTTGAGAGTGCAGAAAGATGATGGAACAGTGGAAGCGCAAGGGGTTTAAGGGTTTTTCGAATGTTTTCGGAAGCGCAAACGACAGCTGAAGACGACCGTTGATGAAGCCACGTGTCGAGCGATTAAAAAAGGGGGTTTGGTGGAGCGTCAGAAAGGCAGAGGGTACGGACGTACAAAAATCCATACCAACGCCACATAGATCGACGGTGACGTGACCTCTTAGTCTTTTCGCTGGACAAGTCTCCGCTTAAGACTGGGGGGCTTGTGTACCGACCAGGTAGTCGGGGGAGTGATGACGTGGCAGTAAGCGAGAATATAGGCGTGTTGAGCGGAACACCTGGCTGACAGAAGGGAAGTACATCGGGAAGTTTGTGTAGTCGTCAATCGTTAAGTTGGCGTGCTCCGATCTCTAGCATATCTAAACCGGCGGTCACCAGGCTTGTGTCATAGTCGCCGTATGTGAGCTTAGGCGACCAAGTGGTCAGAGATCGCTGAGAGGGGGACATCGCCGAAAGATCAGGAAGGCTTGTTCAAGGCTTTCAAAGGGCACGAGTACGAAGGATGAAGTTATCAGATGATCATTCCCTAGCCAGAGGTTGAGGCAAGGGAACAGTTTACCAGAACATGCACGATGAGCAAGTAAAGCAGATCGTGATAGCGACAGGCAAGACCATAGAAAAGGTGTGCATGGTCACACCCCGTGCTCGCCATTAGAAGAGATCGCGCTCCAAGGCAGCTATACACCGAGTTGCTCCTCGCCTGAGTAACTTAGTTGAACAGCCTGAAGAGTAGAAGTGACGCTCAAGTAGAAGACGCTCCAGATGATGACACGTGTACAACTGGATGCGAGCCACGTGTCCAGAGGTGTAACCGTCAGGAGAGAGAAAATGCACAGGTATATAAGGAACTCTTAACAGATTCTGAGGTACGCGCGTTTAGAACACTTCTTTACGCTTTGAGAACACTTGATTACGCTGAGAGAGATTTTGCACGGTTCCTTGAGTTTTAGCTTTTCTCTCTTAGAATTTAGGTGATTCTGTCACTGACTTGAGCGTCGGAGCGCGATCGGCCGCAGTGGTGCCACTCTGTCTTTTTCAGGTTCTTGAGGAGAATCGAGGTGTGAAGGACGGAAGCTAGCGTGGTGCAAAGCCGATCCAGAGGAAGATACCTTTGACGTGGCAAGACTCTTGCGTTCTGGTCAACCGGCAGGATCAGTAGTAATCATTGATTCTAAGGCTCCCCTCCCCTAGAGACTCATTACTTTTAAATGCATGAGTATGAGATTTTTTTTATTTTTGTGACTTCTCTTCTTGGGCTCTAGTCAACTCATTAATTTTAGTCTCATTCTCCAATTGTCTAAAAGAAATCATTTGCACAGCTTGTGAAACTTCTTTCAAAAGAGTTTTTATAGATTTTATTTCACCTTCAATAGACTTTGGAGAGTGAGGAGAAGAAGACATGGCTAAAGCTTTGTGTATACAAGTATTTTACCTTGAGAAAATTTAGGAAAGTCAAAGAAGGTAGTTTTCCAGGTAAGGGAGGTGAGTCACAAAGGACTACTTAAATACCAAGCCTTTGCCTTAGCCAAAAACTATCTCTCAATGTCTTCACACAAAGCTTTCTCTTAGTAAACAACTTAGAACACAATTAAGTTGAGAAATCAGATTTTAATGCAAGAAAACAATGCAAGCTAACTAATTAACCAAGCAAGACGAATTAGCAAAACTTAAACAAGGCAACACAAGTGAAAAGCGTAGCTAATTAAGCAAGGAAATGCAATTAAAAACAATTAACAATTGCAAATTAGGAAACTCTACACTAGTCGGCCCTAGGTGAGGCTTCTTGGACACTTGGAGCCCTTGAAGACACACTCACCGTCTAATCACGTAATTAAAGAAGTAATTAACAAAAGTTAAGTTGCAAAGAAAATTAAGAAAACTCCCTTTGTTGATCTTTTATTTTTTTGCTATTGGCACTTCCTTGGTTGTCTTTTCTTTGTTGGGCCCTCCAAGTGTTTGTGGTATTTGTTTTGGTAAGTAATGGTTTCTGCCCTTGCCTTTGTTCCTTTTAGAATTAGGGACTTAATTCTCCAATTCCAGCACCTATCAAGAAGACTAGACCTTACTCAAGTCAAATTTCCACTCAAATAAGCACCAATTGAGAAAGAATTTCAGCACCAAATTTAGAGGCCAAAGAATTAAAGCAAGAAACAATTTAATTGGAAAAACAGTACCACACAAATGGAGTTAAATTGTGACAACTAGAAAGAGTTCCAAGAAATATTAGACAAGCAAATAAAGGTACTCAAATAAAGGTAGGCACACAAAATGGATCCTAACAATAGCACTAGAATAGATTTCAAAATAAAAAAACAGCACCACTGAAAAATTGTTGTGGGCCAGAGAACGTGATTTTCCCCGATTTATGCTGAGCTGTCCTTTTAAGATTTGCTTCTGAAAATTTATATGCAAATAATTCAAGATCGTAACTAAAATACGGCGTTGGTTTCACTCCAAACGCATGAACCATTTTGTTTTAATAAATTTGTCAAAATCAATGTTCAGTTACGCATGTGCACACTGTTTTTATAATATTTATCATTTTTTTTCTATTGACTCTTTTGAGCTGATTCTTTTTTTGTCTTTTCTGTAACACCTCAATATTGCATAATCCAGAGAATCAAAAATTTCCTATGTAGGGAAATAATTTTTTTAAACAAAACAGCCAGCATAGAGTGATGTAAAACAGGGGATTCTGTAAAAACTGGAAAAAACAGCAAGATACCAAAAGATAAACACAATGGAATTGATGAAAAGGAATTTGTGTAGATCTAAACACAAATATGAACTCAAGCTAAAAATAAAGGGCACCAAAAGATCAAAAACACAGCAAATTCAAAACAAATATTTAGACCAAAATCAAGAAACAAATAAGCCAAACAAAGTACTACTTATGATTTGATGACATTTTGGAAAAACATGACTAGACAAAACACATATAGATTCAGAAATTAAAAGACTCAAAGAGCATAAAATGAACCAAATAAATTGCAATAAAGACTCAAATACCTAAAATAAAAACAGCAACTCAAAGGTGTATGGAATCCTACCAAAAATTGCACAAGGATTGCTCAAGATCAATTGAACAAAGTGCACCGATTGGAATTTCCAAATAGCACACCAAATCAAAGTAAAAATTAAAAACAGCAAGACAAGTATGAAAACAAGATGAACAACATGAAATAAAGAAGAACTCTAAATGAAAAAGACCAAGAACTACTCATCTTTGAAGAACCTATGCTCATGATACCAAATGATGGCAAAAGTCATGGAGCTCTTCTTGGATTTGTGAACAATGGTGCGGAAGCTATGGATTGAGATGTGCAAGATCCTCATAGGAGCTATGGTGATCTTGAAGGTGCATGATGTGTATGGAAAGAGGGAGGTTCGGCCAGCCCTATGGTAGGTGATGAAGATGAAGATTAGGTCCTAGAAACTAGGCAAAAGCAATGTATGGCACAATGTTGGCAGTATAACATGAGCTAGGCATCTCCTTTTATAGGCTAAGGAGGCCGTGAATGTTAAGCTAATTCCGCATGAAATGTAAGCAAAATGAAATGGAAATGTGAAGGCACATGGCACATGGACCACATGGCCGGCCATGTGAGACAATGTTCTAGAATGGGCACAAAATCTAGGGTAAATCACATATAAGACAAGTTTGTGCTTTCTAACACTACACTAATTACTAAGCCACCCCTAATGGGCCTCCATATAGCATGTACAAGGTCTTCTCCCTCCAATCCGTGGCTTGACCCATTTGAGCGTGAATATGCTTGGCCATGGAACTAGTGATAGGTCCTAAACGGTCTAGGCTTCCTCCTAGACGTTCCTTGTATAGCCGCCCCTCCTCTTGTACTAGACGCTCTCCTCTTGAGTCTAGACGCTCCTCACATGGTTCTAGACGGTCTAGTCTTGGGTCTTAGCTTCCTTGGTGAGGTGAGCTTGGCCCTCCTCCATCACATGGTGCTTACCAAGCAGAAAAAACTCAGGCTGGCTGATGGCATTCTCAAGGAGCTCTTCTTGGATGTTTGTGAATATGGTGCGGAAGTTATGGTGAAAGTGGGTAAGGTCCTCCTGGGAGTTGTGGTTACCTTCAAGGTGCATGAAGTGTATGGAAAAAGGGAGGTTCGGCCAGCCCTGATGGAAAAACGATCTTCTTCTAGTAATGATCTTTGTAATTTCTTCTTTGGATGAATGATGAAGGAGATATGATGAGCGGAAGCATTAAAGAAACTCAAGAGGAGTTTCCATGGATTGAAGTGGAGTAGGAATTTGTGAGAGTGAGAGGTGAGGCCAACTCACTAGGAAAGAGTCTAGGCTAAGTCTTGAAGGAGACTAACCTAGGGAGAACTTAAGAACAAGTAGAATGGCCAAAATTAGGCAGCATTTCATTACTAATTCAAAGTTAAAGAAATACATGTATAAGAGACTCCTATTTATAGGATAAAGTCTCTCAAAAACTCTCAAATGAGAGTGTGACAAGTGTCACCACCTTATTGGTGCAAATCCTCTCCATTAAGGAGAAGACATGTGGAGACTCATGCCTTCCTTGCCTACATTTCTATTTGCACCCCTCTTTTACTATTTTACACATTACTTTGTTTTCTATTTACATCTTTTCTACTTTGGCCCAAAATAGAAGGCCCAAAACTTCCTAACTACTCTATACAATTTTTATAAGGCTAAGAAGAAGAAAAAGACTTTACAAACTCTTCATTAAAACTCGATCTTCGTTTATCTTCTTGGCCGAAAGTTTTGAGGCTGGACGGTTTCCATCATCCCCTCCCTCTTGAAAAGGATCTGTCCTCAGATCTGAATGATGCTCAATGACAGCAACCTCTGTTTATTTGATGTTTTCCTCCTGGGTCAAATGTCAATCTACAATAAACATCAAACAAAAATGAGATAAATTTCTTTTTTAAAAGAAAATTAAAACAAAAGAAAACTAAACAAAAATAAGGCCCTTTATCTTTAAATTTCTTTTTAAAGAAAAACATAAGGCCCCTTTCAAAAGTATTTTTGTTCACTTTGTGTTGTTTATTGCCCAAGCTAGGCAACAACATCACAAAGTTTGGTTTTTGAGATTTTTGTAAAGAAGAATGGACATTATATAATTGAAAAGAAGAGTTCAAAGTATTGCAATCCCCCTTTAAGGATTCTTTCTCGGCCATGCTTTGAGGGAGTGTCATAAAAGGTTCTTCTTCTTCGTGGGTTTCCTCTTCTTCCTTTTCAATCAAACATTCTTCTGGTTCAGCTCCAAACATAGATTTTTCTTCAAGCACATCCTCACAAGGGTTTTCTAGAGAAGATAAAATGTTATCAATATATGATTCAACTCCAGAAAAAGAGTTTTTTATACTTTCTTTTTCTATCATCACTTTTTCTCTCTTTTCTTTCTCTTCTCTATCTTTCCTTTCGTTGTCCTCTCTTTCCCTTTTCTCCTTCTCTTCTTTCTTTCTGACAAGAGCTTGGAATTTTTCTCTAAACTCCTTTTCTCTTCTAACATATTCTTTTTCTGTGTATATAAAATTTCTTCCTTTTTCTACAAGCTCTTTCATTTCTTCTCTAAGCCTTTTCTTTTTCACATATGAAGGTGGAACAAACTTTCTTCTCATACACATCTTCAATTCATCCCAATTCAATATTTCTGATTTTCTACCAATTCTAACATCAGCTTCCCTTTGTATCCACCAAGACCTAGCATATTCTTCAAAACTTAGGGTAGCCATGGAAAATTTTCTAAATTCATCCAATTGATGTTTTTCAAAGATTTGATCAACTTTTGTTTCCCATTCTAAATATGCTTCAACATTTTTATTTCCATCAAAGTAAGGAATGTATATTTCAGGCTCTGTAGAATAATATAAACTTCTAGGCTCAAAACGCATCCCTTCCTTTTTTTGATAATGAGGATTATAAATCTTTCTACTATGACAAGAAGTATACATAGACATATTAAGCTTTGTATTTAAAAGATTTTTCACAAGAAGGAAAGTGAGTTTAGCACACAAGGTAAATTCCCAGGAAAGAGAGGTGGATCACAATGGACACTCTTAAGTACCAAGTCTTTCCTAGCCAGAACTTATCCCAATGCACTTCACAAATCTCCTTCCAATGAAAACTTCTTCAACCCAAACAAAGAGTTTTCTAAAGAAAGAAACTAAAAGAAAGCTTTTAAAAACTAAGAATTTAAATTGCAAAAATTTAAACTAGACGACTCCTAATGGTGAGGCTTGTTGGCACTTGTGAACCTTCAAGACACACTCACCGTCTAAAGCGTGTATCTAATAAGAAAATTAAAGAAAGTTTGTAGGAGATGGAAGAACACCAAAGGCTCTTCCAAGACACCTAAAGTAAAGATAATGGCCAAATTACAAAACAATTGAAATCACACAAAATTTTAAAAAAATAATCTTCAAAGTTCTCTTCTCTTCTCTCACAAGTGTTTCTCTCCAAGCCTTTACTTGTTTGTCCTCCAAAGGTGAGTACCCCTTGCAAAGTCCTTTGCCTTCTCTTAGGATGCTACCTAGAAGTTAGCTCAATTCTCACAAAGAACAAATTCAAGGTATATTCCACTTCAAGAGGTCAATAATAAAAAGCAATAAAAGCTCAATTTGAAGAGTGAAACTCAAAGGAGATTAGAGATGACAAACACAAAAATTATCCATAAAATCAAGACAAGCAAGAAATTAAAGGTTTTCAAGAAAGTAGGCACTCAAAAGAAGCACCTAAAGATTGGCACTAGAATTGGATTAAAAAAAGAAAAACAAAGAATGATGAAAATTCTTAAAATTCTTAGTAGACCATGAAATCCAAAATGTTTTGGCCCAAAATGCAATTGGGCAGAATTTGTTTCCACTTTTCTAATCCCAATCTCGCGGGTCCTACAGAAAGTCCTCAATTGCTGAATTCTTTCATCAAAATCCCGCTTCAATACTGCACCGTTTCTGCTTGTGTGCCAATATTCAATTCTTCAAAAAGCACTATTCAGCAAATCATGGACCCTACCATGTGAATGCCAATTTCTTGCCAAATTGAACAACTTCACGTACTGGCAGCCACCTATACTTTGCTATTTCCAAATTACTTCTTGCAGATCCGCACCAAATTTCGTCAATTGCCACCACCAGAATTTGCTTTCTAAATAAATTGAATTGCCGCTTGAACACTACACCATTATCCCCACAAGAGTAATTATTGGCACTAATTCAACTCATCACTCCACTGGTTCTGCACATACTTCCCAATTTTGACCCAAAGTGCAACTTCAAAAGCAAATTAAACACTAATTGTGTTCCAGAATCAACTAAATTGTTGTTAATTCAATTCCAATTCAGCACTGCAATTAAACCAATCATTCATAATACCATCGTAAAACTGAAATACAGTACAAATTTAGCTACTGCACTAGGAATCACAAATTCAAAGTCAAGTGATTAAAGCCATGAAATCTGCAATAAAACTTTGCACCAAGAGCAGAAAACCAATGCCACTTGAGTCAAATAATTTGCACCGTTTTCAGTTGCACCGGACAACTCCAAATTTATGTTTTAGAGTTGCAATCATCCTCAACACAGTGGTCTGAACCAATTGCTTGTGCCAGAAACACTAATTCAAAAATCTGCTACGACTTAAATTCTTGCACCAGAATTCTGCACCATAACCGCTAAACAAGAATTTAATCCAAACCAATGAACGTCCAAATCTCACTCTTGTACATAACCGATTCCAATCATAGATTTCCAAAATCGCTCCAAAAAGAAATGAAGAACCAGATGAACGCAAAAGCAGAATCACAAATCTTCGGAATCGGAAGTGAAGCGGAAGAAGAACTTACATGAATAAATTCATTCTTCACTGTTTTAATTCTTCGATTTTCGATTCACCAAACCAACTCGATCGTGATTCAAACAGATTTCTCCGATCGTCTTCTTCGTTCACCGGTTTCGCTGGAAAACGCCACTGCCGTTCGCCGATCAACACTGTAAAACTGCCGTTTGCAAATTAACAACGCACCGTTTCTATTGGATTTTGGCGGAAAAACGCACAACCTCCGTTCGCGATTCTGAACCGCTTAAGGTCGTCGTCTCCGATTAAGGTCGTCGTCTCCGATTAAGTTTGTCTTCTTCGATTAAGCTTCTCCAAGAGATGAACACAAGAAGAAACGAACCAAAATGCACGAAAATTTTGTTGTGCGTACCTTCAAAAATCCTTTGCGCACCACAGATTTCATTCATACCAGAGTTCTTCCGATTCCAACTTCATGAATGCTTAGAAGATGAAGAACAACAACACAAATCGCAGAGAAAATTTGAGGAAAATCTGAAAATCTGAACCAAATCTGCTATTCGTACCTCTGGCTACACTGCCGCACCAAAGAACTAATGAGATCTCCAAACAGATCCAGATTACTCTTCACACCTTGAAATTTCTTTTCGAACCACGAACAATTTTCGGAAAAATTTTCGAGAATTTTCGAAAATGAATTTTGAGAGAATGATAATGGAAACCTAACTCAAAGAAAATTGCTAATGATCTAGTAGCAATTTATGAACTCAAATATGAAAATCAAAAGCACTCAAGAGCTCTAATGTATGAAGAAATTTGAAAAAAAAATTTCAAAAAGTTCAACTAATGGAGTTTATGACAAATTTGGACTAAACATGACTCTAGACAAAACATATATGATTATAAAATCAAAATGACTCAATTATATGAAAATTTCACCGAACAAATTTGAAGAAAACTCAAAAAAATTCAAAAGCACACATGAACATGAACACAAGAACACCTAAAAGCACATACATGAAGGTTCAAGTAAGAACAATTAATTTGAACCGAACAAAAAGACAAAAAACACAAAATCAATCGGTAAACATTCAAGACAATCAAGAACATTATGAACAACACGGAATTTAGAAAAAAATAGAAGAAGATCTTACAACCATAGCTCTGAATACCAAATGATGGAAAAACGATCTTCTTCTAGTAATGATCTTTGTAATTTCTTCTTTGGATGAATGATGAAGGAGATATGATGAGCGGAAGCATTAAAGAAACTCAAGAGGAGTTTCCATGGATTGAAGTGGAGTAGGAATTTGTGAGAGTGAGAGGTGAGGCCAACTCACTAGGAAAGAGTCTAGGCTAAGTCTTGAAGGAGACTAACCTAGGGAGAACTTAAGAACAAGTAGAATGGCCAAAATTAGGCAGCATTTCATTACTAATTCAAAGTTAAAGAAATACATGTATAAGAGACTCCTATTTATAGGATAAAGTCTCTCAAAAACTCTCAAATGAGAGTGTGACAAGTGTCACCACCTTATTGGTGCAAATCCTCTCCATTAAGGAGAAGACATGTGGAGACTCATGCCTTCCTTGCCTACATTTCTATTTGCACCCCTCTTTTACTATTTTACACATTACTTTGTTTTCTATTTACATCTTTTCTACTTTGGCCCAAAATAGAAGGCCCAAAACTTCCTAACTACTCTATACAATTTTTATAAGGCTAAGAAGAAGAAAAAGACTTTACAAACTCTTCATTAAAACTCGATCTTCGTCTATCTTCTTGGCCGAAAGTTTTGAGGCTGGACGGTTTCCATCAAGCCCTCTTGGTAAATGGTGAAGAGAAGATTAGGTCCTAGAAACTAGGCAAAGGCAATGTATGGCACTAAATTGGCAGCATAACATTACTCTCATTAATCTTGAAAATACAAGTGATAGGCATCTCCTTTTATAGGCTAAGGAGGCCGTAAATGTTAAGCTAAGTGCAAATGAAATGTAAGCAAAATGAAATGGAAATGTGAGGCACATGGGCACATGGAGCACATGGGGCACATGGGTGCACATGGCTTCACAAAACCGTCCCTAGATTAGTGAAGGCTTCTAGAAACCTTTAGCTAATTAAGGTTAACTCCTCCTTAATTCTAATCTGCAAAAAAATAAACATTTGTCCACATGGCTATGCTATTTACACCCAAATTAAAGCTAAACTACACTTGATGGGCCTTCACGGAATATGTGCTAGTATGCCACTCTCCCATTCATAGCTTTGATCCAAGTCTTCTTATCCTAGACGCTCCTAGCTTGTCCTAGACACTCCTAGCTTGGTCTTCTTGTCCTAGACGCTCCTAGCTTGTCTTAGACGCTCCTAGCTTGGTCTTAGACGCTCTTGACTTGGCTCTTGCCTTTCATGGAAGGTTGTGTTTGGCCCTCTTCCATCACTGGCCGAGGCACTTACTTGCTGTCAGGGCATCCCGACCGAGGCTGGCCCCTCCAATGCCAGCCCCTTGGTCGTTGCTTCACCTGCCCAAGACTCACTCAACCCACCTGTTGTTGTGGTGGCCGTAAAATCCGACGATGAGGTCACAGGGGAGTGATGAGAATCAAAAAGATGTTATTAATAGGAAGAATGGACAAAGGCCAAATCATTTAAAGTTCTTCTTATTAGTTTTTTCAAAAGATGAGGCCCAAGCCCAAAGCCCAAGCCCAAGAAGGCCAAAGCCCAAGAAGCCCAAGCCCAAGCATTAAATAAAAGAGCATCATTTGAATTAATTTTGTATAGTTGTAGGAATTGTGAATATTAAATAAAAAGTGTGAATAGTTAGGGGGGTGTAGACGCATTTTAGGAGGTGCTGAAAATAGGAAGTGGGTCACACTTACTTCATGACTAGGTGGCACCAATTTGCATTTGAATTTGGAGGGAACTTTGAGTTTCATTTGTGTTTCATTTCAGCCCTCTTCTATTATAAATAGAGAGGTTGGGCTCTTGTAAATTCAGATTTGGATAATTGATATAGAGAAACTCTACTCATTTGGAGAGAGAATTGTGTGTGCTTTTGATCTCTTAGCTTAGTCTCATCTTGTGAGCTTTTGGAGAGCTTCAAGTGGCGGCTTCCTTCACTCATCTTGGAGCTCCATCACCAAGTGGCGTGAGCAACTCCAAATTCCATTCCAGCGGTCTTCAATCACCTAAGTCTCATTTCTTCATCTCAATTTCTGTTTCCAATCGGTAGTTTAGCTTGTTCTTCAATTTCTACCGTTTATTCTTGTTCTAGGTGTTTTTTTAAGTTTCTATTTGGTGCTTCTTGTTCCTTTGATGATTTCAATCGGTAGATTCATTTCTTGATTCAATTCTGTCCAGTTTTTCAGTTTACACATTTCAATTGTGTTTCTATTTGTGTTCTTGTTTTGTTCTTGCTTTCCTTTTCAATTCCGCCAAGTGTTTGTGATAAGGACATGGCACTCATGATGTATATGAGTTTGGCTCTTCATTTGGATGGCATTGTCCTCCATTGATTTGTCCTTAAGCCTCCTTAAAGTGTTGTTTCTTGTTAAGTGTAAATCCAACTCAAATCAGGGAGGGTATAACTTTCAAGAGACGAAGGGTGGTCGCAACGGCGACCTCGCGTTCCTCCAACGAAGCCCCCCTTCATCTTACGGGAGCACCCTCCTGGCGCTTCCTCTCCCCACGAACCACTCGCTATTGAAGGTGGTGGGGAGAACATTCCTGAGGGTGTTCCGGTGCCACCCGCTCTCGAGCTTCCTTCTGCCTTCCAACATGCCCTCAAGAGATTTCAAGAAAGAGAAGCTGAAGATGCCTTGAATGAGGGCCCTCTGGAAGAGCGAATGGGTCTAAGCCTCGGGTACTTCCTCGTCGACTCCTTCTGGCCCAAGAGGAACTCGAGGCCAAGGTGCACGAAATGGAGGATAAGGCCAAGGAAGAACTCGCTCGCCAAACTAAAGCCTTTGCCTATCGTGAGACTGCATTGACCCAGGAACTGAGCTGAGCTGAGAACAACGTTCACAGATGGAGAGGCCTCGCGTACCGAAAGCATCCGGTACTTGGTCGTAAACGCCAACTCCGCCTACAACATCTTGTTGGGCAGACCGGCGTTGAATAGGCTGAATGCAGTAGCCTCCACGCGCCATATGAAGATGAAGCTGCCAGATCTCAGCGACAAGGTAATTGTCATCAAGTCGTATCAGGAGGAAGCGCGGAAATGTTATGAGAATAGCCTGAAAACGAAGAGAGGCGTGTTCATGGTGTTTGAGCGTCCGCCAAGTGCAGACACGACGATGATTGAGGCGACACCCGATGGGTCAACGCCTGACGAGGCCACACCCGTGAGGGCGACGCCCGAGGCAGATACGCTCATGGAGGAAGGCCTTGACGACACGGCGCCCGTAGAAGAGGCGGCGCCCGTTAAGGATAATAGCAAGGATCAGCAGGCGGCTAATGTGGTGGAGAGGGAGATTGGCAGCAAAACGTTTAAGCTGGGGCGTTTGCTGAGCCAAAAGGAGCAGGATGAGGTGGCAGAGGTGATTTCACGCCATTTAGATGCCTTCGCCTCGGATATGCCCGGCATCGACCCTGATTTCCTAGGTCATCACCTTAGCATGGACGCCACGGTCCGCCCCGTGCGCCAAAGAAGGAGAAAGTTTAATGAAGAGAGGCAGCTGGTGGTAAGGGAAGAGACGCAGAAGCTGCTGAGTGCTGGTCACATCAGGGAGATTCAATACCCTGAATGGCTGGCCAACGTCGTCCTGATGAAGAAGGCGAATGGGAAGTGGAGGATGTGCGTGGACTTCACGGACTTGAATAAAGCGTGCCCGAAGGACTCGTACCCACTGCCCAGCATCGACGCGTTGGTGGACAGCGCCTCCGGTTGCAATATACTTAGCTTTTTGGATGCATTCTTGAGGTACAACCAGATCAAAATGCACCTGAGAGATGAGAGTAAAACTGCTTTCATGACGGAGACCAGCAGTTACTGTTACAAGCTGATGCCTTTTGGGCTGAAAAACGCAGGCGCCACCTACCAAAGGCTGATGGACAAGGTCCTAGCGCCCATGTTAGGGAGGAATGTGTACGCCTACGAGGATGATATGGTAGTAGCATCGAAGGATAGGACGCAGCACGTGGCGGACCTAGAGGAGTTGTTTGTCACTATATCCAAGTACCACCTCAAGCTAAACCCCGAGAAGTGTGTCTTCGGGGTGGAGGCCGGTAAGTTCCTAGGTTTCATGCTCACGGAGAGGGGAATAGAGGCGAACCCCAATAAATGCGCAGCAATCATCGCCATGCGAAGCCCGACATCAGTGAAGGAAGTGCAGCAACTAACGGGGCGTATGGTGGCATTATCGAGGTTTGTCTCTGCTGGAGGAGAGAAAGGGCACCCGTATTTCCAGTGTCTTAAAAGAAATAGTCGCTTCGCATGGACTGACGAATGCGAAGCGGCCTTCATGAAGTTCCTTTGCAAACCAGTAGCGGGCGTGCCCCTCCGGCTATACTTCGCGGTAACAGAGCGAGCTATCAGCTCTGTGCTGGTCCAGGAGCAGGACCAGATTCAAAAGCCCATCTATTTTGTGAGCAAGGCTTTACAAGGCGCGGAGACGAGATACCAGGTGCTGGAGAAGGCAGCGTTGGCCATGGTATTTTCGGCCAGGAGGCTCCGCCATTACTTCCACAGCTTTACAGTGGTGGTGATGATGAACCTCCCTATACAAAAAGTATTGTAGAAAACTGACGTGGCGGGAAGGATGGTGCGCTGGGCGGTAGAGTTGTCAGAGTTTGATATCCAGTATGAGCCCAGAGGATCCATCAAAGGGCAGGTATATGCAGACTTTGTGGCAGAACTCTCGCCCGGGGGCAAACAAGAGGCGGAGGCGGGCTCGCAGTGGTTGCTCTCGGTTGATGGCTCTTCCAACCAGCAAGGAAGTGGTGCGAGGATAGTCTTAGAGGGACCCAATGGCGTGCTGATTGAGCAAGCTCTGCGCTTCGCCTTTAAGGCAAGTAATAATCAGGCTGAGTACGAAGCTTTGGTTGCAGGGATGCTCCTGGCTAAGGAGATGGGCGCGCAGAACCTCTTGGTGAAAAGCGATTCCCAACTGATTACGGGACAAGTATCAGGCGAGTTCCAAGCAAAAGACCCGCAGATGGCGGCGTATTTGAAATACGTCCAATTGCTGAAGGGAGCATTTAGCGCTCTTGAGCTACTACATGTCCCACGAGAACAAAATGCCAGAGCTGACCTGCTGGCCAAGCTGGCCAGCTCAGGCAAGGGGGGTAGGCAAAGGACAGTAATCCAAGAGACGCTCAAAGTTCCGAGAAAATTCGTGGAGGACAACAGGGT
Organism: Phaseolus vulgaris; assembly: GCF_051622355.1. Taxonomy (NCBI): domain Eukaryota; kingdom Viridiplantae; phylum Streptophyta; class Magnoliopsida; order Fabales; family Fabaceae; genus Phaseolus; species Phaseolus vulgaris. The sequence goes on from NC_143500.1 coordinate 20,709,267, forward strand.
GAATGTCCTCCATATTAGTACAGCGAGAGGGAGGCCAAGGAGTCATCGTTCTTTGACTCAGGATACGGTGAAGACACCCCATATTAGCACATACGCGGACACGCCCGAAGGAGGAAGGTACGCGCAGATATGTGCTTTAGCCGTGGGAGACACCTGGATGACGCCATACAGACGGTATCTGGCGGATGGGGCCCTCCCAGCGGAACCTGAAGAGGGCAAGAAGGTTAAGAGGAACGCCGCAAGATACACTCTGGTGGACGGAGTATTGTTCAGGCACGGGTTTACCCACCCTATCTTAACGTGCGTAAGCGGCGACGAATGTACCAGAATAATGGCGGAGCTCCACGAAGGAATTTGTGGGAGTCACGTAGGGGGAAGGTCCTTAGCCTCTAAGGTGGTACGCGTAGGTTTCTACTGGCCAACAGTAAAGGAGGATTGCGTGCGGCACGCCCAGCGTTGCAAGCAATGTCAAAAACATGCTGACTGGCACAAGGCGCCGCCAGAAGAGCTGCGATCCATATACAGCCCGTGGCCTTTCCATACGTGGGGGATCGACATCCTAGGTCCATTCCCATTGGCGATAAGACAGATGAAGTATTTGATTGTTGCCATTGAATACTTCACCAAGTGGATAGAGGCGAAGCCCGTGGCCCAGATTACTGCGCACAAGGTGCAACACTTTGTTTGGAAGAACATTGTGTGCCGCTTTGGCGTAACTAGGCGGTTAGTATCCGACAATGGAACCCAGTTCGTCAGCCAGCAGTTGAGAAACCTGTGTGCGGAGGTAGGCATCAAGCAAGTGTTCGCATCAGTCGAACAACCCCAGACTAACGGGCAGGTAGAGTCAGCGAATAGAGTTTTGCTGAGAGGGCTAAAGAGAAGGCTAGAAAAGGCTAAAGGAGCGTGGGCGGAGGAAGTGCCAAGGATCGTATGGGCATACCACACCACGCCCCAATCTTCTACCATGGAGACGCCTTTCAGCTTAGTGTATGGGTCGGATGCGATGATCCCGAACGAGATTCACAAAAGCTCGCCACGTTTCCAAAATTTTGTGGCTGAGGAATCTAACGAAGAAAGGCGGGTGAACCTGGACCTACTAGATGAAGCCAGGGAGGAAGCCAGAATAAAGGCCGAAGCAGTAAAGAGAAGAGTAGAGCGACAATATAGCTCTAAGGTGAAGCCACGGCAGTTTCAGATTGGTGACCTAGTTATGAGGAAGGCTCACCCATACGAGCTGGAAAATAAATTGTCTCCCAAGTGGACCCGACCCTTCAGAATCACCGAAGCTAAGGGGAACGGTTCATACAACCTAGAGACTTTGGAAGGGGGGCCCATTCCACGCAGCTGGAATGCGGCCAATTTGAAGTTTTATTTTAGTTGAACTATGTAAGTAAACAGCCATGTAACAATTTTATTATAGGGGACACTCTTTTTCCCTTTCGGGGGTTTTTTAACGAGGTCACCCAAATAAAAGAAAGAGAAGTTCAAGAAAAGGTTTGCCTCAGTTTTCATCTTCTTTCCACTCGAAGCGCAAGGCTAACGGCTAAAAAGATGAAAGACAGAGATTCGGAATCGGCGACAGGCGTCGCCAATCATACGCGTCGCCAATCATACGCGTCGCCAAGAGCAGGCGTCACCAGATGCAGGTGTTGCCAAGAGGAAGCGCCGCCAAGGTAAGGCGTCGCCTAGTAAACATAACAAAGGAAGCGTGTACAATATGTTAAAGGAAGCGAATGCAGGCGAAGGTGTGCAAAAATGAAGTGGCGTTACAGAAAGCAAAAACATGACACTAGAGAGTTAATATTACAAATAGAGTTCGAGATAAAGGTCAATGAGATAAATGAGGCGAACAGGTACATGCCCTATGCTCAAACAAAAGGTACAAACAGACCACTTTTCAGTGGCCTCCGGAGTCGGGATGGGAGGAGGACGAAGCTCCGCTCTCGGCCCTCAGTGCCCGGGTAAGTTGTGACCTCCGTTGCTGGTTTATCTTCGAACCTACACCAAGGGAAACAAACATGGTAAAGACACCACGAGGCAAAACATGCAAAGATTTAGAAAAGATCGAGAGCGGAAGTTTCTAAGGCAGTCGCTCGTACATATATACCTCTCTAAGGTTTCGGCGTTGAACTCCAAACTAATCAGAGTGGCGGAGTCAAAACCCCCCCGCCTCAGCTAGGATCCGGCAAACCACCTGGTCGTTCGGGGTTAGTTTCTTGAAGGGTTTGGATTTCAGGGATCTCGTCTCCCTCACCCAGTACAGTGGAAAACCATCTAGGGCGAAAGGCACGAGATCAGAGCAACAGACTTTGAAAAACCTACCCTTCCACCAGTGAAGGAGTTTTGGAAAGGAGTCAGGAGAACCCTGCCGGGAACGTTACTAAAAGTCACCCAGAGGTTGTTCCTTTGCCTCTTCACCTCAAAGAAGTGAAGAAAGATATCAACCGAGGGTGCACACCCCAGAAAGCCAAAGAGTATGTCAAAGGCCTTGACGAAAGCCGAGCTATTAGGATACAGTTGGGCCGGAGCGGCATTAATCTCCGTCAGAAGTTCCCTCTCAAACCTGGAGAAGGGCAGGCGCATGCCGATGCTCTTAAATACCACCTGGTAGAAGTAGAAGAAGGGGACCCCGTCGTTGGCCCGTTCATCCCCGCACACCGGCTCCCCCAGGGTGCAAGGGAGTACGACAATGTCGTCGTCATGCCTCCTAGCGAAGGCACGATGATCGTAGGAACACGAATCCCCTTTGTGTTCCCTTATGGCCTTGGTAGAAAGCAAGCATGAGCACTCGTCAAGAAGCTCGCGCGAGGCCCATGCATACAGGTCCTTGGGGTTAACCCTAGGGGGAGGAACATGGGAAGACATGTCGCTACGAGAGGTGAGCAAGGAGCTGGGAATTCAAAGAAGAATGGCGCGTTAGGAATACGGGAGGTAAAGCGCCAACTAGGAGGAATGCAGAAGGAACTCTGTGTGTAGCGGTGCAAGGAGGGTGTGAAACACAGGGATGATGAACGCAGGTATAAGATTCTGAAAATCTAAATATTACAGTTAGAGCGTCAAGCGACGCAAATGGGAGCACCGTGCAATCGAGCCACGTGTCATATGATGGGAGGACGATCCTGATGCCACTGCTTATCATTCAGAAAACGTCGCATCGACAGAATGCCCAAGGGTACGACGTGCCGCCAACAATGGGAGCATCTTGCCAGAATCTCAGAAAATGTCAGGATGAAGTCAAGTGAGGGAACGTCCCATCATCCATACGGGAAATGCCACGTGGATGGCGCGGGCGAGACCCTGAGCTCTCCACTACCCCCAGGCGTTGACCGAAGTCAAAGTCAGAGCCGACGCCAAGGTCAAAGTCAACAGTTCGATCACACCAGGCGTCGCCAGTATGAGAAGCCGATGGCGTCGCTAGCATGAGACGCCGAAGGCGTCGCCAGTATAAGTTATCAGCGGTGTCGCCTCCCTGATACCCACAGGTAGGAAAGACTGTGGAGGGAGACGAAATCGAAGAAGTCAAACTAGTCACCAACGGTGTCGCCTCCCCGATACCCACGGGTAGGAAAGACTGTGGAGGGAGACGAGATCGCCGAAAGACGAGTGAACCACCGGTGAGGTCGCTCCCCGATACCCATGGGAAGGAAAGACCATGGAGGGAATGACCCCCTGGGGGGCTTCGAGCCTTCCCGGTGCTTGGCGTTTCCGGACACCCTGAGGACAATACGGCGCTGCTGTAGTAGGCCTCTCCTTAGACGTGGGCGTCAGGCACCAAGAATCAAGGGACAGATCGCCTTGGTGCTTAAGACACCCCAGGGACGATACGGCGCTGACAGATAGGCCTCTCCGTGGGCGTGGGCACCGAAGCGCGACCTTGTCCCAAGTGTTTAAGACCCAGAGTAGGTCTCAGCTTTTGCATTGCAGCAATGGCGGAGCTGCCATCGCCTTCACGGGGCAGAGGCCTCATAGATACGAAGGCGGAACAGGTTCTGAGGTACACGTTAGAAGTAAGGCGCCGGATGTACAGGGTCACCCAACACAGCAAAAAAAACGGGTAAAAGTACGGGCAAAGCAATCGAAGTACGTAAAGGTGAAGAACGAAGGCAAAGATATCATACAGACGGAACTCGATACCTCAGAAGTACAAAATTGTCATGCAAAACCCATAGTTCTGACAAAGGTGCAAATAGTTCAAAGGAGCATTGGGGAACACAAAGACGTTTTCCCTTAAAAAGAAAGCCATCTTGAATAAAAAAGTCTTTGTGTCCTCCCTTAAGACACTCTTGATAGAGGAGAGAAAAATCAAGGTCATCATGATAAAGTTCCTTAATGTGATCAAAACCAAGATATTGAGAGGTTAAAAGATTTAGCAAGGTGTATCTTCTAGAAAGAGCATCCGCCACAATATTTATTTTGCCTTGCTTGTGTTTGATCACATAAGGAAATTGCTCAATGAATTCCACCCACTTAGCATGCCTCTTGTTAAGTTTGTTTTGGCTTTTCAAATATTTAAGAGATTCATGATCACTATGTATCACAAACTCTTTGGGAAAAAGATAGTGTTGTCAAGTAAACAAAGCCCTAACAAGTGCATATAATTCCTTATCATAGGTGGAATAGTTGAGATGACTTCCCTTCAATTTCTCACTAAAATAGGCTATGGGGTGGCCCTCTTGAAGGAGAACAGCCCCAATACCTATGCTTGAAGCATCACACTCAATCTCAAATGTCTTAGTGAAATTAGGAAGGGCCAAGATGGGAGCATTAGTCAATTTTTCTTTCAAAGTGTCAAAAGCATTTTGTTGTGCTTCTCCCCAATGAAAGACCTCATCCTTTTTCACTATGTCATTGAGTGGTGCGGCAATGGTACCAAATTTTGGGAAAAATCTTCTATAGAAAGAAGCAAGTCCATGAAAACTTCGGACCTCATTCAAAGATTTCGGTGTAGGCCAATTTTGAATGGCCACTACCTTTGTTTTGTCCACATGGACCCCTTTACAACTCACCACAAACCCTAGGAATTCTATATGATCAAGAGCAAACATACATTTAGCAAGGTTAGCATACAAATGTTCCTTCCTAAGGGTTTCTAAAACTTGCCTAACATGCAACCTATGGTCATTCAAAGATAAGCTATAAATGAGAATGTCATCAAAGTAAACCACAACAAACTTACCAATGAAAGGTCTAAGAACATGATGCATGAGGCGCATGAAGGTACTTGGTGCATTAGTTAAACCAAAAGGCATAACTAACCACTCATATAAACCAAAGTTGGTCTTAAAAGCCGTCTTCCATTCATCACCCGGTTTGATACGGATTTGATTGTAGCCGCTTTTAAGATCAATCTTTGAAAAAATTTTAGAACCATGTAATTCATCCAACAAATCATCTAGTCTAGGTATGGGATGCCTATACTTAATGGTTATGTTATTTATGGCCCTACAATCCGAACACATTCGCCATGTGCCATCCTTTTTTGGCACTAAGATGATAGGCATAGCACAAGGACTCATGCTATCTTGCACCCACCCTTTCTCAATCAAAGCCTCAACTTGTTGGCGAATTTCCTTGGTTTCACTTGGATTGGTCCTATATGCTGGACGGTTTGGTAAAGAAGAGCCCGGTATCAAATCAATTTGGTGCTCAATCCCTCTCAAAGGTGGAAGTCCATTTGGAGGATCTTGAAACACATCTTGGAACTCTTCTACCAAATTTTCCAAGCAATGAGGACTATCAACAAGTGATTCTACTCTAAGAGTTCTAGGGATGGCTAAGAAAAGAGGATGATGAGCCACTATTTCCCTTTCAATGTCACGCCTAGACACAAGGAGTGTAGGCTTAGAACTCTTATCTTTTTTATCTTTTTTATCTTTTTCACTCTCCCTCTTTTTCTTCATAATAACTTGGTCCTCATGAACTTCTCTTGGAGAGAGAGATTTTAAAGTAACCTTGTGACCATGGAATTCAAAAGATAGTTTGTTGGTAAAGCCATCATGTAAAACTTTTCTATCAAATTGCCAAGGCCTTCCCAAAAGAACATGAGTGACTTCCATGGGCACAACATCACATAATACCTCATCTTTGTATTTTCCAATGGAGAAATGGATGAGGACTTGTTTATTCACAATTATTTCTCCTACTTCACTAAGCCATTGTAATTTGTAGGGCTTTGTATGAGAGATAGTAGGCAATCCAAGCTTATCTACTACTCTTGTACTAGCCACATTTGCACAACTACCCCCCATCCACTATCAAGGAACAAATGTTGTTTTGAATAAGACATCTTGTATGGAAAATATTTTCCCTTTGACTTTCATCAAAAGGTTGTGAAACTTGTCCAAGAAGTCTTCTCACAACTAACAAGTCCCCTTCAAGTGGACATTCGCTCTCTTCCTCACTAGATGCATGAGAATGCAATGAATGCTTAGGAGAATCCGAATCATGCTCACTAACTACAATGCCCTCATGCATGTACATACTTCGTTTGGAAGGACAATTTGCAGCAATATGACCATAACCCATACATTTAAAGCATTTAGTATTACGTTCTAGTGGGAGATTTAGGCCTAGAAGTAGATGGCTTAGATTCCTTGGGTTTGAAAGAAGAATCTTTGGAAGGATGTTTAGAAAAAGAAGTTTTGTTTCTCCAAGACTTGGAGTAGTATCCATCATTGGAAGCATTTTTAAAAGAGTTTTTATTAGCAAGTTGGGCTTCCACCTTCATTGCAAGATGAACTAAAGAGCCCAATGATGTATACTCTTGTAACTCAACAATGTCTTGAATATCCTTCCTAAGACCACTTACAAACCTAGCAACCATGGCTTCTTCGCTTTCTTCTAATTCAATTTTAAGCACAAGCGTTTCAAGCTCCTTATAATATTCATCCACATTTAGCGTGCCTTGTTGAAACCGTTGGAGTCTCAACATGAGGTCTTTCCTAAAATGTGGGGGCACAAACCTAGTGCGCATGTGATCCTTTAAAGAGTTCCAAGAGTCCACGGGAGGACCCTTGTGATAGATAATGTCCTTTACAATTCCATGCCACCATTTCATGGCATAATCACTAAACTCTAGGGTGGCTAGCTTGAGCTTATGCTCATCTTGGATCTCATGGATCTCAAAAAATTTTTCACACTTAGCCTCCCAATCTAAATATACATTTGGATCACTAGAACCATTAAAACAAGGTAGCTTGACCGAAGGAAGCTTGGACTTTGCATCATGATAGAAGCCATTGCCGTAGTGAATTCTTTCCCCTTGGTGATGATGTCTTTGTCCATGGACTTGGGGTGGAGGTCTCCTTCTCCTATGCTCATCTTCACGGCCAACATCATTTGAAGAAGCTCTTGAAGATGGTCTATGAGAATGATGTCCATCATGGATAGAAGGAGATGGTCTAGCTTGTTGGACCTCCATCTTTTGCATTTTCTCCTCCAACCGTCTAATTGTTCTTTGAGCTTCATGTAATTCACCATGAATTGAAGCTTTGGAAGGAGAATTCTGCTTGTAGGATGCATCACTTGAAAATCCAGCCATTTGGAATTAAAAACAGCAAACACACAAAACAGCAAACAAGTTAAAAAATTAGCAAAAACAGTGAGCTTGGCAATTGAAACTGCCGAAGTGAAATGAGGTAGAAAAAGAGGTCACTCTCAAAGAAATAATGTTCTTGCACCAATCTGATCTTGAGGCCTTGGAATCCTCAAATGAAAGATGTCAAAGCAAGCACACCAATCTCAAAAGCAACCACCACAAAACCAATGAAACAATAAAGACAAACAAGAAAAGGTATAAGCAAGGAAAGGTAATTGCAAAAGGAATACTATATGTAAGACAAACTCAAAGAGTAAGAATGAAAGACAATCAAGAAAATAAAGAACTCAATGAGAAAAGTAGGCACACAAAAGAATACTTAAGGAAAAGCTCTAGAGTAGATGAAGAAAACAAAAAATTAGCTACTGGAAATTTTTTTTAAAAAAAAGCAAACTGTGCTTGATATTCACTGATTTAACTGGAATGATGTAGAGCGAACTGGATTATGAAAATTAAACCACAGAAACTTCAAGATGTTAACTCAATAATGGCACTGGAATCAATTAAAAACAGTAAGCCAATTAATTGAGATAATTTTTTTAAAATCGCTGCTAGATTACTGTATTCTTTTCGGCAGAATTGTACACTTTTTTTATTTTATTTATCATTTTTTGTGTACTTTGAATTTTTGAATGATTCTTTTTTCTATTCTTTTCTAACACTTTGAATATCACAAATCCAGAATTTCAGAATTTTCCAGTGAGTAAATCAATTGCAATAAGGAAAAACAGTAAGCACTTTTTTTCAGAAACAGAGGAATCCTAATAGGAATAAAAAACAGGATTATGAACTAGCAAAGACATAATAGAAAATGATGTATTGGAACTTGTATAGGTCTAGAATACAAGTATGAACTCAATTCTAAAAAGAAAAATGCACAAAAGATCAATATCAATTCAGAAAATAATAGACACTAAAGCAAGAAACAACCAAAACAAGAAAAGTACTACTAAAAGTAATGACAATTATGGAATAACATGACTAAGACAAAACTTGACATGATTACAAAATTAAAAGACACATCACAAATTTTAACAACAAGTGAAAGGAAGCTTAAGGTAAACTCTAGGAAGGATAATGCCATTCCAAAAGAGCAACCATACTCATAAGAAGAATGAGTGCCATAAACCTTTTCACAAGCACTTGGTGTAAAAGAAAAACAGCAAGAATACTCAAGTAAAATTCTAAAACAGAAACTTAAATTGCAAGAAATTAAAGAGCTCTTGAAATAAAGTGCACACAACTCAACAATTAAACAAGAATGAACCTAAGACTCATGATACCACATGATGTGATTCCACTAGCCATATAGAGAATGATTCTTGACATTCTTAGGACTCACCTTGAGCTGGACATTATAGAGGCACTTTTCTTAGAGTTGGATCATTGTTCTAAGACAAGAACTCACCAAAAACTAGTACCAAATCCCAAACTCATTTGGATGCTCCACATATTGTCAAATTGAATCAACAAAGAGAGGTAAAATTGAAAGGACCGAACAGAATTGAATTAGCAAACATATGAACCGAACAAAAGTGTAATTAAAAGACAAGAACAGAACATAGGTGCTGGAAAAAAATAGAAAAGCCGAACCAAACAACTCAAGAACACAAGACAACATGAACAATTGAAAGAGAAGGAAGGAAGGAGAAGAGAGTGCTCGTGAAGATGGAAGAATGTTGGATGATCTCACCACTAGAAGTGTGGAATGCTCCTAGATGAGAGTGATGTCGCCACTTGAGGACTCCAATGATCCATCAAGATAAGACTAGAGAAGAAGGCTCCAAAAGCTCTCCAAAGTTCACTCAAAATTTGAGTAGAGTTTTCTTAGATTAATTCCAATCTGAAAAATACAAAGAGAGCACCTCTATTTATAGCCTAAGGTGCTGAAATATAAGCTACACAGATTCAAAAACTCCCTCCCAAAAAGCTTCTAGAATTTGCGCCTAAAACAAAGCATGAGGAAGGTGTGACCTCTTCCTTCACTTTGGCACCTCCTTTTCTACTCCTACACCTATCTACTAACACACACCCCCTAAGACTCCTAACTAAAGACTAAAAGATGCTAAAACAAAAGAGGTTTCTAATGTTTCCCTCTAAGCACCTTTAACTAAAGAAATTACAAAAAGAGAAAATAAATGTCCTCTAGCTCCCAAAGCTTTGAACATGCTTCTTGTAATCCTTTGAGGTGGACTTTGACCTCCATGGGCGTCTTCTATTTGTGCCTCCACCTCCTCTTGATCTTGTTGATTGGCCTCCATGTCCTCTTGGGCTTGATCTCCATCAGAGTTGATCCAAAGCCAGGGCCTTGGTCGTTATGGGCTTGTCCGTCCAGTACAGGGGAAAGCCTTCCAGTGAAGTAGGATTGTATTTGGTCGCATGCACTTTGAAGAACTTCCCTTTCCAGCCTTTGAATGAATTTTGAAAGAGCGTGAGGATGATGCGCCTGGCGACGCCAGAAAAACTCATCCACAGGCTTTTACCTTGTTTCTTCACCTCAAAAAAATGAAGAAAGACATCCACGAAGGAGGGAATGCCCAAATACCCGCAAAGAATTTGAAAACCCCTCACGAAGGCCCAGCTGTTGGGGTGAAGCTGGGCAGGGGCGGTGTTAATTTCGGTGAGCAGCTCCCTCTCGAAAGAAGTGAAAGGGAGACGCAAGCCCACCCTTTTGAATACCATTTGGTAGAGGAAGAAGAAGGGACTTCCCTCGGTGGCCCTCGAGTCCACACAAACGGGTACCCCGGGTTTCACCCGACATACCAAGACGTGGGAGTCATGAGTTTTGTGGAATGCGTTGAAGTTGTAGAGCGCGGGGTCCCCCCTGTGGGCCTCCACGTCGTTAACGGAGTTTAAGGTGGAGCATTCGTCGAGGAGATCGTCGGAGGCCCAGTCATACTCCTCTTTATAGTAAGACCTAGGGAGCAGAGGAGGCGCGGTGGTCTTGGTTTTCGCCATTGACGCAAGAGCTGAAGAGTAAAGAGAAAAGAAAGCGTTCAGCGAAAAGGGGTTTGAAGAAGAAAAGGGGGGAAAAAGGAGAAACCCTAGGCAAACCCTACCCACGCGAGAGAAAGGGGAACGAGAGAAACAAAGAAGCACAAGAACAACATCAAAAAACAAGCAGACGCACAATCCCAGGCAGTTCATCCATACATCATAGTCATGCAGTAAAGAAAGTCAACAAAGGTAGGAAAAACCGTACCTTTAAGGGTCGAAGGGTGTGATGAGCGGAAGCACGAAAAAGCAGAGATTGCGAGAGAGAAAATTCGAAGAAGATGAACAGTGTGAGAAGGCAGAGAAGGTGGATGAAACAGTGGTTTCGAGCGCGGAGTTTGGGTAACTTAAACGTTACGAGGAGCGCGAGGGGCAACAGATGGTGACCGTGCGATGATGCCACGTGTCGCAGGATTAGGCGCTCACTGGGAGCGCAAGAGACTCTTGAAGCTGACCGCGTGATGAACCATGTGGCAAGCAATTAAGCGTGGCCCTAAAAGGTGTTGCTTTCCCCGTTTTAGAGGATGTCCAATCAGCCATTAAGGGCACCCCAATGGTTCAGAGAATGTCACGTCAATAGTTCGAAGAGTGTCGCGTCTGCAAAGAATGACACGTCACCAGGGTGCCACGTGGATGGCGTGGGCGAGACCATAGTCTTTTCGCTGAAGACAAGTCATCAGCTTAAGACTGGGGGGCTTGTGTACCATCCCGTATCCGGGCGTTGACAAAGTCAAGGTCAAAGTCAACATAAGGCGTCGCCTAGGTGAGGCGACGCCAAGTGCATGCATCGCCGAGGCGGGGCGTCGCCAAGAGGAAATGTCGCCAAGGTAAGGCGTCGCCAAGTCAAGGCGTCGCCCAGCTAGGGCGTCGCCAAGGTAAAATGTCACAAAAGCAAGGCAATCACAGTGTTGCTCCCCGATACCCATGGGTAGAAAAGACCATGGAAGGAGTGACGTCGTGGGAAGGCCTCAAACCCCGATAACCCGGGGTAGCAATAAAGAGAAGAGAAAGGTGGCTTCAAGGCCATAGTCATAGCGCCAGTGGAGAGCAACCTGACTCGTGAAGCGCCCATGCCGCCCCAGAGACGCCCTTGGGGTAGATACGGCCCATGAGGAGGGTCACGCCCAGGGCAGCCAGGTGCAGGGTACGAGTGGAAGGTAGCTACGCTCTCAAAGTGAGTGACTAGATGTTTGGGGGCATGAATTGGCACCCAAAAAGTCACCCCTTGCGCAGATGCACTCCCAGGTAGGAGGACTCACACGAGGAAACACCCCCAGATGGGGTCACGGCGTTGTGAGGCCCTCCACGTGTAATAGCAGCCAAGTCAGAATAGAAACGTCAATTTGTCAGGTACAAGGTAATTAAAGCTATTTAATACAGTTTCCGTTTCGAGCGTTTAAGGTACTATAAATGCTCCAAGCGGTTTAAACGTCTTAAAGGCGCTGAACGTTTCATAATTAAATGCGCTTTAAGACGCTTTAAATGCTAGAGTAGTTTAAATAGCGCCTTGAATGTTGGAAACGAGGTTCGGACTTTTGGCATATTTTCCCTGAGGATACTCTAGTTGTTTGCGCGAGTTTTGAGACGAGGCATAAGGGACTAGAGAGGGGTTGTTTGCCAGAAGAAGAAAATAGACACTAGACATAGTTTCTTTTAACCACCTTCAGAGTGCCATTCACGGTGCTCCGATACGGAGGTGTAGAGTTTTGGTGTTTCTTGCTAGCTAACTTGAGCGTCAGAGTGCAAACGACCGCTAGGGCGCCCTTTTGTCCTTCTTTGCAGGAATCCACAAGTCACCAGTGGGAAGGAGTCCCTAGCTGACGGGTGAGGTTGCGAACAAAGACGTCCCAGGTCAACCGGCCGGAACACTTTGCCAAATAGAGAAAGACCTCAAAAAGCGGATCTTTGACAAGGGTCAAGAGTACACCCAGCTGGAATCGAAGGTTCTTCCTTTGCGCACTAGGGTGGTAGAGCTCGAGGAAGAGGCTGAGGCCACCAAGGCGAAAATGGCCAAACTAGAGGAACAGGTCGTCTCCCGAGAGGTCCAACTGGGCAAGGTGGAAGGCGAGCTTGCTGAGAAGACATAGCACTTTCAAAAGGTTGAGGCGGAGCTTCTCGAAGATGTCGCGGATGCTTACGGAGGAGGGTTCGAAGACGCCCTAACTAAGATTGCCTTGGTGCATCCTAACTGGGACCTTACTCCCTTCTCCGTGCTGAAACAGATCGTTGATGGGCAGCTCATGCCTATTGCCCCTCCCTCTTAGGCTCATGGACAAATTTTATTTAACTTGTATTGTTGAAGAACAATTGTATTTATAACTGTTGTTTTTTTATTTCTACTGCTTGAGCTCTTAATTGCTTTGAACTTTTAACTGCCTTGAGTCCTTAGCTGCTTTAACCTTCTCGAATCTTGATTTGTCTGAACGTTGTTCTTCTACTCCATTTAACTCGCATTCTTTGTCTTGACCATCAATTGTTGTATTTCATATTAATGCCTCTAACAGCGCCTCTAATGAACTCTTTGAACTTTAGGTAGCACACTTGCCCGTCTCATCTACCGCGTACTATTCGTTAGGTAGTGGGGCTTCACACACTAACCTGAATGGGCCTCACCCTTGCTTAGAATCAGGGGAGGATTTAACTGTAAACTGCGCTGCTCGACCTTGGTGTTCTCACTTGAGGGGAAAGTGCTCTCTGCGAACCTGTATTTCCCTATCCCGAGCTAACCTAAGGAAAAGCCTGTGACTGACCTCTTAAAAGAGGATTTCCTTTGATGGGCCCTCTCCCTCAACCTTAGCATTCTCACTCAAGGGGGAGGTGTTCTCTGCGAACCTACATTTTCCACGCTCGAGACCTCTAACGCAAAGGTATGGCTCGTATCTGACCTTGTCCTCGCTCAAAGGCGAGGGAGGATTTCTCTGGTGAACCATACTTGTTCATTCTTGGTGTTCTCACTCGAGGGGGAGGTGTTCTCTACGAACCTACCCTTCCCACACTCGAGACTGTTGAAGATGGATGTTGCCCCTTCAAGACATGTGTTTGATAAAGCCAAATGTGTAATTTCCTTAGTGTTCGCATTTGCTTTAAGGATGTCTTAGGTATAGATTAGAGGTTGTTTAAAGTAGGCTAGTAGGCTTTTTGCTAGGTAACTCACCTCTTAACCCCTGACCATGTGATAAGAGCAAGCACAAGTTTTATGAAACTGTTTTTCACATGTTTTGCAAAAATATCCTTTACTGCATAGAAAATGAATCTATTCTTCTCTAAATGAATATATTCTTTTCTTAAACTGATGCTTTGATTAAGTGTTTTTAAAAATCATGTTTTGTGCATCAAGTATTTTGACAAAGTCTTCATTCCATCAAAACAACTGTGTTTCACTTGTTAAAAAGTTTTTGTTATCGTTTTGAAAATAAATTTGTTCTTCTGTAAATGAATAGATTCTCTTTAGTCTGGTGCCATGGTTTTCTTAAAAGGCTTTTCACATTTTATCCTTGCACCAGGGAGTTTGACTAAGTCTCCTACATATAACAAATTCTCTCACTGCCTTTGAAAATAAGTCTGTTTATTTTATTTTCAATCTGTTCTTTTTGTAACAGCTTTAACTGTTTTTTGAAAGTTTGTTATAAAATGTTTTCTATAAAAGGAGAGTTTGTTCTGGCTTTTAAAATTTGTTCATATAATTGAGAAAACAAGTTTTACAACAGAGAAATAAGAGATTTCAGAGGATTAGCTCGAGTTCTTCAAAGTTTTTCCAAATCACACAGTGTGCTTGTTCTTGGTTGGTTCTAAGGCTTGGTTAGAGGTGTTGTCACTGTGTGAGCAATCTGTTCTACTGGTTTAAGGCAGATTTCTGCATTCTCTATCAGGTGTATTCGTTTCTTGATGAGAATAAAAAAGATGTTATCAATAGAAGAAATGGACAAGGGCCAAAGCATTTAAAGTTCTTCTTATTAGTCTTTGCAAAAGATGATGCCCAAGCCCAAGAAGGCCCAAGCCCAAGAAGCCCAAGTCCATCCCATGAGGGGCAAGGCCAAGCATTAAATAAAAGAGCATCATTTGAATTACTCTTGTATAGTTGTAGGAGGTGTGGATATTAAATAAAGGAGTGTGAATATGTAAAATAAAGTCACATTGTCCATGTGACTTAGGAGAGTAGGTGTAGGTGTAGTTTTTAGGAGGTGTCATAGTAGAAAAAGGTCACACCTCCCATGTGACTTGTTTTTTGTGGGAATTTCAAATGAGTTTCATTTGAATTTTCCCACTTATTTTTCAGCACCCTCACACTATAAATAGAGGTGTGGGCTCTTGTAAAATTCAGAATTGGAAATTGGATATAGAGAAACTCTACTCAAATTGAGAGAGAATTGTGAGTTTTGGTTTCTCCTTCTTCCATAGGCTTATCTTGTGTGCCATTGGAGAGCTTCAAGTGGTGGCTTCCTTTCACTTATCTTGGAACAAGACCTCCAAGTGGCGTGATGCAGTTCCAAATTCTCATTCCAGCCGAGCTTCATTCCATAAGTGTCATTCCTTTCATCTTCTTTTGCAATTTCATTCGGTAGTTTAGCATCTCTTTAGTGTTCTTCTCCTTTCCACCGATTGTTCTTGTGTTCCTTGTGTTGTTCTTCATTTTTCTGTTCTGTACCTTTTGTTTTTAATTCAATTGCGTTTAATATCTTGTTCCATGGATGTTTACAAGGAGATAGCACTCTTATTGAGTTTGGATCATCATTTTGGAAGGCTATGTCTCCATTGATGACTCCTTAAGCTTCCTTGATTCCATTTCTGTTTTCAGCTTGTTGTTTTGTTGATGTAATTTCGTTTTCATTGTTTAAGCACTCTTTGATCCTTGAATTGTTGTTTTCATTCTCATATAATGTTGTGTTCAAGAGTTTAAAAGTGTCCATGTTCAATCCAACTCATATCATTTCTTTCTTTAATTTCTTGTAAAGTGTGGTTGTAAACTCTTCTTAATAGGGTTTCTTGAAGAGTTGTGTGTGCTGGAATAGTGTTTTTCAGCAAAGTGTGTCATGTTCTTGTAGGGTTCAAGAATAGTGGTTTTTGTAATTGTTTTGTATTGTGGTTTAGTGAATTTCACCTTGGATTAGGTGAAGACTGGATGTAGCTCATTTGAATGAACCAGTATAATTGTTCTGTGTTCTTTCTCTCTTAAACTCTGCACTCAATAATCCTTAATCAAACTAATCTGTCAAGAAATAAATCTATTCAATTGTGATTGAATTTGTTCTTTCTGGGCACGTATATACTGTTCTTGATTTTCTAGAAAACTTCCTAAAGAACTGTTGCATAAATCTATATGTGTTGTGAAACATCATTGAAATTCATGTTCTGTGAAGGTTAATACAATCTGTTAAGTGTTTTTAAAAACAAGCATTAACCTTGTTGATGGCAAATTTCATGAAGGTCTTCTTGAATCATGTAAGATATGGTGCGGAAGCTATGGATGTGTGTGTGCAAGATCCTCCTAAGAGTGGTGTTGATCTTGAAGGTGCATGAGGTGTATGAATATTGGGAGGTTCGGCCAACCCAAGGAGAGGTGAAGGACGTGAAGTTTAGAGCCTAGAGTTCTAGGGAGAAGCAAAGCTTGGCACAAAATGGCAGCATAACTTTACTCACAATAAACTTGCAAATACAAGGTGTAGGCCTTCCTATTTATAAGCTAAATGGCCGTATAAACTAAGCTAATATCTAATGAAATGCAAGCCAAATGAAATGCAAATCACCAAGCACATGTGCCATGTGCTCATGACCGGCCAAAACAAAAGAGATTCTAGAATGTTCACTCAATTATACTTTCTACACTACTCTAATTACTAAGCACCCCTAATGGGCCTCCATGTAACATGTACAAGGCTTTCTCTCTTCCATCTGTGACTTCATTCAATTGGGCGTGAATGTGCTTAGCCATTGATCTTGTAATTGGGCCTAGACGGTCTAGGCCTCCCCCTAGACGCTCCATGTGTAGCCTCCCCTCTTCACGTCCTAGACGCTCCTTCCTTGAGTCTAGACGCTCATCATGGTCTAGCTTTGGGTCTTGGCTTTCATGGTGGGATGTGCTTGGCCCTCCTCCATCACTTGTATTCAAAGGTTGTGATTAACTGTTGTAGCTCTTTGTGTTAATTCTGTAAAAATATTTTGATCTCTGCCTGCAGATCATCTAACTCATTATTAAAATCAAAAGTCATTCAACTGAGATAAACACCTTAAAGTACATAAACAGTATAAAAATAAATTTGTTCATTGCTAAATAAATCGATTTATTTTGTGTACTGTAATAAAATATGATTCTGCGCAAAAGTTTTAAAAGCTCAATTCACCCCCCACCCCCCTCTTCAACTTTGACACTATTGAACCCAACAAATCCTACTCATATCAAGATGTGGGTGAGATTTGAGCCTCAAATTCGTTCCACAAGATTTGTAATGAATTTTTTATTCATCATTGTCACGACTGAAAGGAAGGTTCGTTTCTGTGTGAACCTGTTTGATCATTTTCTAACTAAATACTCATCTGTTTGAGCTGAAACATGTCGCGTTTCGTCCCAAATTCTGTTGGAATTCTTCCATAATATTTCAACAAGAAATTCTTTTTCGAAAATGTTCCAGAAAATTCTTGCACTCCTCTAGATATGCGAAATTTTCCCTAGTTTCTACAATTTTTTTTGAGTTCATATAACGTTGAAAAGTTCCAAAAACACTTACACAAGTAGTTTTATATGTCGTTTGTATCCAGTCAAGGGGGCACGTCCAAAAAGAAAATACGAAAAAAGATATAAGTAAGAAAATCCAGGACGTTCTGGTTTGGGAAAAACAAGTTTTCCAGTTTTGTTTGCTCTCGGTCTGGGACTTATTACACCTTTTTCCTTGGGTTTTTATATTTGAAATTTTGACTAGACATTCCTTATTATGTGTATTGATATGTGGCAAAGATTTGAGCCTCAAATTCGTTCCAAAAGATTTGTAATGAATTTTTTATTCATCATTGCCACGACTGAAAGGAAGGTTCATTTCTGTGTGAAACTGTTTGATCATTTTCTAACTAAATACTCGTCCGTTTGAGCTGAAACTTGTCGTGTTTCGTCCCAAATTCTGTTAGGATTCTTCCATAAGATTTCAACAATAAATTCTTTTTCGAAAATGTTTCACAAAATTCTTGCACTCCTCCAGATTTTCGAAATTTTGCACTAGTTTCTGCAATTTTATTCTGAGTTCATATTACGCTGAAAAGTTCTGAAAACACTTACACATGTTGTTTCTTATGTCGTTTGTATCCAGTTGGGACCGTTCTTGATGAGCGATTCGCTGAAAGGTCTTGGCACAATGCCCTTTCTAAACGCATGCACCATCATCGTTTCATCCTTAGTGTTCAACCTCACCACCTGTGCCCCAAAACGATTGAGGAACTCCTTCAGGGACTCTCCCTAATACTGCCTTACGTTAAAAAGATCGTAAGAGATGGACGTGGGAGCCCGATTCGTGATGTACTTTTCTCTGAACAGCTTAGTAAGTTGTGGGAACAACGTCACGTGACCATCAGGGAGGCTGATGAACCAATCCATCGTTGTTCCCACCAAAGTGCTCATGAACAGCTTGCATCACACCGCGTCAGAGTCCCCAACCAACATCATCTACGTATGGAAAGTCGTGAGATGAGCCTTTGGGTCCTCCATACCGGTGAAGGTGACTTTGAGCCCCACGAACGTGGCTGGTATCACGGCATCCATGATTGCTTGCGAGAACGGCATCGGGAATTCCCTGGGTGGCGTCGCAGGTTCTTAATCCTCCACCTCACGTTCCCTCGCCTGATTTTGCAGATCCTTGCACAACTCCTCATTCTATCGGCGCAATTCTTCGTTTGTTGCCCACGACGCAGCCAAATCATCCTGGTTGCGTTCTTGATCCGCTCTTGACGCAACCACTTCTTCTTGGAGGGCCTGCATCGTTTCCATAATTTGTTGCAGGGTGAGGCTTTCGCCCCCATTTGATGCAACAAATCCTTGCCTCGTATTCCTCATCTTTCTTGATCTTTCTTGTTCTTGCTGGTGGGACAATGTTTTAGATCGTGCCCCATGGTGGGTGCCAAATGTTCCTGTCAGTTGACTCGATTGCCTTCGTACGTCTCACGATACTCCCACGCCTCATTTTTTGTGCCTTTGTTTGTGTCTTTCTCTCGATCTAACACCTGTAATCACAAAGACAAAGGGCGCCCTAGAGACCGTTTGTGATGGCATTTTCATGTGTTCTTCTTGAATCAAAGTAGAAAATAGGGTGCGGAAGCAATGGGTGAGATGATCAAGACCCTCCTAGGAGTTGTGTTGGCCTTGTAGGTGCATGATGAGTATGGTGTTTGAGTGGTTCGGCCAGCTCAAGGGAGAAGGTGAAAGGATTGAAGTTTAGAGCCTAGATTTCTAGGAGAAGTAAAGCTTGTGCACAAAAATGGCAGCATAACCTTACTCAATTAAACTTGAAAATACAAGGTGTAGGCTCCTCCTTTTATAGGCTAAGGAGGACCATAATGCAACCCTAATGCTAGCCAAATGAAATGTAAATGTGAAGCACATGGGTGCACATGGCACATGGGTGCACAAATGAGCACATGGGGAGGGGTGTGTCTAGTTTTTATGCTCACCCCCCCCCCCCCTCCATGGTCTTTCTAGAATGTTCACAAATATGCTTTCTACACTACTCTAATTACTAAGCACCCCTAATGGGCCTTTATGTAACAATTACAAAGGTCTTCTCTTCCCAAAACCGTAGCTTTGACCCATGTGTATGTGAAGCTAGACGGTCTAGAAGGAATCCTCATCATGGCCTAGACGCTCCTTATGTAGCCGCTCCTCATCATGGCCTAGACGCTCCTCTTCATGGGCTAGACGCTCCTTTTTTAGTCTAGACGCTCCTCATCATAGGCTAGACCGTCTAGTCTTGGAGGCTTGGCTTTCATCGTGTGGTGAGCTTGGGCCCTCCTCCATCATCCCCTCCCTCTTGAAAAGGATTTGTCCTCAAATCCAAAGCTTTTTCTTCAACTAGGGGGATGGTTGTGGCTGGATGGTGTCCATCATCTCCTCCTTCGGGTAAAGATCTATCCTCAGATCTACAGACTTGATCTCGGATAGCAACCTTTTGCTTCGCCAAAGCTTGTCCTCCTGGATCAAACGTCCACCTATAGAAATAATCAAATAAGGCATAGGT
This sequence comes from Phaseolus vulgaris, assembly GCF_051622355.1. Classification (NCBI taxonomy): domain Eukaryota; kingdom Viridiplantae; phylum Streptophyta; class Magnoliopsida; order Fabales; family Fabaceae; genus Phaseolus; species Phaseolus vulgaris. The sequence continues at coordinate 20,729,070 of NC_143500.1, forward strand.
GTTAGTTTGCAAATTAATTTTACTAGGTTGCCATTTTTGCTTTTCTTTTGGTTTTGGCAACCTTGGACAAAGTTTCTCTTTTAATGGTTGTGTGTGGTCTCTAATCATCTTATGTATTTTAAAAGGTTCATTTGTGGTTACTTTCTCTTTAGGCATAAATCCTATAGAAGATGGTAACAACTTAAAAGGAGAAAGATGATTGAACCCACACATAATTTTAAAAGTAGAAATATAAGTAGTTTTGTGAACTACTTTATGGTATGTTTGCTCACCTCTAGAGTTGTGTGTGCACTTCATGATTATTCTAGGCATAGTAGAAAGAGCTAGATTTTCAAATATATTTTGACCATGCGTTTGAGGATGATAAGAATTTAAAGTGTGCAATTTAGTTGCAAGTTTTCCAAAGGAAATCCTCAAATCATGGTTTGCAAAATTTGGAACTCTATTCAACACTATGCTTGAGGATAAACCATGAAGATGTATCACTTCTCTAAAGAAGAGTTTATCCATAACCATGAAAATTGAATCAAAACCTTTTGTTGTCCTAGGGAGTTTTAATATGAAATTTGTATCTTCCCAAGGATCATTTGCAAAAGGTGAAGGAGTATAGAGTTCATGAGACATTGCCTTGGGTGTAGTTTGAAAACAAGAATTGTACCTAAGGTAATGTCTTTGAACTTCTTTTCTCATGGGGGACAAAAGTTTTCCTTTTAAAAGCTCTAGAGTTTTATCAACTCTAATTTGTCCCATGAGTTCTCCTTCATGAAGACTTTTTCTCTTATGTGTAAGGATAGTCTCGTTGTGACAACCATTGTTTATAAGGATTTGTCCACTTTGCAATGGTTGTCTCAATAAGACATGACAAGTTTCTTTAGGCACTACTTCACATAAAAAATTGTTTTTGTAGATGCTTATAAAAAACTTGACATTCACTTGGTGATATCCTAGCACATATGAGAAATAATCTATTTCATTTTTATCTATGCAAGCTTCTTTTAAAGACTCTTCTTTTTCACTTAGGCTTGCAAGTGTTCCATTACAAAAGGTAAGGCTTTGAGGTTGTTCAACAAGACACATATTTTCAAAGGTATTTTTAAATCTTTGGTCTTGTTGAATGACCTTGTGGGAAGGAACACTCTTCTCCCACGCCTTTTGTTCTTCAAGGGTCTTCTCATGCTTTTCTTTTTCTTCTTTTTCTTTAGCTTCCCTTTCGACTTCCCCTCTCTTCTTTTGTATTTTTCTTTCCTTTCTTTCTTTATGGGAAGCAAACAATTTTTCTACCCTCATTTCCCAATCTAGGCAAGCTTCTATATTTTCTTTTCCATGGAAATGGGGTTGGTCTACCCTAACCTCTCTTGGGTTTTCTTGTTCTTTTCTATCTCCTCTATGTCTTCTAGGGGGTGCTTGATAATAATCATTTTACTCTAATGTTTCCCTCTCCAAAAGAATCATGATCTTTAGAGATATATGCATGAGAAGGTAATTTTTTTAGAATGTGAGACTTCTCATCCTTTGCTTTAGTCAAAACATTAAGTTTAGTCTCACTCTCCAATTGTCTATATGCAATTGATTGCACAGTTTGTGAAACTTCTTTCAAAAGAGTTTTTAAAGATTTTAATTCACTTCCAATAGACTTTGTAGAATGAGAAGAAGAAGACATGGCTAAAGCTTTGTGTATATAGGTGTTTTACTTTGAGAAAGTTTAGGAAAGTTAAAGAATGTAGTTTTCCAAGTAAGGGAGGTGAGTCACAAAGGACTACTTAAATACCAAGCCTTTTCCTTGCCAAAAACTATCCTCCAATATCTTCACACAAGACTTTCTCTTAGTGAAACACTTAGAACACAAATAAGTTGAGAAATCAATTTTTTTTTCAATGCAAGAAAACAATGTATGCTAACTAATTTAACAAAGCTAGTCGGTTTAACACAAAATAAGCATGCAAAGCGTTACTACTAAGCAAAAAGAAAGACAATCACCAACAATTAACAAAATTAAACATGCAAAACGTAGCTATGAAAGCAAAAGAAAAGCAATTACAAACAAGTAACAATTACTAATCAAGAATGCTATACTATTCGGCCCTAGGTGAGGCTTCTTGGACACTTTGAGCCCTTGAAGACACACTCACCGTCTAAACGTAATTAAAAGAGGTAATTAACAATAAACCAAGTTGCAAAGGAAATAAGAAAACTCCCTTTGTTGTTCCTCCTTTTGGTTAGTGCACTTCTTTGTTGTCTTGATTGTTGATCTCCTAAGTGTTTGTAGTGTTTGTTTCAAGAAAGCTTGTTTCGGCTTTGGCTTTGTCTCCTCCTTAGAATGTTGGCTTTAATTCTCCAATTTCCAGCACCTATTCACAAGGGCTAAACCTTAAACCAAGTCAAATTCCATGCACATAAGCACCAAGGGAGAAATTAAATTCCAGCACCCAAAAAGAGAGGTCAAGGAACAAAAGCAAGAAACAAATTTAATTGAAAGAAAACAGTACCACCAAAAGGATTTATAATATGACAACTTAGAAAGAGATTCAAGAAATTAAAGCAAACAATTAAAGGTACTCAATAAAAGTTGGCACACAAAAAGAATTCCTAAAGAAAAGCACTAGATTAGATGACCAAATAAAAAAACAGCACCACTGGAAAATGTTGTGGGCCAGAAAACGTGTTTGTTCCCCGATTTATGCTGATCTGTATTTTTGGAATTTGGCTCTGAAATTTGTTATGCAAAATATTCAGGATCTTATCTAAAATTTGGCTTTGGATTCACTCAAAACGGATGCACCATTTTTTTTTAATAAATTTTGCAAAATTGGTGTTCGGTTAGGCCAGCTGGAGCGCTCAAGATTTGCACTCTGATTTTGTAAGATTTATCATTTTTTTTCTGTTGCTTCTTTTGACCTAATTCTTTTTTTGTCTTTTCTATAACACTTTAAACTTGCATTTTCCAGAAAATCAGAATTTTCCTATGGGTGGAAATATTTTTCTGGGTTAAAACAGCCAAAACAGAGAAGGTGTAAACAGGGGAATCTGAAAACTGGAAACAAAAACAGCAAGATACCAAAGTTTAGACACAATGGAAATTTGTGAAATAGAATTGTGTATGATCTAAACACAATATGAACTCAAACTAAAAATTAAAAAGGCACCAAAGGAGCAAAGAACAGCAGATTCAAACAATTTAAAGAGACCCAAAAGCAAGAAACAATCAAGCCAATAATAGGACTACTAAGAATTGTTGACAAATATGGATTCACATGACTTGACACAACAATTATAGATTCAGAAAATAAAGACTCAAAGCATAAAATGAAGCAAAATTAAGAAAGCAATAAGGACTCAAATTCCTAAAAGAAAACAGCCACTCAATGGTGTAAGGAATCCTATCACAAGCTGCACAGAATTTGTTCAAGATCAATTGAACAATTGTGCTTTGGTTGGATCTTCCATAAGCACACCAAGAACAATTTAAAAAGTAAAAAAACAGCAAGACAAGTATGGAATTTAAATGACAATATGAAATAAAGAAGAACTGAAAATTTAAAAGACCAAGCTACTCATCTTGAAGAACCAAAAGCTCATGATACCAAATGATGGCATTTTCATGTGTTCTTCTTGATTCAAAGTAGAAAATAGGGTGCGGAAGCAATGGGTGAGATGATCAAGACCCTCCTAGGAGTTGTGTTGGCCTTGTAGGTGCATGATGAGTATGGTGTTTGAGTGGTTCGGCCAGCTCAAGGGAGAAGGTGAAAGGATTGAAGTTTAGAGCCTAGATTTCTAGGAGAAGTAAAGCTTGTGCACAAAAATGGCAGCATAACCTTACTCAATTAAACTTGAAAATACAAGGTGTAGGCTCCTCCTTTTATAGGCTAAGGAGGACCATAATGCAACCCTAATGCTAGCCAAATGAAATGTAAATGTGAAGCACATGGGTGCACATGGCACATGGGTGCACAAATGAGCACATGGGGAGGGGTGTGTCTAGTTTTTATGCTCACCCCCCCCCCTCCATGGTCTTTCTAGAATGTTCACAAATATGCTTTCTACACTACTCTAATTACTAAGCACCCCTAATGGGCCTTTATGTAACAATTACAAAGGTCTTCTCTTCCCAAAACCGTAGCTTTGACCCATGTGTATGTGAAGCTAGACGGTCTAGAAGGAATCCTCATCATGGCCTAGACGCTCCTTATGTAGTCGCTCCTCATCATGGCCTAGACGCTCCTCTTCATGGGCTAGACGCTCCTTTTTGAGTCTAGACGCTCCTCATCATAGGCTAGACCGTCTAGTCTTGGAGGCTTGGCTTTCATCGTGTGGTGAGCTTGGGCCCTCCTCCATCAGTTTGCACTCCGACGCTCAAGTCAATCTTAGGGCTAGGAAACACCAAAACTGTTAAGCGTAAAAGCTTTGTATCTGTGTGTGTGTGTGAAGCGGCACAAATGAATAGCGTACCTTACTAGATTTATCATTACCCTTTATATAGTCCAGGGTTTCCCCTGTTTCCATTACCCAAAATAGGCCTTCTGAGGGTGGGCCCTAGTGCCACTATTACCCATTCTTAGGGCAACCTAACTGGAGTGCGACCTCTGACGGGATGACCACCTAGATGCTACCTCGTGCACCTGATCTCTAGGGTCACCCGTCCTGGGAGCGCCCCAGCTGCTCATGTGCCATGCGTGCAGCTTCACCCCTGGAACGTAACCCTTACAGGTTGTATCTCTTCTAGTGGCTCTTTACTTGTGTTACGCCTGAACGCGTCATCCACCACACGAATGGACTCTCGTGACCTAGGCTTCTCCTTAACTGATAACTGGTGTGTGGTATGGGATCCACCTCTCGTGGCCTAGCTCCGTTGTTTGAGTCACCGATGTCCGATCTCTCATCGACCTCATGATATTGTCGAGGATACATCAGTACATCCTAGTGATCGGCGTTTGACCACTCTTCGACACCTTGGCTCACGTGCCTTGTCAGACATTGGCCCACGCCGCTCGTGGGACCCAGCTTACGTGACCCATTATTACTAGTGGTCACCGACACTCGAGGACTGGTCGGTACAATAAGTTACTGTACCGCCTTGGTAGTCGGAAGTGATGACGTGGCATCAAGCTATTGTATAGGCGTGTTGATGGGACGCCTGGCTGGCAGAAGGGAAGGAAGTCGGGGGGCTCGTGTAGTCGCCAGTTATTAAGATGGCGTGCTCCGATCTCCAGCACACCAGAACCGGCGGTCACCGGGTTAAAGATGAAGTCGCCAGATGTCAACCCAGGCGACCAAGTGATTAGAGATCGCCAAAACAAGGACATCGCCGGAGATGAAGGCAGATAGACATTTCCCAGCTGGCCAGAGGATGAGGTCGGGGAACAGCTTGCTTGAGCATACACGGTGAAACAGGTGGTGCAGATCATGAAGGCGGCTGGCGAGACCACAGGGAAGGTGTGTACGAAGGCACCCTAACTCGCCAATCCAGTAGAGATCGCGCTCCAAGACAACTATGCACTGAGTAGTATCATGCATAAGTAACTTAGCCAAAGGAGAGTCAGAAGTAGCGCCCAAGTCAAGGAGGCTCCAGATGATGGCACGTGTACAGCTGGATGCGAGCCACGTGTCCAGATGTGTAACTGCCAGGAGAGAGAAAGTGTCCAGGTATATAAGAGTTTCCCAACGAACTTCTGAGGTACGCACGTTCAGATTGTCTTCTTTACGCTTGCGAGTTCTTGAGTATACTGAGAGAGAACTGGTTCACGGTTCCTTAGAGTTCTTGAGTGTTACTCTTAGTAATTGGTGGTTCAGTCACTGACTTGGGCGTTGGAGTGCGATCGGCCGCAGCGGCGCCATTTCGTCTTTTGCAGGTTCTTGAGGTGGATCGCGGCGAAGGACGGAGGCAAACGCGGCGCATACGTCGATCCAAGTTGGACGAGGCAAAGCTCCAGCGTTTTGATCAACAGGCAGGATCAGTTATATTAATTTTTTATAGATAATTTTTTTAAATAAAATTTTAGTGATAAAAGAAGAAAAAAACGGGGAAAGTAAGAGAGAAAAAAATAAAAAAGTAAATTAAAATTATATTATTTATTTATTTATTGAAGGTTGAGAAAGTTTGGAGTATTTTGTTAAAGTTTTAGGAACTTAAATGAAGTTTAAAAAAATCTATTATTTTGTTGAGATTTTAAAAAAAAAATGTTTAAAATTAACTAAAATAAAAAACTTCAGTTATTTTGATGAAATTTTAGAATAAATTTTTTTAATATAATAAAGGTTAAAAAAAACTTCTATTATTTGTTAAGGTTTTAAAATAAATCTTTGAAATTTAACTAAGGTTAAAAAAAATATCTGTTATTTTATTGAGATTTTAGAATAAATCTTTCAACTTACCAAAAATTAAAAGAACTACTTAATAAAGTTAAACCTCATTTGATTAAATTAATTCACAAGATTATATTAACTTAACTGAATTTTTTTTTAGTGTTAATTTAGTTTTATAAAGTAAATAATATATCTTTTTTCTCATTTTTCTTTTATAGTTTTTGGTTGGTTAGTCTCCTAACTCACCCGCGGGAAGGGTGGGTAGCTTTCCAACGTCTTTTCCATTGGTGGGGGACTATCATGTTTCCATCCATTTTTGGCAAATCCAAACCAGTGAGATTAACCATTTTATCATTTCTAAATTTAATATATTATTGTTAAGTGTTAGTTGTAAATTGAATTATGCATAAGTTAAAACCATCAATATTTATTTGTTAACAATTTATTGTTAATTTAAAGAAAAATTGTTCCAAAGTTGTACATTTAAAAATTGAGAGATTTGTTTGAAGACCTTATTAAGAGTGAAAAAAAAAAATAAAGACTAGAAAAGTTTTCATTATATTTGTATTAAAACCACTTTCATCCTATAATCTTTAAATGTGTTATTTTGACCTTTATAGATTTTGAATTAAATACTTGATTATTTAGTTTGTGACTTTATCCACTATTAATACATAATCCAATTATTATTAGAAAATGTGGAGATGCAATTAAAGTAACTGTATGTTTTTTGTTAAACCTTACAATTAATATATAAGTAATTGACATTAATTATGTTAGCAATTTGATATTATATTAATAATGAATTAAAATTGTTTGAACTTGTAGAAAATTAAAGAACTAAATGGATTAAGAGGAAAAAGTGAATGCAAATTGCAATGGATTATATTTGTGAATGAAGAAATAGAAAAGAGAAGAGAAGTTTGTGTTGTGGTGCGTTTGTATGGTTGGTGAAGTGTGACAAGGAAACCTTTGTAAAGGGAAAGGTAAGGGCAAAAGGGGTTTCTGAGTTGAAGTTAGTTGGTTAATGAGCGTGGTAGCGTGAGTGGGACGTTTCCATCTTTCTCAGAATCCCACCCAGCCCAACCTCAATCATTCACTTCTGTTTTGCTCTGTTGTGTTCGTTGTGTTCCATAATTGCCAGAGCTCAACTCCTTCCTCCAAGGTTCGTTTCTTTGTCTCACTTGTTACAAAAAGTGCTTTGATATCTTTTCTTTGTTTTTCAATTGGGTATTCCTCCAAAATACTTATGTTTCTTTCATCAATTCACCAATTTCAACTCTTCTGTATATAATATTATCCTTCCATTTCCCATTGTCGATTTTCGTTTGTATACCAAGGCTACTCAATCAATTGCTGGGAGAATTAGAAGCTAGGTTCCATCTAGGTGCTATATTATTTTTAGGTTGTATTTATATTTTTTGCACTTCAACGGCAGAATTTTTTTATTTAATTTATTTTTGCTTAAGAAATTGAGTGGATTTTGGAAATTTAGAAGTTCAAACAAAGTGTTTTTGGGAGCACTTAGCAAGGGCTGCAGTTTCTTAAAGTGTATAAATTTGAGAGTTTTATCAAAGACATAGGATTACAGATATCTCTGATTGAAATGCATTATAAACCTACCAATATTTCTGTCTGCATTCACTTTTTGTTCATCAACCATAAGCTTTATTATGTTTGAAGGAAATTTATTCCACCCGTAAGATTGAAATTATTTTACTCATGCAATAACTCCTGTAGTCCAACTATTTTTTTTTTCTTTCTGTTTGACTTGGATTTATTCGAACAGAGCACCCTACCTGATCTCTGAAATCATTACATCTTCTTGGTGTTTTGTATCTCTTTTTGGGTTATTTTACTAAGTTGGCTTTATTGTCTTGCATTGGAAATGCTACTTGCCTGCAATTGGTAAAGAATCCCTGGTGTCTCTCTTTTTTTTATATATAGTTATTTATTGACTGTTCTTGCGTAATTTAATTACTTAGTGTAGAATCATATATGCACTTTGAATCTTGAAGCAACACTCAGTTTGATGCTTGTGTTCTGATTTTTGTTCTGCTGTTATAGCCGGCCGGCATCTCAGTGATGACACAAAAATCATCAGAGGTATTTGAAAAACATGCAGACTCGGGCTCTCATGTGACGGGGACTAGTGAATATGTTAGACTGGTCATATCTGAAGAACCAAGGGCTGTTGAAGCTGAAATCTTGCTGCCTCGAGCAGAATCAAGATTTAAGTCTTTCTGGTGGTGGATTAAATCCTTTTTATGGTGTGTTGTCATTGTGATTCTTGCTTTTATTCTTATCAGATGGGGAGTGCCACCCTTTTTTGAAAAGGTATTTCCTCTTACTTTTACTTGTACTACAGTTGCATTTCCTGTTCGAATGAACTGGTACTGAAGTTATTTGGCTAATATGCATTCGTTGATATTGAGGCAAACCCGTGTCACCATCAATGTTCTTATAAGTTTTTTAAATGAAATATATTATTGTAGAAATTATATATGAATGATATGTTACTTCAGTTATTGTTGTAGAAATAACTCAAACAAACCCACTAGACCATCTACCAAACACAAACAAATAACAACAATAACAGAGAAACTCACAAGAGTTAGACGGTTTACAAAGATGAGTAACAAAGAAAACACAGAAAAATCACGTGGTTCAATTGAAATGTTCACAAACTTCAATCTATGCTTGAAACATCAACAGGGCAGAGTCACTAGTTTAAGGTCTAATGTAGGGTAGAATGTTTGATACCACCATATGCTCCGAAGACATAAAACTGAAAAGAAAGATAGATGATTTTATACCACCCTCTTGAACTATTAGATGGTCTACAATATAAGATAGTCTAAGAATTATGCTGCTAGTTCCATGCTCTCCTCCCACTTGATGTAAATTATGCTTTACAAACGAAAAGTTACCATATTTTTGGTAAATGTGTTGAAGGAAATGTGCGATTCATGACATGGATGAAATTCAATACAACAAAATAAGATGGACTCTTTTCCCTCAACTCAGTAGGAAATTCTTTTTTTCACACTTTCTGTTTTCATTTTCACTTCCTAAGTCTGCTGTCATTTTAAGGGTACTTCTGAGTATGATATTAAAAAAGCGCATTATAATAATTACATCTTTGCTACTTCCAAAAACAAGCTTAGACTCTACATTTCAGGTCATGTGGAATGGCATGCATTCCGTATGGATGCTTGGAATATTTGATTAAATTAATTTTTTGATGCTTTATCATTTTAATTTTGATATGCAGGTTCTTTACCCAATCATGGAATGGGAAGCAACTGCGTTTGGCCGTCCAGTTCTTGCCCTGGTACTTGTTGCTTCTCTGGCTTTCTTCCCAGTATTCTTAATCCCCTCTGGCCCCTCCATGTGGCTGACTGGGATGATTTTTGGTTATGGCCTTGGCTTCATTATAATAATCGTTGGAACAACCATTGGGATGGTCCTGCCTTACCTAATTGGGCTAATGTTCCGTGATCGCATTCATGTAAGTCATTTTATTTCTTATACGATCAACAATCTTCTTAAATTTTGTGCTGTATCTTTTCTGACTAGGTGTTTCCTTTTGTCTTTTTTTGCTGCCTCTATATTCTCCAGCGCTGGTTAAAGAGATGGCCCCACAATGCTGCAATGATTAGGCTTGCTGGGGAGGGGAACTGGTTTCGTCAATTTCAAGTCGTTGCACTCTTTAGGGTTTCTCCTTTTCCCTATACTATATTCAATTATGCTGTGGTGGTCACAAATATGAGGTTTTGGCCCTACTTAAGTGGATCCGTAGCTGGAATGGTACCAGAAGCTTTCATCTATATTTACAGGTTTGATTGTCTTTCTATTTAGGGTCCTTCATTGGCCTAATGAGTTCTTACCCTACCCCTGAAAAAAAATGAATGAAAGGGGAAAAAGGGAAATATTAGAAAGAAAGGGAATTGTAAATATATTGTAATTGCAAAGACACTTCTCATTTCCTCCATCCTTATATGGTTGGAAGGCAAAGTAGTGAGTGAAACCTTTTCAAGTTTTTTTGAGTTCTGTTAGATGTTCAGACAAATGCCCTCACTGAGTCAAACTTTTTTTCCTTATCACGATTACCAGGGTGTGCTTTAGCACCCCACGTATTAAAATGAGAATTGATGATCAAGTATGACTTTGATGGATAAAGAAAGATGTGACTCAACTTAGAACGTGTTTTCTTTATAATTCTTTACCCCACACTAACATCTTAATTTTTTTTTGGTCAGCGGTCGGTTATTAAAAACGTTGGCTGACGCACAGTACGGGAAGCACCACTTGACTACTGTGGAAATCGTATACAACATTATTTCTTTCATAATTGCAATAGTTACCACTATTGCCTTCACTGTTTATGCAAAGAGAACGCTCAATGAACTCAAAATGACCGGGTTGAATGAGGAAGTTACCTCTGTCTCTGAGAACGGGTGTTTTGAGATGGAAAAGCTTCCCCCTTGAAAGGCCTAAACAGCTTAGTTGGTCGAAATTTTCGTGACTCGTTTATTTACATGTTGCTTTTGGATTACATTTATAAATTATTATATATTTCCCTTTTGTGTCTTTTGGTTTTATAATGAATTAAATAACGTTATTAAAGTAAAAATCCAAATTCAACTTTGATAATTGAGTTTAAAAAGAGTGAGGAGAGTATAAAACTGCAATTATATAAAATAAGTAATCAATAGTAAATTATTAGTTCAATGAGAATTAATTACTTAAGGCAATTAATATGAAATCATAGTTGAGAAGGACTGATTGAATTGTATTGTGCAATAAGTCTGAGTTTCAAATTGGGACTACGGTTCATGCAGATGTAAATTTGTGACCTGTTTTGAACTGACCTTATGTTGTTCTGTTTGGGTGCTTACTGACTGATGCACGAGACAGTCTCAATCACCATCTTATGCTGTCATACAAATGTGTTGGTCGTTTATTTAAATGCGTGTAAGCACTATATCGGTGGGTTGGAACCTTGGTATGACACTCCTGCTCTGCCACTGACAGTAGGAAGCCCAGTAGTGTTAATGGTAATGCCATATTCATCAATTGTATTTCTTTAGGTATATGCACCTATATAGACATGGGGAACATGTGTCAGACAATGATTTCCAGAACTTCCGCATGAAAAGGAAATGATGTCCCACAGTTCTAGACTAGACATGAGGATCGGTCCTTAGCATTTGGCACCTGATTCGATTATATGGTCCCCTCACGGCAAAAATTATCATGAAATATTGCGGAACTACATTATTTCAAAACAAACTATTTTATTGATTTATTCTTTCGGGTGAGTTCAGGAAAGAACATTCAGCAAGTTTAAAGTTGGAATATGAAAATCAGCACATCATTCAGCAACGAAATGCAACTTGACGCCGCCTCCGTGTTTAATATAATGGTTTTTGTTTTATTTGAATTGGCAAGTGCACGTGCAAGTCTAAAAGAATTGCTCTCAACCTCAAAAGCAATTTCATACACACTTATTTCGTTGGAAATGTAGCAAATGATTATACCAACATTTAGAGTAAGCACAACATGTGCAACAACTTAACGACCTTTTGCAAAATTGAAAAAAAAGGGTTCTCAAACTTGTAAAGAGAACAGAAAGTTGAGTAAGGTAACTGTAAGACATTAGATCGGCGTGTTCCTTACATTATATTCGTTTTCACGTTTAAAGAATTCAAGATTTGATACATACATACTACGTATATCACAAAAAAAAGCAAACAAAAGACACTCTCAAGTACTACTATCATTTTAAAGCTAATCTTGAAACGAAAGATTGTTCCTAAACAAACAAGATTCACTAGGCCTAGTTGCACTACTTCCACTTTTCCATGCGCGCCCTTGGCTTTAATCTACCTCCATCTTCAAAATCATCAATACACTGAAGTCACCTGTGGTACTTGGCGGATACAGGACAATGAATGACAGAACACCTCATGGTTTCCATGGTGCAGGAGGTGGTGGCGGAGTCGGAAACATTGGGGGAACAGCAGAGAAAAGAGTGTTTTTGTCTATTCCTGAGCTTTTATCACCCGACAACGCCACAAGCGCAGCTACTAAACCTGCATTGCCTGCAAGAGTTGGCTCTGTGTAGTTATAGTTGGTTCGGACATCATGGAAACCATCGTGCTTATCAGGGCCAGCAACCATAGCTCCAACAATTGTATGGGGGTTTGGCTTCGATGTGTCCCTCCATTTCCATCCTCCTTTACAGTTGTACTTAATCTTGTTCTTTGGTATAGATGCCGCTCTATGGTGAACATGTTTTGGATAATGATTACCAAAACCTACAATATAGCTCATTTTCCGAGGGTTCTTTCCAAGAATGTAATCAATCTAGAAAATCACCCAGAGAAGGGAAAAGGAAAAAAAATTAGCCCAGACACTTGATATTAGCTTCCATTATGCACAACTTAAAAGAGTATAATAGCACACACCTGGGTCTTTGCAAAATCTCGAAGAACATCAGTTGAAAAGAAATTGGGTCCGCAGTACCATCCAGGAGTATCAGCAGCATCGAGATAATCACTGTAAAGGGCAGCCAAAAATGCTGCATTGACAACATATTGGAGAGGCTGAGGCCTTCCATGGTTTAATTGAATCAAGCCACCTGGTGAATAAGACATCATTATTCTCATTAGAACATTAGTTGGAAAACCTGTTGCGCAGAAAAAAGGTTGAGAGTCCGAGAATTATTTACCCTTTGTTCTATTAAAGCTGGTGAACATTGGCAGGTAGGAGCACATGATTATGCCTGTCTGATTGTGAAATGTCCTTAAAATTTCTTCATACGGATAACCAGGACTCAGGAACAACCTCAATCGACTCAGAAGAACCTAAATACAAGACAAAACATTAAGTTACTTCCCTTCCACTAAACATATATCCAGAACTGACTTTCTTATAAATTCAGAACGAAGCAGTCAATCAAATGGTTCACATGACTACGACCTACAGCATGATCAAATTAAACAAGAGGTGTTGAAAGCAAGGGAACATTCTAAAGTTAACAATTAATGAGAATGGCTAAATTTTTTAGTTGAAAACCATTGTGAATAAAAACTATGAATTTCTTGACGATGCAGTAATACTTGAAAGCTGTTTGCATAAACTTTTTCACTAAAAAAGTTATGGTTGTACGAGAAGAGAATAAAGGTAAAATGAATTGAGCTTTCCCACTAGAATCAACATGTCACATACGTTTTTTAGCAAGGTACATAAGAAAACCAATCTAAAAGATAAAAGTGCATATGAGAAGATTTCGGTGGTATAGCTGCTTGATTGGAACTGAACACAGAAGCTGACAATTGAAACTGACCTTAGATGTGTTGAGTAAAAATTGAAGTAATGAACCCAGAACAAAAAGAAAAACAAAACAATGTGATGCAGTCAATAAAGTGAGATTGATCAAAACACCAAATAGCTTAATCAGGTGGCAGATATGTGGAAAAACGAAGGGAGAAGAAAAAAGGAATTACCTGAGCGCCAGTAAGCTTGTTGTCCCAGCTGAGGACACCATAGTCCGGCCCTCCCCAGAAGGCGCCAGCATGTTTGGCAAGGCCTGGAGTAGTAGCCAGCTTCAGGTAAGACGAATTCCCAGTGGCAAAGTACATCCAAGCCCCTCCCCAAACAAACTCATCCCAATAGCTAGTCGAATTGTAGAACACAGAAGCCTCGGAGCCACCCGCACTGTACCTCCTTCTCTGCTTCCTCGAAAAGCCGTACAGCGTGGTGGCCCCGTGAACCAGCTTCTGCGAATACGCCCTGTTGTCCTTGAACACAATCGAGGCTGCCGCCAAGGCCGCCGCCATCTCCGCGGCGAGATCGGAGCAGCTACTGCACGTCGTTACGGGGCGGGGGTAATCGATGTCCTCGGGTCTCATCCAGCAGTAGTGGTCGTTGGGAGTGGTGCTCCCGCCGGAGGTGGCGCCGGAGCCAACCTGTGCGGCGATTAAATTAATGGTGTCGGCGGTGTTGTTGAAGGTCTTGAGAAAGTAATCGGTTCCCCACTTGATGACCTCCTTGACGTGAGCCAACTCTCCGGCAGCCTCGTACTTGGCGCTGTACTCGATGACGCTCCAACTGAGCATGGTCATGGCGAAGGCCTTGGGAAAGTGGAACTTGATAGCGTCGCCGGCGTCGTAGTAACCGCCTATCAGATCCTTGATCACACCCGACGTACCTTCAGACTTCTTCCCATCGTCCATGCACGAATTCCCTCTCCATGAAACGTTGTTATGTCTCGGAAGCTTTCCCGCTACGCACAAAACAAGGAACCAAATCAACGAATGGACTAAATTAGAATTGTGATAAACAAATAAAAATGGTGAAATGAGTAGTTACATTTTTGGGCGTTGAAGAAGAGGAGGGCTTTGTGGAGGGCAAGAGTGTAGTTATCGGGAGGGGATGGCTTGTGGTGGTGGCGGGGGACGGTTTTGACGATGAGAGTGATTAAACCGGCGAGGACAGCGGAGACGGCGAGAGTGCCAAGTGTCCAGATGAAGATTTTGCGGCTGACGATGATGCATCCCAGATCAACGTATTTCTTCTTCTTCTTTTTCTGTTCTCCAGCTCCCAGGAGCCAGCTCTGTTGAGTCTCGTCTAAGGCCGGCCGGTCCAACTCCTGGAGATTGCGGCTGCGCTCGTCGTCTGTGGCGGAGTCCGTGGCGTGGATCTCCAACGGCCCTCCCCACGGATCCCTACCGTACATACTCATTTTGGATACCAATCCCTAATCTAACAACGTAATGCAATGTTATGTTGTGAACGAAGAAATAGATTTGCAGTGAGTCCTTCTCTGTGTGTGCAGGGAGTGTCGGTTGTGGAGACACGTGACTGTGACGCGCTTTACTCTTCTTTTTCGACATTCCTTTTATCTCTTTTTTTCTTCACATATTAAATTATTCATGTTCGCGACACCCAGTCGCCAGCTCACTCTCACTCTCTCTTCCACTCCTTTTTTTTCCATAATATCAAACACCAGTTAATAATTACTTTTCAGAAAGCCAGCTTTAAATAATTTTTACAATTATTTAAAATACGACAAAATTTGGAACAGTGGGTACACTAAACAAACAAAACACAAAGCTGTACACCACACCACACTAATCTTGTTTTTCTTTTTCTTTTTCTTTTTTTACTTTTATTGTTTTGTGTTTAGTCTCTTTAATTTCTTTACAAATTTGCCATTTAGTATTTTAGTTATTTATATGTACTAATCTGATAGTGTAAAAATTAACACTGGCGAAATTCAAAGTAGTTAACAATATACAATTTTATACATTAATCATCCCTACTCATTAAAATATTTCCTTCAAATATATAAGGTGAAAAATTAACGGATAAACAAAAAGACATAATGACAATATTGTAAAAAATATATTTGTGGAAACTCCTTCATTAAATACAAATAATAATAAATAAACCTCAAAACCATTAATATTTTGATAATTTTTTATTATATAGTCTTGTTAATCTTCTTTCTTAAAATAATAACGCGTTTCTTAAAATTGAATAAGTTCATTCCATCTTTTGCAATGGCAATGGGCCATTGTGTATCATGGGCTTTTGGGCCGTCCAACTTCGCCCACTTTGACCGCAAGCATACTTTTCAACTTGAAGAGAATTATATAGTTGTATATACAAAGTGGATCTATATACAATCTTGAATATAATTATTATTGTAAGTGTGGTAGCTCGGTCGTGCTCTTTTATGTTTTCGTACTACAGCGTTTAACTTCTTCAGATTTTATTTGAGAGTAAATTTGTAGAAGGTTCTCCAACGATCAAGTAAATATTTTACTTTATATTGAGAGTGAAAATTGTAAAATCGATAAAAACATATCTTACTCCATTGTATAGAGCTTATTTCTAGTGATGGACTGTTTGCTTGATGGATTGTATTTAGCATATATCGTCAATAAATCAATGTTAGCTTATTTTTTGGAGTCATCAGAATTTGTAGGAAAGTATATTTGGAGTATATCTTCATTAAATCAATATTAGCTAATTTCTCGGGGTGTCACCTGGATTTGAGAGAGTGTGATATGATTCCAATAACATGATAGGGATATTCTAAGGACATGTTATGGATTCAACTTGAGTTGGAATATGATTAAGCACTTTTTAAGAATTGGATCAATGTTCTTAACATTCAAGAACTCACCAAAACATAAGTAACCAAGCCAAACTCACTTAGAAACCCATTTTGAACAACAAACCCATGGATAGAAACTCAAGAACACAACATATAACAATTATACCCATGGAGGACGTGACAAAAACAGCAAGAACAACCAATTTGCACCGATTAAAATTGAATATAAGTGCAGAAAATGAAAGAGGACATCATAAGGAAGAGATTGCACCGATTGAAAGTGAAAACAAACAAGTAGAACAAAAATGGGTAATTTGGAATGAAGGGAAAATGGATGAAGAAGATGAAATGAAATAGGGAACTTATGTGGTTGGAGTTCTTGGAGATGAACACACCACTTGAAGGATGTAAGGCTCCAAGATGAGTGTAGAT
The DNA here is from genome assembly GCF_051622355.1 of Phaseolus vulgaris. Lineage (NCBI taxonomy): Eukaryota > Viridiplantae > Streptophyta > Magnoliopsida > Fabales > Fabaceae > Phaseolus > Phaseolus vulgaris. Next base: position 20,745,934 of record NC_143500.1, read on the forward strand.
GTCGCCACTTGAGGTTCCAAGATGCACTCAAGATGAGACTAGAAGAAGAGAAAACACAAGTCTCTCAATCACTCACCAATTTGGGAGAATTTCTTTACTCAAAATATCAAATCTGTATTAGAAAGACTCAAGCCCTCCTTATATAGGAGAATGACCGGTCATGAAAGTACAAGAGGCTTACAAAAGAAGCTAACTAAAGTTCCATTATAACTCTTCCACTTCTAGCGCCTAAATTGAAGGAGGAAGGGATATCTCAAAGCAAAAGCACTCTATCTCAAAGTGTAAAAGAGGCTTACAAATGAAATATGTCAAAGCAAAAGCACCACAAAACTTAAAGAACAATAAAAGACAAACAAGAAAAGGTGTAAACAAGAAAGGCGACACAAAAGGAATATAAGAGTTATGACAAACACTAAGAATAGTGGAGAAAAGACAAGCAAGAAAATAAGGTACTCAATGAAAAGGATGGCACACAACAGAAACCTAGAGAAAAGCACTAGAAGAGATGAAGAAAACAAAAAACAGAACTACTGGAAAATATTTTTGTGCAAACTGTGCGTGATGTTTACAGATTTATCTGGAATTGTAGAAAGCGAACTGGATTATGAAATTGTAACCACAGAAAGTTTAAGATCTTATCTCAACAATGGCATTGGAATTACACAAAAACAATAAGCCAATTAATTGCGATAAATTTTGTAAAATCATTGCCAGATTACCATATTTTTTTCGGCAGAATTACACACTGAACGCATTTCATTTATCATTTTTTTTTACTTCGAATTTTGATGTAATTCTTTTTTCTATTCTTTTATGACACTTTAAAGAACTCAAATCCAGAATTTCAGAAATTTCCAGTAAGCAAATCAATTGCAAAAAATTGAAACAGACAACACATTTTCAACAGAAGAACCCTAACAGGAATGAAAAACAGAATTAAGAACTAGCAAAGACATAATAGAAATGATGTTTAGGAACTTGTATAGGTCTATTACACAAGTATGAACTCAATACTAAAAAGAAAATGTACCAAAGGATTAAGAAACTGTTGGATCTATTAGTGTCTAAGTTCAAGAGGGGAGGGGTGAATTGAACATATAAAATTTTCGCAAATACAAATAGTTTTCAGTATATCAGAGGAAAAAGAACAGATTATTTTTAAAAGAAACAGATTGATTCTTCAGAACAGTCTAGCACAATTTGAATTTGTTCAGATTAAAATTGCAATCAATAGAGAGGTATAACAGAATCAGATTGGTTAGATTTTACGAGTTTGAAGAATACAAACTATGCAAGGAAATCAACCAAGTTCATTCAACACAAGGTTTCAAATGAAATGAATCTCTGTCAGAATTTAATGAATAAGACTATTTGTCCTTAAACCAATGAAACCCTCATATACTAATACTGTGTTAGTGATTAGAGAACTTTAACAAATCAGGAAGAACAGTTTTTATTAAACCCAGAATTAACAGATTTGATTTCAAAAGAACAGATTTAGTTCTTGACAGAATTAAGCAAAACCAGAAACGAGTGCAGGGATGAGAGAAAAAGACAAGCAAGTTTTTATACTGGTTCACTCATACAGAGCTACATCCAGTTTCACCTTACTCCAAGGTGGAATCCACTAAAACCAATATCAATCACTTACAAACACAACAGTTCTTGAACACTACAAGAACAATACAACCAATGCTGAAAAACCCTATTTCAGCACACCTTGCACTCCAAGAAACCCTATCAAGGAGTGACTAACACTTACACCTTTACAAACCAGAATAAAGGAAAGATAACACCTGAAAAGAAGATGCAAGAACTCAAAACCAGTAGTTCAATTTGATGCAGAACTGCACCTTCACCAAGATCAAAGTTTTCCTAGAACAAGCTCACTTGAAAATCCCTTTCGAAAACCTTTCAAAAACTCTTTTCAATCATTCTTCTCACATAGAAAGTGTTTAATCTCTGTCAAAAACGTAATTGCTCAGCATCCTTTCATGTGAGAAAAGCTTTTCTTTATATAGAAAACAGTTTCTAACTTCTTTTCAAAAAAACAGTTGAAAAGCTGTTATGAAAACAACAGATTCAGTTTTAAACTAAACTGATTTATTTTAGGAAAACTGCCAACTCAGCTAATTGAAATAACTGACTGAGTTGTACCTTTGGTACCCTAACCAACTTTCGAAAATCCTTTCAGCACACCAAAAATAAACCTATTCTTTTACAGAGAAATAGATTTATTTTTGTGCAATATCCTGATTTTTGGAGAGAACTCTAAAAAGCTTTTGGAAAAACTTTTAACCACTTCAAGTGCTTGATCTATGCTTGGTTAGGCATCTAGGATAGGTCATGTAGCAAAAGGCAACCTTGAATACACACAACCATAAAGTACAAAATCATCTAAGACACATTGCAACCTACAAAGCAAAACTAGCTAACATCTACATCAAACACCCTAAGGCTAGGTTGAGATGAGCTTCATCCATCTTCAACAGAAACAAACACATAAAACTGTACTTAACACAAAATCAAGAAACAAAAAATTACAACAAAAGGACCACATAGAATTGATAACATTTTTTGGAGAAACATGACTTTGACAAAACTTATAAGGATTCAAAAATGAAAATGACACAACATAATGTAATAACAACAAGAAAACAACAAGAAATACCCAAAAAATAAACCTAAAACAGAAAGGTAACAACAAAAATGTAAAGTTCTTGAATTAAAAGTGCCAAAACAACTCAAACACAAACAAGAACAAACCTAAGACTCATGATACCACATGATATGATTCCAATAACATGATAGGGATATTCTAAGGACATGTTATGGATTCAACTTGAGTTGGAATATGATTAGACACTTTTTAAGAATTGGATCAATGTTCTTAACATTCAAGAACTCACCAAAACACAAGTAACCAAGCCAAACTCACATAGAAACCCATTTTGAACAACAAACCCATGGATAGAAACTCAAGAACACAACATATAGCAATTATACCCATGGAGGACGTGACAAAAACAACAAGAACAACCAATTTGCACCGATTAAAATTGAATATAAGTGCAGAAAATGAAAGAGGACATCATAAGGAAGAGATTGCACCGATTGAAAGTGAAAACAAACAAGTAGAACAAAAATGGGTAATTTGGAATGAAGGGAAAATGGATGAAGAAGATGAAATGAAATAGGGAACTTATGTGGTTGGAGTTCTTGGAGATGAACACGCCACTTGAAGGATGTAAGGCTCCAAGATGAGTGTAGATGTCGCCACTTGAGGTTCCAAGATGCACTCAAGATGAGACTAGAAGAAGAGAAGACACAAGTCTCTCAATCACTCACCAATTTGGGAGAATTTCTTTACTCAAAATATCAAATCTGTATTAGAAAGACTCAAGCCCTCCTTATATAGGAGAATGACCGGTCATGAAAGTACAAGAGGCTTACAAAAGAAGCTAACTAAAGTCCCCTTGTAACTCTTCCACTTCTAGCGCCTAAAGTGAAGGAGGAAGGGATATCTTTCTAGAATTTTCTAAAGCTAATATCTAAATATGCTTTACACAAGAGTTATCTTTAGGTTTCCCTCTTAGCACCTACCTAAACATTATTCTATATTATTTACAAATTTATACAAAAGAAACTATAAAGAGAGATATTAATTGAAGCCCATTCTTGAGCCTTCTTTTGGCTTTAGGTTTGGTCCTCTCTTTATTTTAATTCTTCTTTAATTTTTTAGAAGACTAGAAGAAAGAACTTCAAATGTTTGGGTGAATGACCTCTTCCTCCATTAGTAAAATCCTCTCTTATTTGATCTCTATCAGAGTGTGTCCCTGATTTATATAATATTTCCTTATTCGTCATATACTTTCAATTTGTTTGGTTAACGAGATCGACCCTGATTGATACATATGTCTTTATAATAATAATTTTAGTTTTAAATATCAATGAAAAAATGGTCATTGGTTTAACATCAAAATAATTCCTAGTATTATAACTGCAACGTGGAGTTGAGACGTTGTGAGCCATTGGATTTGATAATTCTTCCTACATCAAGATAACTTTTAAAATAATCCAAATTGTCACTTTTATTTCAAAAAAACATAAAATAACATGCGAAGGGACTCGTTTGCTCTGGTGAAGACGTTTTGAGTGGTGCTGGAGTTGTGTTTTCAGCTAAGATTTTTTGTTTTCGTGTGGTGGATGTGGGGGCAATAATGTAGGTCGTTTTCGTTTTTTGGAAAGTGAATTACAAATGTAGATATTCGAAAGCATTCAATGTAGATTTTGGATATTCGCATCTGAAAGGTAAAAAAGTCTCAAGATCTCGACATTCAAAAGTCATTATTGGGTATCTTGATAAGACTACAAATGGTCATATCCAGAAGCCACTTATCACTTCCGGACGAGAAAATATGGAAATGCATTATTTGTATTGCGAACATATATATCCAAAATGTTAAGGGCAAAATAATCAATTCATCTGTAGGTGTTGGGTGTGGATCAAAAGTGATATGGTGTAGAGAGAAATAACATTACGAAGCTCGAAATTATGATGACAAAGTGGGTTGAATCGACTCGAGTGAGTTATAAATAAAGTGGCACGAGCTAGTCTATCATTCATTTTCTTTATTTTTAATATTTTTAAAGATAAATCTCATATTTTTGAAATTAGAATTGATGGTGATCAATGTTTTAAATAAAAACTTTATTTATATTAATTTTTATTTATTGAAATATTATTGATATTTATTTTATTTTGCTAAACATTAAACCTTAGATAAAAATATTAGAGTTTGATTTAATTTTATTGCTCTTCCTTACTGATCCTGCCGGTTGACCTAAGTGCAAGAGCCTTGCCGCGTCAAAGGTTTCTCCTTCTGGATCGGCTTCGCACCACGTTAGCTTCTGTCCTTCACACCTCGATTCTCCGTAAGAACCTGAAAATGACAGAGTGGCGCCGCTGCGGCCGATCGCGCTCAGACGCTCAAGTAAGTGACGGAATCACCAAATACTAAGAGAGAAAATCTAAACTCAAGGAACCGTGCAAGAATTCTCTCAGCGTACTCCAGTGTTCTGAAAAACGTACTCTAGTGTTCTTAGAAAACGTACCTCAAAGTCTGTTAAGAGTTCCTTATATACCTGAGCGTTTCTCTCTCCTGACGGTTACACCTCTGGACACGTGGCTCACATCCAACTGTACACGTGTCACCATCCGGATCCCTCTCCACTTGAGCGTCACTTCTACTCTTCAAGCTATTTGACTAAGTTACCCATGCGAGGAGTAACTACAGCTTCCTTGGAGCGCGACCCCTTAAGCGGCGAGTACGGGGTGTCACCATGCACACCTTCTCTGTGGTCTCGCCTGCCGCTATCACGATCTGCTTCACTTGCACATCGTGCATGTTCTGGTAAACTGTTCCCTTGCCTCGACCTCTGGCCAGGGAATGATCATCTGATAACCTCATCATTTGTACTTGTACCCCTTGAAAGCCTTAAGCAAGCCTTCCTGACCTCTCGGCGATGTTCCCCTCTTAGGCGGTCTCTAACCACTTGATCGCCTAAAACTCACATACGGCGACTATGACGCAAACCTGGTGACCGCCGGTTATACATACTAGAGATCGGAGAACGCCAACCCAACTATTGGCGACTACACAGGCTTCCCGATGTACTTCCCTTCTGTCAGCCAGGTATTCCGCTCAACACGCCGATATTATCGCTTGCTGCCACGTCATCACTTCCGATTACCTGATCGGTACACTTACATTTTTATTCTCTAAAATATAATATTAATAACTAAAATCAAATAAATAAATTCTAAATAAAAAAATATTTAATTTTTTTTAAACCCGTTAACCTACTGGACCGAAACAATCGGCTGTCTTTTGCCACCCCTTGGAGCTGATAAACACTGAGAATTTATTATAATTGTTATTAAAAAATGGAAGGAGATGTGGCAAAATCTGAAGCATTAATAAAATCAAATGGCTGAAAATGTTTTAAACGAGTGAAGTTGGAAGTACGAGCAAAAGACAACTGGGGTTGGTGTTTGAAGTTGGAAGCATCAGCAATGGTATGCAATGCCTCTGGATACCTTCATCTGCTACATTCATGGCTACTCATTAATCATTATACTTGTTTGTAATTGAATCACAGGCAAGTGCAAGTGTTGCTAAAGAAGAAAAAAACAAACTCACACTCTATTCGTATTGGAGGAGCTCTTGTTCCTTCCGAGTCCGAATCGCTCTCAACCTCAAAGGTACTCCAACTCGCTTCCTTTCTCCCACTCTCTCTCTCACTCACTCCGCCATTGCTTGTTTCGTTCGATTCAGGCCTTAAATACGACTACAAGCCCGTTAATCTGTTGAAGGGTGAACAATCCAGCCCCGGTTTGTTCTCTAACCCTCACTTTCCCTAATTGCAAGTTATTCATCGATTAACGAAAAGCATTTCCTCTTTTTCCAGAGTTTCTCCAGCTCAACCCTGTTGGTTGTGTTCCCGTTCTAGTGGATGGCCACGCTGTTCTTTATGACTCTCTCGCCATTATTTTGGTCTTCTGTCTTTTCTTTCCTTTTCCTAAATCCTTTAATGTCTCATCTTCCCTGTTAGTTTCTCTTCAAATGCCTATCGTATTTTCTGTTCTCATCCATGCAGTATTTGGAAGATAAGTATCCCCACAATCCTCTGCTCCCTCATGATATTCCTAAGAGAACAATCAATTTCCAGGTACACTTTACATCGGGTTCCTCTAAAATGAAATTAATCTTATCCCTTTTTCTCCAATATTGAAGGAAAGATAAAGTTGGGAGTTTCACGACCTAATGCGTGCATTCTCTTCTGATGTTTTGATATGCAGGCTGCTAGTGTTGTTTCCTCAACAATACAACCTCTCCATAACTTGAGTTTACTGGTATGTTTTGCGTTCATTTTTTCATTTGCTTATTTTTTTTAATATATTGTTGCTTTATTTATTTATTTTTACCAAGAAGCCATATCTGGATGCTGGATTGTCTATGATATGTTTATTGTTATTTTACTTTTATCTTTGCAGAACTACATCGGGGAGAAAGTTGGCCCTGATGAAAAACTTCGTTGGGCTCAAAGTACAATTAGAAGAGGCTTTACAGGTGAGGTTTGATTAACTTGCTGCCACTGCGCTATAGATAGTAAGAAAGGAAAGAGAAGCAAAAAGAGAGTTTCTGAAGTGTCAAGCATTTGTTCGACGTTAAACAATTTACTCTGAAATACTAGCTTATTTCTCACTAACATAACAGATAATTCATGAAACAGTTTTATTTTCTCAATTTAGTTCTGTAGATCCCATTTGTCTGAAAGTTAAGAGCCTAGTGCTATATAACTTATATCTAAACGACTCAAAAAGGGGATGACCCCGTTAATTAAAATTTTCTTCCTATACAGTGCATCCTACTACCCTTATTGGTGTTTTCTTAAATCTTGTAAGTTTTTCATTCTATATGCAGCAGACACAGAATTTGACTATACCAAATTGAAAATGACAGTCAATCGGGAACAGAGTGATTGAGACTCCAGCAGTTAAACACTGCAGCTCTTGATAAACAATTTGTTTTTAAATTGGAGTTATGAATTGGGCAAAGTTTCAAAGTTTCCCTAAGTTGGTGTAGTTCTTGAGTGTTGGAGGAATTTTTAACTAGATGCATTGTCTGATAGTTGAATCTGTTTGTTACTATCAAAACCTTCAACTATATTTTTGCACGAGTTTCATTAAGTTTGCGAACTAACTGCTAATAGAAACACAGTGTATGTAAATGGTGCAAACCCTCAATTGTGTAAATGGTTTAAGAGAATATTCACTGGTATCCCCCCTTATTGGTAAAATATATCCTGTTTATGTTAGGCCTTTCCAGAATTTGGTTTGGTTTTGTCTTAATCAATTGCTGTTTATAAAACCTGTGTTTCAGCACTTGAAAAGCTATTGAAAGACCACACAGGAAGATATGCAACTGGGGACGAAGTTTACCTGGTATGTTGGTAGTTATTGGAGTTTAGTCATTTGAAAATTAATAAATGGAAGAGATAACTTCTTCCAAATAGTAGCCTTAAAATCTTGACTAGCAGTATCATAAACTCCTGTGTCTTGACTATGACCCAATTCAATCTTCACATTAATACTCTGATTAGAGCTGTTAAAATGGGTTACCCGGCCTGGCCACCATGGGTTGGCCACTTGGTAGACCAACCCAACCAAGCTCACTTATCAGTGAGCTTCAAAAAATGAGCCCTTTCAATCTTCACATTAATACTCTGATTAGAGCTGTTAAAATGGGTTACCCGGCCTGGCCACCATGGGTTGGCCACTTGGTAGACCAACCCAACCAAGCTCACTTATCAGTGAGCTTCAAAAAATGAGCCCTGCTCAACTCACCACGGGTTGGTGGGTTAAATGGGTTTACTCACTTTTAAAAAGAAAAAATTGTAGCTTCTTATTTTTTTTTCTTCAATCTAGTTTTTTTCTAATATGAAAACTGGATCCAAGTTCCAAATCACTGGAATAACCATGACAAATAAATCATCATTTAATATATATAAATAACACCTGCAAATGATACTTCTAAATGCATACCAAACAGAAGCACTAAATGATAGTTATATAAATAACATCCAAATAAAATCTGAATAATATCAAAAGTTAATCCCACATATTCCTCTTAGAACTTAAACTCTAAATAGGCAAATACAATCCAAAATCATCTTAAACTCAAAATACAATTCAAAATCATAAAAATACAAATTACTATCCAACATCAAATCATTGATGTCCTTCTATAACATTAGAGCTAGAGTCTTGAATGGAGAAATTCAAAACAATTTCATATCCTGGAGCATCTTCTTTATCCCCATTTACAATAAAAGAAATGTTAACTAATAACAATAAAGGATTAAGTAATAAATAATTTGACGTGTGGAGTTGCTAGCTGTGATATGAAATAAGTTGGAAGAATAATGTAATTCAGCAACATCAGGCAATGAAGTGTGGGGTGACTGGAGGTGGTAGGTGTGGTGGTTGGCGGTGGAAAATCGAAAACCCTAGAGTAGATGCAGAAAATCACCCATGAAGTGAGACATTTTTATTTTGAGAGAAAAGAACTGAGGGAATAGATGGAGAGGAGAATGGGAACCAATAGGCCATGTATATTTTCCCCACCCCATTTTTTAATTGTATTGTGCTGTTGTTTAGATGGAGAAAATCACCCATGTAGTGAGACATTTTTTATTTTGAGAGAAAAGAACTGAAGGAAGAGAGTTGGAGAGGAGAATGGGAACCAATAGGCCATGTATATTTTCCCCACCCCATTTTTTAATTGTATTGTGCTGTTGTTGGGCTGCATTAAGGTGTCTTTTTTTTTAATTTTTTTTATCATGGTGGTGAGCCGGGTTCTTAGTGGGCTGGGTTTGATTTTGATTTGTACTAAAATTTGCAGTTTTTTTAGTCCAACCTGCCTTGAACCCGGGGTGGGCCAGGTTGACTAAGGGCTTTGACTCACTTTGACAGTTGTAGCTCTGATATGTTGGATCATAATTACAATGCGATTGAACTCCAAAGTGGAAGTCTATCATCACAACATTTTGAAAATGAACAGGATTAGCTATTAAACAAGCACGAAGTTAATGTCATTTTTTTGGAATATAGTTTTCAGCTTAATGTTGCTTGCACATCATAGTTATTTATAAATTACAATCTAACAAGATGATTATCATTTGCAGGCAGACATATTTTTAGCACCTCAGTTACATGCAGCATTTAAGAGATTCAACATCCAAATGGTAGTATTTTGTGGTCTCATGTAGTTCAGATCTGTTTGACAGTAGGATTTATCAAAAGTACATGAATTTCTCACTTTAACAACACCTTGGTTGTTCATAAAGTTGCTAAAATACTTGCAGTTGATTTCACAAAACTAAAACTGGTCCTTGAAGCATCAGGAGGATGTGTTAATTGTAGGACTTCAAATTTGGGTAGAACTAGTCAATATATGAGGAGTACATGAGAGAAACTCTTTACTTAGAAGTGTAGAAACCATTCATAAAAGTGTTAAAGAGCGAAAGCAAACCAGTGCATTACTGAACATGCACGATGATGTAAGGAGGAAGTTACAACCTCTTCATTAATGATGTGGTTAAGTTCATGAATTTGCATAATTTTCTCAATAATGTGGTTAAATTCATGAACTTTTGTAACTTCCTCATTAATGATGTGATTTGGTGAGTTCATGCATCTTTCCACTTCATTCTACCTTAGAATAATTTAGAAACTTCTAAAAGTTTATCTAAATCTTTACAACTTTCTAGAAACTTCTAAAATATTTTTCCATCATTTTTCTAAAAATTACAAATCAAGTTATATATACTTTGTAATTTCTTCAAGTTCCTTCATTATTCTTCTAGTCATTCTTCCCTTGTACTTCTCTTCTATGTCTTTTTCTTCTTTTTCTTTGGTCATGTTCCTAGTAGTGACTTCTTGAGGTGATTCTCCTCCTTCCAAGTTCTCATATTCTCTTTGAATTGTTTCCTTCTTCATCTATGGTCTCATCATATTGACATGATATCTATTATAAATTTAGATTTTTTGTTTTTTCTGTAGTTTGCAAAATTGTTGATTGTTTGTTAAATATTTATCTTGACAACTTATTTCCTCTTCATCGTCCTAGCAGAATGAGTTCCCTATTCTGTCAAGATTGCATGAGACATATAATGAGATCCCTGCATTCCAGGAGGCTCTACCAGAGAACCAGCCAGATGCAGTACACTAGTTGAACCAATAATTTGGGACTGGTAATCAATCTCTAAAGAACATTAATTTTTTTTTTATAACTTCCATTTTTTTTTATAAAAGCTTTCATGTTAGGTATCACTATGTAACCTGAAATCTCAACTAGGCGGACATCTCAAACAACAACAATCATCTGTCATCACATGAAAAAAAGTATTACTTAAAAAGAGAAAAAAGAAAGAAAATACAAAAATATGGGAGGACTAGACCAAAACCCATATGATAACAAAATCGATACATAGGTAGATTATACCTATTCATAAAGAATTTTAAGAATAGACTAGATAAAAACCTATTATACTAATGAAAAGTGTTCCCGCCGGTTGACCAGATTATGCTTCGTGCGTAGCTAAAACTCGCGTATCAAGGACCCTTTGTCTTCGTTCCAAATTCCCACCCTTAGCTGCTGTGAGTACCTGAAAAGAAGTGAACAAAGGGGCGCCCTCGCGGCCGTTTGCACTCCGACGATCATGTCAGCTGGCGAGAAACATCAAAGAACGCACCTCCGTATCGGAGCACCGTGAATGGATGCTCTGAAGGTAGTTGAATGACTGAATAACTAATTTCTCTCTAATTGCCTGTGCGTACAGTGGGTTCGCGAGCAAGCAACTAGAGTGTGCGTGTGTAAAACTGAGTCTAGCTCCCTGTCTCAAACGTCTAAAGCCTCTTTTAAACGTCTAAAGCTTTCAAAGCGTCTTAAAGTGCATTTAAAGTGCCTTAAAGCGCATTTAAGGTGTTTAAAAACGTTCAATGCGTTTAAAACGTTTAAAGCATTTAAAGCGTTTGAAACGTAAACTGAATAAAACGTACCTTAGCAAACTTTCAGGGAAACTTATATACCTTGATGTTTCAACGCTTACTGCCATGTGTTCTTCTGACTTGACCGCTATTCTACATGGAGGGCCTTACAGCGCCGTAACCCAACTTAGGGATATTCCATCGTGTAAGTCCTCCTTCCTCGAAGTGCATCTGGCGCAAGGGGTGACTTTCTGGGTGCCAACTCATGCGCCCCAGCCTCTAGTTACTCGCCCTGGGAGTGTATCTACCTTCCTCTCGTACCACACACATGGTTCGCCCCTGGCGTGGCCCTCTCATGGGTTGTATCTGTCCCAGGGGTCTCCTAGAGGTGGCGTGGGTACTTCACGAGTCAGGTTACTCCTCACTGGTACTGGGAATATGGCCTTGAAACCACCTTTCTCTTCTCTTTATTACTGTTCTGAGGTACTGAGGCCTCTCGTGGTGTCGTCCCCTCCACGGTCTTTCCTACCCGTGGGTATCGGGGGTGACACCGTCGATGCCTTAACCTGGCGACGCCTACACCTGGCGACGCCTTAAGCGGTCAACCTGTTGACTTTCCTCCCTGGGCGTCTGGCATTGCTTGCATCGCTGGGCGTATCTTACACAATCCTCCCTCACCGAAGGCCAATAAAAACCTGCGCGAATCACCTTGGAAGCTAATGATCTTCCCCCCACGTGGCTTCTGCAAATCCCCTCGTGAAGCTTTGACATGATCCTCGTACATTCGTCGCCACTCACACATGTCAGAATTGGATGCGTGAACCCATGCCTGAATAGAACTCCATCAACGAGAGTGTACCTTGTAGAGTTCTTCTTTATCCTCTTTCCTTTTTCAGGCTCTGCTGGGAGAATCCCATCTGCAATGTATCGCCTATAAGGCGTCATCCACGTGTCGCCTTCCTCCAAGGCACATACTTGCACACACTTCTCTCCTTCGGGCGAGGCCGCGTAGGTGCTGATGCGGGGTGTCCTCGCCGTATCTTGAATCAAAGAGCGATGGCTCCTTAGCTTTCCTCTTGTTGCGCTAATGTGAAAAACGTCCACCCTGTTGTCTGCCACAAACTTTCGTGGCGTTTTGAGCGTCTCTTGGATGACTGTCCTCTGCCTTCCCCCTTTGCCTGAGCTGGCCAGCTTGGCGAGTAGGTCAGCTCTGACATTTTGTTCTCTAGGGACATGCACCAGCTCAAACGTAGCGAAAGCTCCCTTCAGCACCTGGACATACTTTAGATATGCAACCATCTGTGGATCCTTTGCTTGGTACTCCCCTGATACTTGCCCTGTGACCAACTGGGAATCACTCTTCGCCAAGAGACTCTAAGCGTCCATTTCCTTTGCCAAGAGCATTCCAGCAATCAGCGCCTCGTACTCAGCTTGGTTATTGCTTGCTTTAAAAGAGAAACGTAAGGTTTGCTCGATCAACACCGCATTAGGCCCCTCCAAGATTATTCCAGCACCACTTCCCTGTTGGTTGGAGGATCCATCCATTGAGAGCATCCATTGTGATCCTAACTCCACCTCTTGAGGGCCTCCTCTTGGTGAGAGCTCTACGACGAAATCTGCGTAGACTTGTCCTTTGATGGATCCCCTGGGTTCGTACTGGATATCAAACTCTAACAGCTCCACCGCCCAGCGAACCATCCTTCTAGCTACATCTGGCTTCTGAAGTACTTTCTGAATGGGGAGGTTCGTCATCACCACCACTGTGAAACTGTGAAAATAGTGGCGGAGCCTCCTGGCCGAGAACACTACTACCAACGCCGCCTTCTCCAACAACTGGTACCTCGACTCTAGGCCTTGTAATGCCTTGCTTACAAAGTAGATGGGCCTCTGCACTTGGTCTTGCTCTTGGACCAGCACAGAGCTGATTGCCCACTCTGTTACTGCAAAGTACAATCGAAGGGGGACGCCTGCTCGTGGCTTGCAAAACACTGGTGGCGTCGCCAAGTACTCCTTTAGCTTGAGGAATGCTGCTTCGCACTCATCTGTCCACGCAAAACAGCTATTTCTTTTGAGGCACTGAAAGTAGGGGTGACCCTTCTCACCTCCAGCAGACACGAACCTTGACAAAGTTGCCATCCGCCCCGTAAGCTGCTGTACTTCTTTCACTGAGGTTGGGCTCCTCATGGCAATGATGGTTGCGCACTTATCAGGGTTCGCCTCTATTCCCCTCTCAGTGAGCATAAATCCCAAGAACTTTCCCGCCTCGACGCCAAAAACGCACTTCTCCGGGTTTAACTTGAGGCGGTACTTGGCTATTGTGGCGAACAACTCCTCCAGGTCAGCTGAGTGTCACCTTATTTCCTGAGAGGTCACCACCATGTCATCAACATAGGCGTGTACGTTCCTTCCCAGCATGGGTGCAAGGACCTTTTCCATTAGTCTCTAGTAGGTGGCGCCTGCGTTCTTCAGCCCAAATGGCATCACCTTGTAACAGTAGTTGCATGTTTCCGTCATGAACGTCGTTTTGCTCTCATCCCTTGGATGCAATCTGACTGTACCCTGAGAACGCGTCTAAGAAGCTCAACATCTTGCACCCTGAGGTGCTATCCACCAATGCGTCGATGCTAGGTAAGGGGTACGAATCTTTAGGGCACGCCTTATTTAAGTCCGTGAAATCGACGCACATTCTCCACTTTCCATTCGCCTTCTTCACCAGGACGACGTTGGCCAGCCACTCAGGGTATTGTATCTCCCTGATGTGCCAAGCATTCAGCAATTTCTGCGTTTCTTCCTTCACGACGAGATGCCTCTCTTCGTTGAACTTCCTCCTCCTCTGTCGTACAGGGCGAACCTTGGCGTCCATGGTGAGGTGGTGGCACAAAAAATCTGGGTCGATGCCTGTCATGTCTGCGGCGGTCCACGCGAATGCATCCAAGTGGCGTGAGATCACTGCTGCCACTTCGTCTTGTTCTTCCTGGCTCAACAAACGTCCCAACTTGAACGCCTTACCACCTATCTGCCTTTCCACCACATTGTCTACTGGTTGGGGTCGCCTGTCTCGCGTGCCCTCCGCACGAGACTCGCTTATGTTGCTTTCACTTATAGGTGTCGCCCTATTGGGTGCTTCGGGCGTTGCCTCCTCTGACTTTTCTTTCATGGGCGAGGCCCCCTGTGTGCTTTTTCTAAGGTTGTATCTTCCTTGGGCGTCGCCTCCGCGTGTGAGGCCTCTACAGGCGTCGACTCCGCGGGCATCGCCCCTTCCAAGGGTTCTACCTCCATTGACGTATCCGAAACGGGCGATCGTTCAAGCACCATGAACACGCCTCTCTTCGCCTTTAAGCTATTTTCATAGCATTTTCGGGCCTCCTCTTGATCAGATTTGATCACAATGACCCTGCCACTAAGATTTGGCAACTTCATCTTCATGTGGCGTGTGGAAGCCACTGCCCTTAGCCTATTCAGCGCTGGTCTTCCCAACAAGATGTTGTAGGCTGAATTAGATTCACGACTAGATACCGGATGTTATTGTCATGTGGGACAACATCTCGTAGGTCAGCCCTTGTGAACACAAGGTTTGACTCCCACTGATCGTCCAATCCCTCCTCAGCAACTAAGTTCACTACCCTCACATACCTCTTGTGCTGAGAGGCAGTGGGTCCTCCTCCAGAAAAGCCACCAGAGATGGTGTGCACCTCTCCATGGATTGACATTTCATGCGCTTGATCCTCCTCTGGTACTGTTAGGGCTGCTGTGGTCAACCTGTTGACTTTCCTCCTTGGGTTCCCTAGATGGGTCCCACCATACGTTTGACTTTGACTTTGACTTTGACTTTGGTCAACGCCCGGGGACGGGACAGTACAAAAAGATTCTCTATGAATAAATCCTAAATTAGCCAACTTATCAATATATACATTTCCTTCACGAAAAATATGAGAAACCCTAAACTTGATTTTCCCACGGTAATTAAGACAAATATTCCGTCGGTTCCGAAGCATCCAATGAACATTTGTTCTAGTATTAAACGCAACACAAACCAAAGTAAAATCACATTTCAACCACATCTTTTGAGCTTCCTCTATAGCATGTATAGCTCCATAAAACTCAGCAACACCGCATTTTTTAATGTGTTAATATATTAGGCTTAAATAAATTCCATGTTTTCTATATGACCGATTTTTGTGGATTACCTATTTTTTTTTGTTTCAATTTGGATACATAATAGATTAAACATTTTGATACAAGTCTCTTCTGTTATGTCCATCAATTTTACCATTCACATGTTCATTAGGTTGTAGCGATACATCAAGCATCTTGTTACTTATACTGACATGACACATTGGTTGTAATGATAAAGATAAGTTGAACAATTAAAAGAAAATTTAAAAGTATTGGAAGGATTAATAAATATTTATTTAGGAACTTAAAATAAAATTTTATAATTTATTAAAAGTTCAATTTCAAAAAATATTAGTAAGTACTCCAAACAAAAGATTATTATTGAAGCTTTTATATCATACTAATTTTAAGTATCCCTTCATTTATTTGGGCAGCAGTTTTTAATTTCAAACTATTTTAATTTATTGTCCCAGGAAGTATGATCTGATATGAATAGGGGAAATTGCAGCAGTGATTTGCCATCCGGTTGAATATGTTGTTATCAAGGTATAAGAGGATACACAACAATAAGGTTACTACCACATCTAAATGTTTGTTTTACACATCCTGTGTAGTTCAAAAGATATTTTGATTCGGGTTGTATTGTATGTCTGTATTATATTATCTTTAGTTCCAATTCTCAATGATCATGTTATACGTTAAATCGATGTTTCAAAAAAGTTTGAGTTCTCGACAATGATGGTTTTTTAACAATGAACCAATTTTAAAACTCACCTTGTAAGCTCTCGAGATTAGGTTCAACATATTCTTCAACCCTGGTGCAGTCAGAGGTGGATTTATGGGGTGAAGTCCTTGTCATGAATTGAGGCCATTCCTATGGTGTCCTTCTCTTAAAACATCTCATAACACGTTTTAGTGTCCTTTTTACGTGTTTCCATTTATTGCATGTCATTTCATTTGGTACCATTTTACACATAATTTCATTTAGTTATCTTTCATTATTAATTATTATACAAAAGCACCCAATGTAATTTGCCAAGACTGAGCTGCTGGATTTGGGAGGAAGGAGGCAGTAGTTGAAATAATTTGTAAGCGGGGCAAGTAGATTTTGCTTTTGGGGTTGTGGAAATTGTGGGTGGTGGCAACGTAGGATTTGGTGACTTCCTTAGTGGTGGCTCGCTTTTCTCTCATACAATTTGTTGGAATAATCGCATCAAACAAAGCCTTGGGTTCGTATATAGTATTAGAATTTTATGAAACGAAGGGTGAGACAAAAACTCATGCCCGTCTGTCCTTCAGTATCCCTTAGATGAAATTTTAATTTTTCTAAAGGACTGTTACACTAAGTTTCTGTTTGGATTGAGAAGGGAATTTGTGAGGAGGGGAGATAGTGAATTTGTGAGGATTAGAGAGGATGTGTGAGGAAATATGAGGTTGTTTGGATTGAGGGATGATAGAGTGTATTTGTGAGGATGGTTTATTGTAAATTTACAAATTTATTGTTGTTATTAAAAAATATTTGAATAATGAATTATGATTTTTTTTTGTGTAGGTTTGAATTAATTAAATGCTTTTAATATATAATATTCATAATTATTTATATTTTTAATAAAAAATTAAAAAATATAATAGAAAATATTTTTGTGTTAAATTAAAATAAATTTATTAAATACATTAAAATTTATGAAAATAATATTTATTATTATATTCATTTGTTACTTTATATATATATATATATATATATTCTGTTGATATTATAATTTTATTTTATTATTTTCATTATATATTATTATTAATAGTATAATTAAATATTTTTAAAATTATAAATAATAAATAAATTTATGTAATATTTATTTTTGTATATTGTAATAAAATGTGCACAAGGATATTTCAGTAAAATACAATAATTTTACATTATTTCTACAAATCTCTTCATTTTGTGAAGAGTGAAAAAAATTATCCACCCTTCCTCCATTCACTCCCCATTCTCAAAACTCTTGAAACAAACACAAACAATCTTCTCTTCCATAGAAACAAACACACCCTAAGAAAGTGTGTGAGAGACAAAACCTTTAATTTGATAATTAACGAGTAGGATATAACATTTCAGAAGAATGTTATAATATTAGTTTATTCTTAAAGTGTATATAAAAATTATCAGAATCATACCAAACACTTTATTGAAAAAAAGGAAACATTTTAAAAATCTGGAATGTTACAACTTTGAAGCTCATTTTTTCTCGGTAACAAACATGAAAAATGATTATTACAAGAATTCTTATATAATGACAAAATGACTCAGTAGCATTCTAACGCCCCCCATTTATTTTTGAGTGTGTACTGTGTGCGTGAATGGAAAGACAAAGACGAGTTAAGTTGTGTGCGTGGATGGAAAGGCGAAGACAATTTGTATACTCTTGCATTTGCTGATTTGTAAAGAAAAGCAACAATGAATTTTATTATTATATATTAATCCATTATTTTATTATATATAGTAATTATTATATATAGTAATATAATATAATTAATTATATTATATAATACAATAAAAATAAAATATCAATAATAACAATAAAATTTAAAAAAACTAATAATAATAATAATAAGATTATTATTACAGTACCTACACAACTAAAGGTCTGAGAAGATAAAAAGTTCAGACGGCTAAACATATCCCATAAATCCTATCAACGGACAATTATGAATATTTTACATTTTATCTTATTCTATATTTTTAATTCTCATATTGTTAAAAACTTATCATTTTTGTACTCTAAGTATTGACACCCTGTCATGGTCAAGTTGCACTTCCTCGTCAAGTTGCACTTTCCGAATTTATTTTTGATAAAAATAATTACTAATAAAAAATAGAATAATAATAAAACTATTAATAATAAAAAAATTATAATAGTAATTGTTTCTGCCGGTTGGACTTGGACACCTTCGCACGTCTCTACGAGATTCGCTTCACAAATGCCTTTGCTTCTATTCCAACGTTGTTCTTCTTCCGCTGCTAACACCTGAAACAGAGAGACAAGTGGGTGCCTTAGCGGTCGTTTGCGCTTCGACGCTTAAGTCAGCTATGGCAGAAAACACCGTAACACTTCCCGTCGCAGAACACCACCAGCTCAGTGCTCAGAGAAGTGCGTAACTGAATCGTAACTGAATTCTATCTTACTGAGTTCACTTGTGTGTAAAATGTGAAAACGTACCTTAGTCTGTTTATCATAAAACCTTATGTACCTTACCGGTGTTTCTTTCCACGTGTCAGCCTGATACTTGCGTATTCTGAGGGCGCTCCTTAGCAACACTGTTCCTAGTCTTAGGGCCTTCTTAGTGTGTAAGGTCGCCTCGCCAGAGTGTAACTCGTGCGGGGATGACTGCTTGGGTGCCAACTCATGCGCCCAAACTCTGAGTAATTCGCCCTGAGAGTACTTCACCTTCCTCACGTGCCATGCATGCAGATCATCCTCTGGGACGTGACCTTCTCACGGGTCGTCTCTGTCCCAGTGGCTTTCCCGCGGTGGTGCGTACTGCCGCGTCCCTACACCTCATGCACGGATCCCTTGTGAGTTGGGTCTCTCCCTGCTAGAACTGGGGGTGTGGCTTGGAAACCACCTGTCTTATTTATTATTACTGTCTGGGGTGCCGAGGCCCGAGGCCTCCACGCCCCTACTATGCCGCCTCCAACACGGTCATCCCTACCCGTGGGTATCAGGAGGGGACACCCTTCTGGCATAGGCGCATTCCTGGTGCTAAACTCAGGTGACACCCGAGGTCGGTCAACGTCCGAGGCCGGTCAACGCCCGAGGACGTGGACCTTAACGAAACTCCCTCACTTGCTTCATAGTACCTCTGGTGGATTCCTTGCTCTGGGTCCCACCATGTTGACTTTGGTCAACGCCTGAGGACCGGTCGGTACACAAGCCCCCAAGTCTTGAGCTGGCGACTTGTTCAACGAAAAGACTATGGCCTCGCCCTACTGTCCTACGTGGCATTCTGTGACAAGACGTGCACAGTGCTCTGAAGTGACGCTTATCTACTCACATTGTAATCAACCGGTACGTGGCCCTATCGTGTGGATGGGACTTAACGTCGTTTGCGCTTCTCAAGTTTACGTTAAAGCCTTTCGAAATCTCGCGCTTCAGTCACTGTTTCATAACTCGAACTTGCTCTTGCACCCTTCATCTTCTTCTTCGAGCTCTCTCTGGTTTCTTTGCTGAAAAAATCAAGACTTTCGCTAATCAACCACAAAAGGTATGATTTTTACGCATTGATGGCTCTTTACTCTTGATTCCATGCGTTGATATTTCTGCCTGGGACTGTTTAGATTCTCGCATTTACGTTTTTCTTCGTGATCCTGCCTGTTGACCGGAGCGCTGGAGAATGCCTCGTCAAGGGATCGACGTGCGCGCCGCTTCTCACTTCCGTTCCTCCTCTGGATCTATCTCAAGAACCTGTAAAGAGACGACACGGCACCGCTGCGGCCGATCGTACTCCGACGCTCAAGTCAGTGACGGTATCACCAAATACTAAGAACTGGAACCGTGTAAACTCTCTCTCTGACAAACAGCTCTGTCACTCGCAAGCGTAAAGTGTATGAACTGAATGCGCGTACCTTAGAAAATCTGTTAAGAACTCTTATATACCTGGTGGTTTTCTCTCTCCTGGCAGTTACAGACCTGGACACGTGGCTCGCATCCAACTGTACACGTGCCATCATCTGGAGGCTTCCTGACTTGGCGCTGCTTCTACTCTTATTTTGGCTAAGTTACTTATGCATGGTACTGCCCAGTGCATAGCTAACTTAGGAGTGCGATCTCTACTGAAACTGGCGAGTTAGGGCCTTCATACACCTTCCCTGTGGTCTCGCCGGCCGCCTTCATAATCTGCTTCTCCTTCGTCTTCGGCGATGTGCTTATTCTGGCGATCTCCGACTGCCTGGTCGCCTGAGTCTACATCTGGCGACTTCATCTTCAACCTGGCGATCGCCTATTCTGGTAAACTGGAAATCGGAACACGCCAACTTAACAATCGGCGACCACACGTGCCTCCCGACTTCCTTCCCATCTGCCAACCTGGCGCCTTGTCAACACGCCTACACTGTAGCAGGATGCCACGTCATCACACCCGTCCACCAGGGCGGTACACAAGCCCCCCAGTCTTAAGCGAAGACTTGTCTAGCGAAAAGACTGAAAGAGCCCTCGTCAACACCGATCTACGTGGCACTGACGCAGAATTCCAAGCGATCGTACTTTCTGCTGCTCTGACGCTCCACCAAACCCTCCACCGATCGCTCGACACGTGGCTTCATCAACGGCTCTCTTCATCTGCCGTTAGCGCTTCCAAAACTTATTTCGAAAACCCTTAAACCCCTTACGCTCCTACTGTTCCATCACTTTCTTCATACTTGCATACGCTCTCATTTCCTTCTGCGAAAGCTCTCGACGTTCCTCGACGCTCTAGATCACCACCTCCCTTCAACGTTTTCCTGATCATCGAAAGGTAACTACTTTCCTTCATCTGCTGGGTTCCCTTGCATTTTCACCGATTTGCATCATCCTGTAACTGTCTGGTGCATACGCTGTGGGCTGTTTTTCCATTTCTCCTTCTGCGTAACTTAGGGCTTTGTCGATCGTCGCAACGAACTCACATTCGTTCGTCTTTCACCTTCCTTCCATGATCGAGTCAGCCTTTGTAACCCTCCTGATTATTATTCTTTCTCTTTCTTCTTCATTTGCAGTTGCTACCATGACTCGCACCAAGATTACCCCGAACCCCCCTCCATCAGCGCGAAACCCTCCTTCACAAGCACACGACTCAACGCAAGTTCGTGGTGCTCCGTCTTCGCAGGCTGTGAGGCCTGCGTCTTCCCAAACCGCTCTGGCCCAGGCGACTCCACCAAACGCTGGAGGAGCCCCCATCCCTCTGCCAGACTTCAAGGCTTTATACCCATGGTGATGGCATTTCATGTGTTCTTCTTGAATCAAAGTAGTAAAAATGATGCGGAAGCAATGGGTGAGTGAAACAAAGCCCTCCTAGGAGTTGTGTTGGCTTTGAAGGTGCATGATGAGTATGGGTTTGAGAGGTTAGGCCAGCTCAAAGGAGAAAGGTGAAGGAATGAAGTTTATAGCCTAGATTTCTAGGAGAAGTATAGCTAGTGCACAAAATGGGCAGCATAACAATACTCAATTAAACTTGTCAATACAAGGTGTAGGCTCCTCCTTTTATAGGCTAAGGAGGACCATAATGCAACCCTAATGCTAGCCAAATGTAATGTAAATGTGAAGCACATGGGTGCACATGGCACATGGGTGCACATGGGGAGGGGTGTGTCTAGTTTTTATGCTCACCCCCTCCATGGTCTTTCTAGAATGTTTCACACAAATATGCTTTCTACACTACTCTAATTACTAAGCACCCCTATTGGGCCTTTATGTAACAATTACAAAGGTCTTCTCTTCCCAAAACCGTAGCTTTGACCCATGTGTATGTGAAACTAGACGGTCTAGAAGGAATCCTCATCATGGCCTAGACGCTCCTTATGTAGCCGCTCCTTATCATGGGCTAGACGCTCCTCTTCATGGGCTAGACGCTCCTTTTTGAGTCTAGACGCTCCTCATTATAGGCTAGACCGTCTAGTCTTGGAGGCTTGGCTTTCATCGTGTGGTGAGCTTGGGCCCTCCTCTATCATCCCCTCCCTCTTGAAAAGGATTTGTCCTCAAATCCAAAGCTTTTGCTTTTGAGGAGGCTTGTTGTGGCTGGATGGTGTCCATCATCTCCTCCTTCGGGAAAAGATCTATCCTCAGATTTGCTAACTTGATCTCGGATAGCAGCCTCTTGCTTCGTCAAGGTGTGTCCTCCCGGATCAAATATCAACCTATGAGAATCTTGAAACAAAGTAAAGGAGTTGGAGTGAGTATTTGGAGAACAATTAATTGTGTGAAGTTGCCATCTTTGTTTTTCTCTTGTTTTGGTCAACTTCTCACAATGCTTCCCTTTTGATGGTTGTAGGTGCCTTCTAATCCTCTTATGTTTTCTAAAATTTCCAAAAGTAGTTACTTTTTCCTTGGGCATAATCCCTTTAGGAAATGGTGACAACTTTAAAAAGACAAGAGGACTATGTTCACATACAACTTCAAATGGAGAGATATGAGTAATCTTGTGGACTACTCCATTGCAAGCATGAGCACAAAAGAAAAGTCCTTACAAGAAGCTTGCATAGATCAAGAAGGAGAACTCATGGGACAAAAGAAAGTTGATCAAACGCTAGAGCTTTTAAGAGGAAAACTTTTGTCACCCATGAGAAAAGAGGTTCAAAGACATTACTTTAAGTACAACTCATGTTTTCAAACTACACCTAAAGTAAAGTCTCATGAACTCTATACTCCTTCACCTTTTGCAAATGGTCCTTGGGAAGATACAAATTTCATTTTAAAACTCCCTAGGACAACAAAAGGTTTTAATTCAATCTTCATGGTTATGGATAAACTCTTCTCTAGAGAAGTGATACATCTTCATGGTTTATTTTCAAGCATAGTATTGAATAGAGCTCCAACTTTCGCAAACCATGATTTAAGGATTTCCTTTGGAAAACTTGCAACTAAGTTGCACACTTTAAATGCTTATCATCCTCAAACGCATGGTCAAAATATTTTTAAAAATATAGCTCTTTCTATTATGCCTAGAATAATCATGAAGTGCACACACAATTTTAGAGATGAGCAAACATACCATCAAGTAGTTCACAAAACTACTTCTACTTTTAAAGTTATGTGTGTGCTCAATCATCTTTCTTCTTTTAAGTTGTTACCATCTCCTATAGGATTTATGCCTCAAGAGAAGGTAACCACAAATGACCATTTTAAAATACAAAAGATGATTAGAGGCCACACACAACCCTTAAAAAAGAAATCTTGTCCAAGGTTGCCAACACCAAAAGACAAACAACAATGGCAACCTAGTAAAATTAATTTGCAAACTAACACCTATGCTTTATTTGATTATTTCTATAGGTGGACGTTTGATCCAGGAGGACAAGCTTTGAAGAAACAAGATGCTGCTATCCGAGATCAAGCCTGAAGGTCTGAGGATAGATCTTCTCAAAAGCCGGAGGAGATGATGGACACCATCCAGCCACAACCACCCCCTAAGCAAAGCCTTGGATTTGAGGACAAATCCTTTTCAAGAGGGAGGGGATGATGGAGGAAGGCCCAAGCTCACCGCACTATGAAAGCCAAGCTTCCAAGACCAAGACCGTCTAGCCTTCCAAAAGGAGCGTCTAGCCTCACAAGGAGCGTCTAGCCTCACAAAGGGAGCGTCTAGCCATGATGAGGAGCGTCTAGGCCAAGGCTACATGAGGAGCATCTATGAAGAGTCCTAGACCGTCTAGCTTCACACACACAAGGGCCAAAGCTACGGTTTGGGAGAGAAGAGGCTTTGTTGCATAAAAGGCCCATTAGGGGTACTTAGTAAGATAGGTAGTGTAGAAAGAACTTTGTGAAGGAAACCTTCTAGAACCTAGGGTTGTGTGGCCGGTCATTGCATGGCACATGGCTTAGAATTTAGATTTAATTTTGGTTTTCTTTTCCTTAGAAATGTAGCTTAACATTTAAGCCCAAATAGCCTATAAATAGGAAGGCTATCTCTTTGTATTTGACAAGTTTATTTGAGTATTGTTATGCTGCCCATTTTGTGCACTAGCTTTACTTCTCCTAGAAATCTAGGCTATAAACTTCACTCCCTTCACCTTTCTTCATAGAGCTGGCCGAACCTCTCTAATCCATACTCATCATGCACCTTCAAAGCCATCACAACTCCTAGGAGGGCTTTGTTTCACTCACCCATTGCTTCCGCCCCATTTTTCACTACTTTGATTCAAGAAGAACACATGAAATGCCATCACATGGGCTAACCCAACCCTCTTAAAGGAAACCTCGTCGGTGAACACTGCGGGAGCGGTTCTGCGATTGACCAATGGGGACGAGGCCCACCAATCGTTTCACAAGGAGCACGATGAGAGAATGATGGTGCTGCCTTGCCCCGCTGCTCTGCCAGTGTGCGCCGATGATAAAGTGAGCGCCGACGGGCCCTTCTGCTTGGTCTACACCACTTTCTTCAAGAAGGTCAAACTCAGGTTCCCTCTTACTCGATTTGAGAGAGAACTCTTAACCGAGCTCAACATCGCTGCCGCCCAGCTTCACCCCAACAGCTGGGCGTTTGTCCGAGCTTTTGAGATAACGTGCGCCCACCTGGGGTTGCCCGCGTCAGTGGACGTGTTTTTATTCCTGTTTGAGGCCAAGCACCCGGGAGATCGCCTGTGGGTCAGCCTGAATGCCATTGCTGGGAGATCCATTTTCACCATCTTCCAGCAGTCGTACAAGGATTGGAAGGGGAAGTTCATCCAGGTTCGCGCAAATGACAAAGACACTTCCCTTCTCGACGGTTTCCCCTTGTACTGGGTGGACAAGGGGAAAAAGGAGTCCAAGAGCTGCTTCAGGAGGCCCAGAAGTCCTGATAGCATGGGAGCTTTGGACCGAGACCTTTGCCTATTCTGGAAGAGGGTGGCAGATGCCCACATAACATTCTTGACCCCCACCCTGATTTCCTTCGAGTTCTTTGAGGACCAGTTGGAATTCCAAATAGGTCAGGACGCTACACTCTTGTCTTGACATTGCTTCTGATATTGTTTCTGGGCGTCTTGTGCGACACACACAAGACTTTGGTTTTATCTTTTCTGCATATGCCTGTTTTTGCTGTCTCATTGCCTTGTACACTAATCTTTTTTCCCCTTGGAGCTAACTCATGCACTTTCATTCCATGCAGATACCATGTTGGGTAAGAACATGCTCGCTGACTTGAAGGCGCTCGCCCGCAACCACGGGTTGGCAACCGGTTCCCGCGGTGGTGCGTACTGCCGCGTCCCTACACCTCATGCACGGATCCCTTGTGAGTTGGGTCTCTCCCTGCTAGAACTGGGGGTGTGGCTTGGAAACCACCTGTCTTATTTATTATTACTGTCTGGGGTGCCGAGGCCCGAGGCCTCCACGCCCCTACTATGCCGCCTCCAACACGGTCATCCCTACCCGTGGGTATCAGGAGGGGACACCCTTCTGGCATAGGCGCATTCCTGGTGCTAAACTCAGGTGACACCCGAGGTCGGTCAACGTCCGAGGCCGGTCAACGCCCGAGGACGTGGACCTTAACGAAACTCCCTCACTTGCTTCATAGTACCTCTGGTGGATTCCTTGCTCTGGGTCCCACCATGTTGACTTTGGTCAACGCCTGAGGACCGGTCGGTACACAAGCCCCCAAGTCTTGAGCTGGCGACTTGTTCAACGAAAAGACTATGGCCTCGCCCTACTGTCCTACGTGGCATTCTGTGACAAGACGTGCACAGTGCTCTGAAGTGACGCTTATCTACTCACATTGTAATCAACCGGTACGTGGCCCTATCGTGTGGATGGGACTTAACGTCGTTTGCGCTTCTCAAGTTTACGTTAAAGCCTTTCGAAATCTCGCGCTTCAGTCACTGTTTCATAACTCGAACTTGCTCTTGCACCCTTCATCTTCTTCTTCGAGCTCTCTCTGGTTTCTTTGCTGAAAAAATCAAGACTTTCGCTAATCAACCACAAAAGGTATGATTTTTACGCATTGATGGCTCTTTACTCTTGATTCCATGCGTTGATATTTCTGCCTGGGACTGTTTAGATTCTCGCATTTACGTTTTTCTTCGTATTCCCTCTCTCCCCTATTTTTTAGGTTTTTCTCGCGTGGGTAGGGTTTCCTGGGTTTCTCCTTAGTTTCACGCCTTAGCCCTATTTGCTGAACCTTTGCTTTTTCTCTTCCCAGTTTCTTCGACCATGGCGAGAACCAAAGTCACCGCCAACCCTCCACCTCCTAGCATAAACTACAGAGCCTCGTATTCTTTGGCCTCTGATAGGCTCCTTGCAGAAACTTCCTCCCTTATTGCCATCGCAGACTGGAGGGCTCACGTAGACAGCGAACCTCTAGGAAAGTCCTTTGGGAGGGTACACGACGCATACATATCTGTTCGCCCCTACACAGCTGGCGAATCTGTCTGTGTTGATAACCGCTCCAATGACGGGGAACAATTCTTTTTCTTTTACCAAACGGTGTTCAAGCGCATCGGTCAACGAATCCTTTTCAGCAACTTCGAAAGGGAGTTGCTCACAGAGCTCAATGTGGCCCCTGCCCAGCTGCATCCCAACAGTTGGGCTGATGGAAGAGGCCCCAACACCAATCCATTGAAAGGACACCAAAATGTCAAATTGAGGCAACTACTAGAGTTATGGTCAAAGAGGGGTCAAGAGGACGCATTCTACATGTCAAAAACTCTAGTGTAGAATAGTGTTTACATTTGTGTCAAAAGTAACATAGTTTAATTCTTTTGTATTTGCTAACCTAAGTTTAATTAGAG
Source organism: Phaseolus vulgaris (assembly GCF_051622355.1). Taxonomy (NCBI): domain Eukaryota; kingdom Viridiplantae; phylum Streptophyta; class Magnoliopsida; order Fabales; family Fabaceae; genus Phaseolus; species Phaseolus vulgaris. Next base: position 20,773,044 of record NC_143500.1, read on the forward strand.
TTTCCTACTCCTAATTAAACTTAGGTCCAGCCCACATTTAGCCTAAGTGGAGCGTAAGGTTCTAGAACTCTTAGCACATGGAAGAATTCTAGAAACTACCTCACATGTGCTGAATTTATGAGCCACCTTCCCATGTGCCAACATTTGAATTTCCCTCCAATTCTCTTTTCATTTTCAGCCCACTCTTGCTATATATAGAGGAGCTTGGGTCATGTAAATTGAAGATTAATGAAATTAGTGAAATACTGCCAAATTTGTGCCATTCTCACTCTTTGCCAAAAACCTCTTAGGTTAGGCTCTTAATCTTCCTAAACCGTCACTTTCCAAAGAGAGTTGGCCTCACCACTCTCAATTCCTACTTCTCATGCACCTTCAATGCACCTTCAAGATCACCATCACTCTTAGGAGGATCTTGTTCCACCTTCAATCCATGGAGCTTCCGCAAACCATCACCAAAACCGAAAAGAGGAGGACACAAATCCATCATTTGGTATCATGAGCTATGGTTCTACAAGAGCTAAGTGTCTTCTTTCATTTTAATGTTTGTGTTCTTCTTGTTTCCGTGTTGTTCTTCAATTCTTCATGTTGTCTTGCTGTTTTTTGCATTTTAATTTGATTTAGGTGTTGTTCGAAGAAATTCAATCGGTGCATTGTGTTCAAATTGTTCTTGAGCTTCTAATTTTCATATTTGTGTAGGAATCCATATAGAATTGTGTTGCTGTTTTGTTTTTAGTTTGTTTGAGTCTTGTTTGCAATTCTATTCGGTTCATTATATGTGTCTTAAGTCATTTTAATTTCTGAATCCAATTATGTTTTGTCTAAGTCATGTTTCTCCTAATTTGTCATCAAATCCATGTAGTGCTGATTTTGTTGATAATTTTGGTTTCTTGATTTGATTTAAGTCCAGATTTATAATTTTGTGTTTGTTGATCCTTTGGTGCATTTTTCTTTTAGTTTGAGTTCATATTTGTATGTTAGATCCATACAAATTCATATACATTCACTCCATTGTGTTTTTGAAGTTCTTCCTTTTGTTTTTAAGTTCCAGAATTAGGATTACTCTGTTTTTCAAATTCTGTGATGGCTGTTTTTTTGTTATGAATTTCAAATACGTTGAAGAAAAATTATGAAAATCTGGATCTATACAATTTGATGTATTAGAAAATCAAGAAAAAAAAGAACCAGATCAAAAAGAAAAAATAGAGAAAAAATGATAAATAAAACAAAAAAAGTGTGCATCATGGCGCCAAAATATACGGTAGTTGGACAAGAATTTTGAAAAATTTATCACAATTATTTGGTGCTAAGTTTTGGTTTGATTCCAGCGCCAAAAGTTTGCTAAGACCTTGAAGTGTTTGTGGTTCAAATTTCAGAATCAAATTTCAAATAGCCAGCTCAACATAAATTTTATAAGTCACGCTTTTTGGACCTGAAATTTCCAGTAGTGCTGTTTTGGTTTTTCTAATAAACTCTAGTGCCATTCTCTAGGTTTAATTTGTGTGCTACCTTTTGTTGAGTGCCTATTTTTATTGCTTGTCCAATTTATTCAATATTCCTTCTAGTTGTGTCCTATAAATCAAATCTCTTTGCTGTTGTCCTATTTTAAATTTGAATTGTTCTTTGCTTTCATTTCTTGACCTTTAAATTGTTGGTGGACAAAATTCAAATTGGTGTTTGTTAAGTGGAATTAACCTTGTGGTGAGTCTATCCCTACTTAGTAGGTACTATTTTGAAGATTTTAATTGGCTAACCATAAGAGGTTAAGGCAAGGAGCTGTAGAAAATACAAATACAAATACAAACACATACACTTTGTAGAACACAACAAGGAAGATCAATCACAAGCCAATGAGTGCATAGTGTAGGAAATCTGAATTTTATTTTTGTGTAATTCAATTTATTTGTATTTCTTTGAGTTGTAATTATATTTAACCTTTGATTAATTAGTGGATTAATCATGTGTAGACGGTGAGTGTGTCTTCAATGACTCCAAGTGTCTAGAAGCCTCACCTTAGGAATCGTCTAATTTAAAGCTTTGTAGTTAGCAATCTTTAATTTGTGCTTAGTTAATTGCTTTACTTTAATTACTTGTTTTGTATTGTCAAACTTGATTTGAATTGTTTAATTGTTTTGCATTGTTTTCCTTTGCATAAAAATTGACTTTTCATTCCTAATTGTGATATAAGTAAATTACTTAGAAAAAGAATTGTGTGAAGTCTTGAGGGATAGGTTTTGGCAAGGAAAGACTTGGTACTTAAGAGATCCTAGTGATCCACCTCTCTTTCCTGGAAAGCTACCTTCATCACTTTCCTTTTTCTTTCTTGAGGTAAAATACTTTTAACACAAAGCTTTAGTCATGTCAACTCACTCTTCTAAATCTAGTGAAAGTGATATAAAGTCCATTAAATCTCTTTTAAAACAATTAGCCAAGGACTTTCAATCATTCTCATATAGACAATTGGAACATGAGGCACAAATCAAAGAGTTGAAAATGGCTAAAGAAAAGGATGGAAGCTCTAAAAAATATAAAAAAATATGTTCACATGCATCTAGCTCTCATGAATCTTTTGGGGAAGAAAGTCTTAGGATAAATGAATATTATCAACCACCCCCTAGGAGAACTAGAAGAGAAAGAAAAGAACAAGAGAGCCCAAGAGAGGTCAGGGTAGATCTACCTCATTTTCATGGAAAAGAAAATGTAGAAGTCTATTTAGATTGGGAAATGAAGGCGTCGCCAAAACAAGGCGTCACCAAGATAGGGCGTCGCCTAGAGATGGCGTCGCCAAGATAGGGCGTCGCCTAGAGAGGCGTCGACGGTGTTACTCCCCGATACCCATGGGTAGGAAAGACCATGGAGGGAGTGACACCACGGGAAGGCCTCAGGCCTCGACAGCTCAGAACAGTGATAAAGAGAAGAGTAAGGTGGCTTCAAGGCCATAGTACTAGCGTCAGTAGGGAGTAGCCTGACTCGTGAAGTGCCCATGCCACCTCAGGGAGACCCTTGGGATAAACACGACTCAAGGGAAGGTCATGCCCAGGGGAAACCAGGTGCAGGGTGCGAGAGGAAGGTGGATACACTTCCAGGGCGAGTGACTAGAGGTTGGGGCGCATGAGTTGGCACCCAAAAAGTCACCCCTTGCGCCAGATGCACTCCAAGGAATGAGGACTCACACGATGAAATATCCCTAAGTTGGGTTATGGTGCTGTGAGGCCCTCCATGTAGAATAACGGTCAAGTCAGGAGGACACGTGGCGAGACAAACAAAAACATCAATGTTTTCCAGACAGTTTGTCAGGTATGAGGTAATTAAGATTATGTCAAAGTAATTAAGTTTACGTTTCGAACGCTTTAAAGCACTTTAAACACCTTAAGTGTTTTGAACGTCTTAAAGGCCCTGAACGTTTTACCCTTAAATGCGCTTTAAGACTCTTTAAATGCTAGGGACGTTTAAAGGGGGCTTTAGACGTGGGAAACAGAGATCGGGAGTTTTTTTTTGGGAGAACACACATAGATACACTCTAGTTGCTTGCTTGCGCACCCACTGTACGCACAGACAATTAGGGAGAAAAAGCATTAGTTACTCAGTGATTAGACCACCTTCAAAGCATTCATTTGCGGTGCTCCGATACGGGGGTGTGTCACTTTGATGTTTCTCGCTAGCTGACTTGATTGTCGGAGTGCAAACGACCGCGAGGGCGCCCCTTTGTTCGCTTCTTTTTTAGGTACACACAGGCGGTGCAGAACGAAGGTGCCCTAGCTCGCGGGATAGGCCACGCGCAAAGACGCCCTGGTCAACCGGCCGGAACATTTGGCGCCCACCGTGGGGCCGATTTAAAACATCAGTCCCATCACACGTTTCAGTCCGACAGTTCCAGAGAGTTTATCAAAGTCACCGTAACAACAGGAACAGTGGGCGCTATTCGACACTTTGTGTTGAAGCATGAGGGCCACGAGACAAGGTTCAGCGCGCGCTACGAGTGAGGAAATGACCATGCAGCAGGTCATGGACATGGTGCAGGGGCTGCAGGAGGAAATGGCAGAATCAAGGGCGGAGCAAGAACGCATGTGATGGCATTTCATGAAGGTCTTCTTGAATCATGTAAGAAAAAGTGGTGCGGAAGCTATGAAGGTGTGTGAGCAAGATCCTCCTAAGAGTGGTGTTGATCTTGAAGGTGCATGATGTGTATGAAGCTAGGGAGGTTCGGCCAACCCAAGGAGAGGTGAAGGAGATGAAGTTTAGAGCCTAGAATTCTAGGGAGAAGCAAAGCTTGGCACAAAATGGCAGCATAACTTTACTCACAATAAACTTGCAAATACAAGGTGTAGGCCTCCCTATTTATAAGCTAATTGGCCGTAAGTTTTAAGCTAATGCCTAATGAAATGAAAACCAAATTTAATGCAATTCTCAAAGCCATGTGCCATGAGCTCATGACCGGCCACACCTAGAGAGTTTCTAGAATGTTTCACTCAAATATGCTTTCTACACTACTCTAATTACTAAGCACCCCTAATGGGCCTTTATGCAACATGTACAAAGCTTTCTCTCTTCCATCCGTGGCTTCATTCAATTGGGCTTGAATATGCTTAGCCATTGACCTTGTGATAGGTCCTAGACGGTCTAGGTCTCCTTCTAGACGCTCCATGGGTAGCCTTTCCTCTTCACGTCCTAGACGCTCCATCCTTCTAGCTAGACGCTCATCATGGTCTAGACGCTCTTCATGGTCTAGTGTTGGGCTTTGGCTTTCATGGTTAGATGTGCTTGGCCCTCTTCCATCATCCCCTCCCCCTTGGAAAGGATTTGTCCTCAAATCCAGCTCGTCATCGTCATTGGTACCTACAAATGGAGAAAGGTCAATTACATTAAAAGTGTCATGTACTCCATACTCAAGAGGTAGGTCCAATTTATATGCATTGTTATTGACTCGCTTGAGGACTTGAAAGGGTCCATCACCTCGGGGACTTAGTTTGGACTTCCTTTGAGTTGGAAATCTATCTTTGCGAAGGTGAAGCCAAACTAAGTCTCCTTCCTCAAAAGTTATTTCTCTCTTCCCTTTATTGTTGTATTTTGTGTACTTCTCATTTTGGTGTTGTATTTGGAGTTTAATCTTCTCATGCATTTTCTTTACAAAGTCAGCTTTGATTACTCCTTCCTTATGCACAAAATCTTATGGATTAGGAAGAGGTATCAAACCCATAGATGTGAGAGGATTAAAACCATATACTACTTCAAAAGGAGAAGCATTAGTAGTCTTGTGAACCACTCGATTGTAGGCAAATTCAATGTGAGGAAGATACTCATCCCAAGATTTGTGGCTGCCCTTCATGATAGCCCTAAGCATAGTTCCAAGAGATCTATTGACTACCTCGGTTTGCCCATCCGTTTGAGGATGACAAGAAGTTGAAAATTGTAGTCTTGTTCCAAGTTTACCCCAAAGAGTTTTCCAAAAATGGCTTATAAACTTGGGATCTCTATCGGACACTATACTTCTAGGGAGACCATGGAGTCTCACCACTTCTCTAAAGAAGAGTTTAGAAATATTTTGAGCATCATCTACTTTGTGGCATGGAATAAAATGGGACATTTTGCTAAAACGGTCCACTACCACAAAGATAGAGTCATGGCCTCTTGCAGTCCTAGGAAGTCCTAAAATGAAATCCATGCTAATGTCTTCCCAAGGAGCATTTGCAATCGGCAAAGGGGTGTACAGTCCATGCGGCATTGTTCTAGACTTTGCTTTTAAACATGAGATGCATCTAGAACAATGTCGTTAGACATCTTTCCTCATGTGTGGCCAACAAAATTTTGCTTTTAAGAGATCTAGAGTCTTATCAACTCCAAAATGGCCCATGAGTCCCCCCTCATGTGATTCTTTGACAAGGAGTTTCCCATGTGTTCCTTGGGGAATGCAAAGTTTTCCCTCTTTAAAAAGATATCCCTCGGACACATAGTACCCTCCTTGCGCTCTATGTAGACATTGGGCATAGATGGATGAGAGTTCTTGATCTTCTTGGTAAAGTTCTCTTATGTGGTCAAATCCAAGAATTTGAACACCCAAGTTTGAAAAGAGTGTATGCCGCCTTGAAAGAGCATCGACCGCTATATTGGTGCTTCCTTTCTTGTATTTGATTACATAAGGAAATTGTTCAAGAAATTCCATCCATTTAGCATGTCTCTTGTTGAGCTTGTGTTGGTCCTTTAAATATTTTAAAGACTCGTGATCACTATGGATGACAAATTCTTTGGACACAAGGTAGTGTTCCCAAGTCTTTAGGGCTCGCACAAGGTAGTGGTCAACCGGACGGAACATTTGGCGCCCACCGTGGGGCCGATATAAAACATCAGTCCCATCACAAGTTCGAGAAAATCTACCAAGTCGCAGTAACGTTGGAGCAGGTTGGAGTGACAATGGCCCCCACCAGACGAGGTACAGCACGCGCAGCCCCAGCAGAACTATCCATGCAACAGGTTCTGGAGATAATGAGGAGGCTGCAACAGGATATGGCGGAGTCGAAACTGGAACAGGAACGCATGCAGGCAGATCTTGATGCCTCGCATGAGAGGAATGAAGAACTCCACCGCGTGAATGAGGAGTTGCGCCAGGGCCTGAGAAATGACCGGGGGCGGCATGGACATGACGAGATGGAAAACCATTCCCCACCAAGGGAGTTTTCCACTCCTTTCTCGCAGGAGATTCTAGATGCCGTGATCCCGAACACGTTCGCAGGCCCCAAGGTGATCTTCACCGGGATGGAGGACCCAGAGACGCATCTTGCTGCATTTCACACACAGATGGTCCTGGTAGGCGGATCTGACGCCGCCAAGTGCAAGCTCTTTATGAGCACCCTGACCGGGATGGCTATGGACTGATTCATCAGCCTTCCAGACGGTCATATCACATCTTTCCGCCAACTGTCACGATTGTTCAGGGAACAATACTTAGCAAACAAGGCCCCGCCACCAGTCTCCTACAATTTGTTTGACGTGAAGCAATATCAAGGGGAGACCCTTAAGGAATACATCAATCGATTCGGGGCCCAGGTCGTGAAGGTTGGAACGACAGAGGAGCCTATGATCGTGTACGCGTTCGTGAAAGGCGTATGCCCTGGTCCTTTTGGAGAATCTATCATTCGCAACCGCCCTAGGACTTTTGCTGAGCTACGGCGTAGGGCGGTAGAACATATTGCTTATGAAGGGGAGGTGTGTGTGAAGCGCACCAGCGTCGTACCCTCACGCCCGAGGGGACCGGCACGAGCTTAACCCGTCAGGGTCAATGAGACCACGACGGGAAGAAAGAAGCCAGAGGCGAGACGCCCCTATGAGGCCAGAAAGCCCCAGCCCCGGGGTCCAGCGGGAGGCGATCGCCCGGCCAGAGAAAGAGCGAGACCGGCGAGGTACAACTTCGTGGTTGAGTTGAAGGATTTGATCGCCGTGCCTAACATAGCTGAGAGGCTGAGGCTACCGGCGAAGACCGACAAGGTGTTAGGGCCTCGTAAAGACTCTTGGTGCGAATTCCACGAGGCTTTCGGGCACCACATTGATAATTGCCTGTCGTTGGGCTACCAGCTAGATGAGCTGGTGAGGACTGGGTTTTTGAAGGATTATGTCGCGGAGCCCACGACGACCGCCACCTTGTCGCCGCCGCAGGCGGAAGAACCAGCACACGAGATGCCTGTGCTTGGCGAGGTCCACACCATTGCTGGAGGTTTTTCCGGCGGAGGACCCACCGCCTCCCAGCGGAAGAAATACGCGAGGGGGGTCAGTTCAATTGAAGAGAGACTCTCGGGGGAGCCGTGGGAGTCGGATCTCGCGTTCACAAGAGGAGACCTCCGAGATGTGGTACCCGACGACAACGACCCCGTTGTCATCTCAGTCGTCACAGCCGGAAGGAAGGTGCACAGAGTGCTCGTCGACCAAGGAAGTTCGGCAGACGTCATGTTTCTGTCGACCTTTAATAAGTTACGGCTGTCCCCCGATCTGTTGAGTCCCTACACGGGGTGCCTGTATGGGTTTGGGGATAACCAGGTGGAAGTCTGGGGATACCTGGAGTTGAGGACTACGTTCACGGACGGAGAGGCCTCCCGTACCGAAAGCATCCGGTACCTGGTCGTGAACGCCAACTCCGCCTACAACATTTTGCTGGGCAGGCCGGCGTTAAACCGTTTGAACGCGGTGTCCTCCACACGCCACATGAAGATGAAGCTGCCAGACCTCAGTGGTCAGGTGATAGTCATCAGGTCAGACCAGGAGGAGGCAAGGAAGTGCTACGAGAACAGCCTGAAAACAAAGAGAGGCGTGTTCATGGTGTATGAACGTCCGCCGAGCGCGGACACGACGATGGTTGAGGCGACGCCCGCTGGGTCGACGCCTAATAAGGCCATACCGGCGAGGGCGATGCCCGAAGCAGATGCGCCTATGGAGGAAGAGGCGGCGCCCGTCGAGGATGATAGCAGGGAACAGCCAACGGCTAACGCCGTAGAAAGGGAGATTGGCGGCAAGACATTCAAGTTAGGGAGTTCGCTGAGCCCAGAAGAACAGGAAGGGGTGGCAGAAGTGATTTCGCGCCACCTGGATGCCTTCGCATGGTCCGCCTCAGACATGCCCGGCATCGATCCCGATTTCTTGTGCCACCACCTCAGCACGGACGCCACGGTCTGCCCCGTGCGCCAGAGAAGGAGAAAGTTCATTGAGGAGCGACAACAGGTGGTGAAGGACGAAACGCAGAAGCTGTTGAACGCTGGCCACATCAGGGAGATTCAATACCCTGAGTGGCTTGCCAATGTCGTCTTGGTGAAAAAGGCGAATTGAAAATGGAGGATGTGCGTGGACTTCACGGACCTGAATAAGGCATGCCCGAAGGACTCGTACCCGCTGCCCAACATCGACGCCTTGGTAGACAGTGCGTCCGGCAAGAAGGTGCTGAGTTTCCTGGACGCCTTCTCAGGGTATAACCAGATCAAGATGCACCCCAGAGATGAGAACAAAACTGCATTCATGACTGAGACTTGCAGTTACTGCTATAAGGTGATGCCCTTCGGGCTGAAAAACGCGGGCGCCACGTACCAGAGGTTAATGGACAAGGTCCTGGCGCCCATGCTTGGAAGGAATGTGTACGCCTATGTCGACGACATGGTGGTGGCGTCGCAGGATAGGGCGCAACATATGACGGATCTGGAGGAGTTGTTCGTCACAATATCCAAGTATCGCCTCAAGTTAAACCCGGAGAAGTGTGTTTTCGGGGTAGAAGCTGGTAAGTTCTTGGGTTTTATGCTCACAGAAAGGGGGATAGAGGCGAACCCCGACAAATGCGCGGTGATCATCGCCATGCGGAGTTCGACGTCGGTAAAGGAGGTGCAACAGCTGACAGGGCGGATGGCGGCGCTCTCAAGGTTTGTTTCTGCCGGGGGAGAGAAGGGGCATCCATATTTCCAGTGCCTCAAGAGAAACAGTCGCTTTGCATGGACTGATGAGTGCAAAGCGGCTTTCATTAAGCTAAAGGAGTACCTAGCAACGCCACCGGTCCTCTGCAAACCGATAGCGGGCGCGCCCCTCCGTTTGTATTTTACCGTAACGGAGCGGGCTATCAGTTCTGTGTTGGTCCAGGAGCAGGACCAGAGTCAGAAGCCCATCTATTTTGTAAGCAAGGCATTACAAGGAGCTGAGACGAGATACCAAGCGCTGGAGAAGGCGGCGCTAGCGGTAGTGTTCTCCGCCAGGAGGCTCCGTCATTACTTCCACAGCTTTACGGTGGTGGTGATGACAAACCTCCCTATACAGAAGGTGCTACAGAAGCCTGATGTGGCGGGAAGAATGGTGCGCTGGGCGGTGGAACTGTCAGAATTCGACATCCAGTATGAGCCCAGAGGATCCATCAAAGGGCAGGTGTACGCAGATTTTATAGCGGAACTTTCGCTCGGAGGTGAGCAAGAGGTGGAAGTGGGCTCGCAGTGGCTGCTCTCGGTTGATGGCTCTTCCAACCAACAAGGGAGCGGTGCGGGAATAGTCTTGGAGGGACCCGACGACATATTGATCGAGCAGGCCCTGCGATTCGCCTTCAAGGCAAGTAACAATCAGGCGGAGTACGAAGCCCTAATAGCCGGAATGCTCCTGGCCAAGGAGATGGGCGCGCAAAACCTCCTAGTGAAAAGCGACTCCCAACTAATTACGGGGCAGGTGTCGGGTGAGTTCCAGGCGAAGGAACCACAGATGGCGACATACCTGAAATACGTCCAGTTGTTGAAGGGAGCATTTAACGCTCTTGAGCTGATACATGTCCCGAGGGAGCAGAATGCCAGAGCTGACCTGCTTGCAAAGCTGGCCAGTTCAGGCAAGGGGGGTAGACAGAGGACAGTGATCCAAGAGACTCTCAAAGCTCCGCGTAGATTCGTGGAAGACAACATAGTGGATGTCCTCCAGATTTATGCAACAAAGGGAAGGCCGAGGAGTCATTGCTCTTTGACCCAAGATACGCAGAGGGCGCCTCGCATCAGCATGTACGCGGATGTGCCCGAAGGAGAGCAGATGCAGGTATGCGTTTTGACCCAGGGAGACACCTGGATGACGCCCTACAAGCGATACCTGGCGGATGGGGCTCTCCCAGTAGAGCCTGAAGAGGGTAAAAAGGTCAAAAGAAACGCCGCAAGGTACACCCTGGTGGATGGGGTGTTGTTCAGGCACGGTTTCACTCACCCTATCCTAACATGCGTAAGTGGCGACGAGTGCACCAGGATAATGGCAGAGCTACACGAAGGCATCTGCGGGAGCCACGTAGGGGGAAGGTCCCTAGCCTCCAAAGTAATACGCGCAGGTTTCTTCTGGCCAACAGTGAAAGAAGACTGCGCACGACACGCCCGGCGGTGCAGACAATGCCAAAAGCACGCCGACTGGCATAAGGCGCCGCCAGAAGAATTGCTGTCCATATATAGCCCGTGGCCTTTCCATACATGGGGAATCGACATCCTGGGCCCGTTCCCACTGCCAATCAGGCAGATGAAGTATCTGATCGTCGCCATTGAATACTTCACTAAGTGGATAGAGGCAGAGCCCGTAGCACAGATCACTGCGCACAAGGTACAACATTTTGTGTGGAAGAACATTGTGTGCCGCTTTGGCGTACCTAGGCGCTTGATATCCGATAACGGGACCCAGTTTGCCAGTCAGCAGTTGAGAAATCTGTGCGCTGAGGTAGGAATCAAACAGGTGTTCGCATCGGTTGAACACCCCCAGACCAACGGACAAGTGGAGTCAGCAAACAGAGTTCTGCTGAGGGGGTTAAAAAGAAGGTTAGAAAAAGCCAAAGGGGCGTGGGAGGAAGAGGTTCCAAGGATCGTATGGGCATACCACACCACGCCCCAATCCTCTACTATGGAGACGCCTTTCAGTTTGGTGTACGGGTCGGACGCGATGATTCCAGTAGAAATACATGAAAGCTCACCACGTTTTCAAAACTTTGTGGTGGAGGAATCCAATGAAGAGAGGCGGGTAAACCTGGATCTGCTAGACGAGGCCAGGGAAGAAGCCAGAATAAAAGCTGAAGCGATGAAGAGAAGAGTAGAGCGGCAATATAGCTCTAAGGTAAAGCCGCGACAGTTTCAGGTCGGCGACCTAGTGATGAGGAAAGCTCACCCATACGAGTTGGAGAATAAGCTGTCTCCCAAGTGGACCGGACCCTTCAGAGTTACTGAGGCTAAGGGTAACGGTTCGTACAACCTGGAGACTTTGAATGGAGGTCCTATCCCGCGCAGTTGGAATGCAGCCAACTTAAAATTTTATTTCAGTTGACTTATGTAAGCAGTGTGTAACAATTTAGTTGAAGGGGACGCTCTTTTTCCCTCTCGGGGGTTTTTTAATGAGGTCACCCAAATAAAAGGTAAAACCAGTTTGAGAAAAAGAAGTGCCTTGGTTTTCAGCCTTTATCTTTCTCCGTTTGAAGTAATGTGATGCGTCGCCAAGAAAGAAGGCGTCGCCTAGGTCATGGCGTCGCCAAGAAAGAAGGCGTCGCCCAGGAGAAGGCGTCGCCCAGGTGAAGGCGTCGCCTAGACGAAGGCGTGCACCGTTGGAAGAACAGGACGAAAGAAAAGCGCGCGGTATGCGAAACATATGCAAAGTAAAGTGGCATTGCAAAAAATCAAGTATGATATAGAAAAGTTGTTGTTACAAGCAATGTTCGATACAATGGGAGTAGGACAAATGGAGCAAACACTACAGATCATGCAAAAACACGAACAAGCCATTTCTCAGTGGCCATCGGAATCAGCACTGGAGGAAGGCGAAACCCCATTCCTAGCCCGCAGAGCTCGAGTAAGTCGTGTCCTCCTCTCTTGGTTTATTTTCGAGCCTGCACTAAGGGAGATAAGTGTGTCAAAGACACCATGAAGCAAGACAGACACGATTAGAAAGCAATAAAGGCCGAAGTTTTTAAGGCAGCAACTCTTACATATGTACTTTTCGAGAGTTCCAGCGTTGAACTCCAAGCTGATCAAAGTGGCAGAGTCAAAACCTCCCGCCTCAGCAAGAATCTGGCAAGCTATTTGATCACTTGGAGCCAGCTTCTTGAAGGGTTTGGTTTTGAGGGCCCTCGTCTCTCTCACCCAGTACAGCGGAAACCCATCCAGAGCGTCGGGAACAAGATCAGTACGGTAGATCTTGAAGAACCGGCCTTTCCACCCGGTGAACGAACTTTGGAAGGGTGTGAGGAGAACTCTCCCGGGAACGTTACTGAGAGTTACCCAGAGGTTGTGCCTCTGCCTCTTCACCTCAAAGAAGTGAAGAAAGAGGTCAACCGAGGGCGCACAACCCAGAAACTCGAAGAGGATGTCGAAGGCTTTGACGAAGGCCCAACAGTTGGGGTATAACTGTGCCGGAGCGACATTGATCTCCGTCAGCAGTTCCTTCTTGAACCGGGAGAAGGGTAGACGCACGCCGATGGTCTTGAAAACCACCTGATACAGGTAAAAGAAGGGGACCCCTTCATTGGCCCGTTCGTCTCCACATACTGGCTCCCCTAGAGTGCAAGGGAGCACAGCGATGTCGTCGTCATGCCTCCTCGCGAAGGCCCGGTGGTCATAGGAACACGAATTCCCTTTGTGCTCCCTTATGGCCCTGGTAGCAAGTAAGCATGAACACTCATCAAGAAGTTCACTCGACGCCCAAGGGTACAAGTTCTTGGGATTGACCCTGGGGGAAGCAGCACGAGAAGACATTCTTTAACAAGATCAGGGATTGTCAAGGGCGCATGGACCGCCGAAAATACAAGAGTCGAGCGAGGGGAGCAAATGCTGGAACAACCCTTCGTGAGAAGAGAAAGGGTGCAAGAAGAAAGGGTGCAAGAAAAGAGAGTGTAAGTAGGTTACGAAGAGTGCAGAAATGATGAGAATGGTTCCAGAGTTTGAAGAGTTAAATAAAGCGGTTAGAGCGCCAAACGAAGCAAATATTGCAGTTAGGGCATTAAACAACGCGAATGGATGCACCGCACGATTGAGCCACGTGGCAGACGATGAAAGGATGACCCTGGCACCGCTGGTTAAACTCAGAGAACGCCGTATCAACAGAATATCCAGTGGTACGATGCACGTCGAAAGTGGGTCAGGGGCACAGCAAGAGTCAGGACTCAGTGGAATGACTAAATGTCCCATCAGCCATACAAAAAGCGCCACATGGATCAAGTTGAATGACTGAACGTCCCATCAGCCATACAAGAAGCGCCTCGTGGAAGATACGGGAAGGGTCTGGAGCTCTTCGCTGTCCCCAGGCGTCGACCGAGCCCAAGGTCAAAGTCAATGTCAAGGTAGGGACGACGCCCAAGGCGACGCTGGCATGAGACGCCCAAGGCGTCGCCTGGAATGACATAAAGGACGACGCCAGCATGAGACGTCGCGGGCGTCGCCCACCAAAATATCAGCGAGTTGACCTCCCCGATACCCACAGGTAGGAAAGACTGTGGAGGGAGACGAAGTCGAAGAAGGTGAAGTTAGTCACTGGCGTCGCATTCCTGAGACCCACAGGTAGGAAAGACTGTGGAGGGAGGCGGGACCGCCAAACGCCAGCGAATCGCTGGCAGGGCGTTCCCTGATACCTATGGGAAGGAAAGACCTTGGAGGGAACGACCCCTTCTCAGAACATTCGGCGTTTCAGACACCCGAGGACGATACGGCGCTGCTGTAGCAGGCCTCTCCTTAGGCGTGGGCGTCGGGTGCTAGGGATCAAGGGAAGGACCGTTTGGGTGTTAGAAGCACCCCGCGGACGATACGGTTCCATTAGGTGAGCCTCTCCGTGGGCGTGGGCATTGGCGCGTGACCTTTCCCGGGCCTACAAGGCCGCCCAACGAAGTAAAAGAAGCAAGTATAATACGAGCAAAACAACCAAGGCATAAGAAGGCAATATAAGAAGGCAAAGGATGAGAATAAAATTGCACAGGCAGAAGTCTACGTCGCGAGGACATGAAAGTAATTATAACAAAGTTCCAGAGTTGTGTCAAGAGTGCAGATGATTCAAAGAATTACAAATTTGTCAGAGAAGCTTAAAACAAGTGTAAAGAAATGGGCTGATGATCGGGGGGTGGCGGCTCAGTCGTCTATCTCCAAGGGCACAACCTTTCCATCAACAATGTGGTGAGTGGGATCACAGCTGGAAATGTCAATCCCCGGATTCGTGCAGACTGCTTGAGCCAAAGCTTCTTGGAACCCCTCCTCAAAAGTACCCGCCATCTCCTGGATGAGGGCCTTTTTGTCCTTCTCTAGCTCCTCGGTGGCGGCGTCCCCCGAGGCTACCTGCTTCTCCAAAGCCTCCTTTTCCACACGAAGCCGACTGACCTCGACCTGTAGTTTGTCGTAGTCAGCTTGGAGAAGGCCCATAGCCTTGGCTTGGGTGGCCATTTCCCCCTCCATCCGCTCCATCTTGTCAGCCTGCTCACAGCAACGGTCCTTCAAGTCCTTTTGAACTTCTGCATCAGCTTTGACCAATTCTTGAAGGCCCGTTAGCTGAACTTGGAGGGCGACTTCCCGAGTATAAAAGTCAGTCTGAAGCGCCAATGCCTCTGCCAGTTGTCTCTCAGCTTCTGCTTTGGACTCTTGAGCCTGCTTCAAGGAAGTTTGGTAAGCTTCGTTCTGGCGTCCCAGGATTCTTTTCTCCTCCTCCAGAGTAGTCGCCTTTGTTTCCAAGGCCTGGAGAGTTTGAGCTTGCAGGACCACGTTTCTGGCCTGGGCGCGCCATTCAAGGGCCACCGCCAAGAACGCCCCCAAGTAGAAAGGCATGTCTTCCTTCCTGTCGGTACCCTCTGACATAGTTCCGCCACTGAAGCCCCTCATCAGATGCATGATTGGAGGAGGGATGGCGATGAAATCGGGGGCGGCAGCGATGGGAGTAGGGGAAGCAATGACTTTTGCCGGCGGCGGAGGCGGGGCAGATTCGGCGCCTTCGCCCCCTTCCTCTTGGAGTGTTGTGGGGGGAAGTGAGGTCGCACTTGGGGGGTTGTCCATGAAGGAGTTCCCTCCCTGGGGCGACGCCTCTACCAGAAGAGGAACCCGCGCAGATTTTCTCCTCTTGAAGGGTGCCACACCTTCCGAGTCCTCATCATCTGATAAAATCTCCAAGACCCGTTTCCCTTTGTCAAGGGGGGTTGGAGCCGGTGACGAGGCCGCGGCTAAGGGAACGGCGGCGATGGGCGGAGGAGAGCTGGGAGTTGGAAGCGCCTCGGGGCTATGTGGAGATGGCGGAGATGAGGTTAAGGGAGCTTCGACAGTGACCGGAGGTGGCGGTGACAGAGTTGGTGGGGGGATCGGAGCAGCAACAGGGACGGAGGAGGCGCTCGCCTTGGCGGCACGAGCCTCCTTCATTGCTCTCGCCAGCATCATCCTTTTAGAGGCGTCCATCACCGATCTTACATTAAAACAGACCAAGCAGCAGAAATTAGGACCAAAGCAGCTATGCAAAATTACAATACATATAGAGGCGTGAGATGCAAGTAACATGGCACAATATAAAGCGAGTAGAATAGTCTGGGGGAACAAACATCCGGTAGCAGGGTGTTCACAACAAGAAGGATGAGGGGAGAGTCCCCTTACCAAAGTAATTGGTCAGGGCGTGAGCATTGTACTCGCTAGCAACAAGCTTCAAGGTATCAAAAACGATCCCCAGCCCGGCCAAGGCTTTGCTTACCTCCCTGTCAGCGGGGGATAGCTCTTCCAGGGTTTTGGCCCTGAGCAGTTTAGGGCGCTCCGTCCAGTAAAGGGGGAAGCCATCCAAGGCTGTGGGATCGTGCTTAGCGCTGCACACTCTAAAGAATTTCCCCTTCCAGTTTTTGTAAGAGTTTTGGAAGAGGGAAATGAGGATTCTACCCGCGATCCCGGAAAAGCTTACCCAGAAGCTTTTCCCCAGCTTTTTCACGTAAAAGAAATGCAGGAAAACGTCTACAGATGGGAGGATGCCCAGGTGTCCACAAAGAATTTGAAAACCCCTTACAAACGCCCAGCTGTTGGGGTGGAGCTGGGCGGGGGCGGTAATGATTTCAGTAAGGAGTTCTCTCTCGAAGGGGGTAAATGGGAGACGGACCCCCACGCGTTTGAACAGTGTCTGGTACATAAAGAAGAAGGGTTTCCCCTTTCTAGGTCTGTCATCCAAACAGACAGGTTCCCCAGGCCTGCCGGGACGGACGGATATGTGGGCGTCGTGTGTGCGGCAGAAAGCGTTAAAGTTGTATGTACCGTCCCGTATCCGGGCGTTGACTAAGTCAACGTCAAAGTCAACGATTGGAGAGTCAAAGTCAACGCAAGGCGTCGCCTAGGTGGAGAGACGCCAAGTGCCAGCATCGCCAAGAGGAAGCGTCGCCAAGACAAGGCGTCGCCTAGGTGAAGGCGTCGCCCAACCAAGGCGTCGCCAGATCCAACAGTGCTGAAGCAAGGCGATCACAGTGTGGTTCCCCGATACCCATGGGTAGGAAAGACCATGGAGGGAGCGACGCCGTGGGAAGGCCTCAGGTCCCGATAGCCCGGGGCAGCGATAAAGAGAAGGAAAAGGTGGCTTCAAGGCCATAGTGATAGCATTAGTGGAGGGCAACCTGACTCGTGAAGTACCCCTGCCGCCCCAGAGACGCCTTTGGGACAGATACGACCCAAGAGGAAGGTCACGCCCAGGGTAATCGGGTGCAGGGTACGAGAGGAAGGCAAATACGCTCTCAGAGTAAGTGACTAGATGATTGGGGGCATGAGTTGGCACCCAAAAAGTCACCCCTAGCGCAGTAGCACTCCCAAGCAGGAGGACTCACACGTAGAAACGCCCCCAGATGGGGTCATGGCGTCGTGAGGCCCTCCACGTGTACAACAGCCATGTCAGAATAGAAACACCCTCCAGTCAGGTGCCAGGTAATTAAAGTCATTCAATACAGTTTCCGTTTCGAGCGTTCAGGTACTATGATGGCTCCCAAGCGTTTCAACGTCTTAAATGCGCTACGTTTTCTAATTAAACACTTTAATGAGTGCGTTACGTTTGTGATTAAAAGCGCTTTAAGGCGCTTTAAATGCTTGGGTAGTTTAAATAGCGCAGAGAATGTTGGAAACGGGGTTGGAACTTTTGGCAAATTTACTAGAGAACTCTCTAGTTGCTTGCTCGTGCTTGAGGTTACGTACAAGGGACTGGGGAAAGATCTTTGCCTGAGGGAGAAAACACACACACATATACACAGTTCTTTTTACCACCTTCAGAGTGCCATACGCGGTGCTCAGAGACGTAGGTGAACAATTTTGGTGTTTCTTGCTGGCTGACTTGAGCGTCGGAGTGCAAACGGCCGCTAGGGCGCCTCTTTGTCCTCTTTTTCGCAGGAATCCACAGGTAACCAGTGGGAAGGAGACCCTAGCTGACGGTTGAGGTCGCGCACGAAGACGTCCCGGTCAACCGGACGGAACATTGTACAAATGGGGATCCCCACGATGAGCTTCCAGGTCCTGGAAGGAAGTCAGGCTGGTACATTCGCTCAGGAGCTCGTCGGGGGCCCATGGGTAGAAGGCTTTGTAGTTGGACTTGGGGGTCTTGGGGGAGGAATCAGGCTCCGCGTTCGTGCGCGTCATGGTGTAAATAAATAGCTGGAGAAAGAAGAGAGGAAAAAGGGTTTAGCAAGTGTAGCCATGACAGGAAGGGGAGTGAACCCTAGGAAACATCACCCAGAGAAGGAAGGAGAAGCGGAAGAACGCAGTAATGCATGAATAACAACAGTCCCAGGCAGTTCAATAAATCATACAATGCGACGATAGGGAAGGGCCGTGAGTGTTCGAAAATCATACCTTTGCTATCGAAGGGAAGGTGGAAGAAGAGCACAGGAAAGGGAGAACAGCAATCGCGGAGAAAAGGGGTTTGAAGACGACGAACAGTGCAGAGACGCAGAGGGGATGAATGTAACAGTAGGGTGAGCGTGGGGTTTGGAGTAACTTAAACGTTACATTTCGCAACTCAAGAGGCGCTAACTAAGAGCCGTGAGATCGTACCACGTGTCAAAGGATCAATCGCCCCAGGGAAACGCAAGGGTCTCTAGAGGCTGGCCGTGCGATGGCCCACGTGGCGCGCGATCAAGGGTAGCCCCAAAAGGTGTTATTATCACTATTTCAGAGGATGTCCAATCAGTCAGTAAGAGCGCTCCTAGGGTTCAGAGAGCGTCACGTCAACAATTCGAGAATTGTTGAGTCAGGAGGGAGCGACACGTCATCAGGATGGCACGTGGACGGCGTGGGCGAGGCCTTAGTCTTTACGCTGAAGACAAGTCTTCGGCTTAAGACTGGGGGGCTTGTGTACCGTCCCGTACCCGGGCGTTGACTAAACCAAGGTCAAAGTCAACGCCAGAGGTCAAAGCCAACACCAGGCGTCGCATAGGTGAAGAGACGCCAAGTGCCAGCGTCACCAAGAAGAGGCGTCGCCAAGGTAAAGCGTCGCCTAGGTGAAGGCGTCGCCCAACCAGGGCGTCGCCAGCTCAAACAGTACTAAAGCAAGGCAATCACAGTGTGGTTCCCCGATACCCATGGGTAGGAAAGACCTTGGAGGGAGCCATAGTCTCCAAGAAGATCACCAACAAGACATCTCCAAGAAGGGGAATAGGAAGAAGATCAAGAGGTGTTAGGGGATTAAACCCATAGACCACCTCAAAAGGAGAATGTGAGGTGGTAGAATTTACTACACGATTATATGCAAACTCAACATGGGGTAGTAAATTCTCCCACACTCTAGGATTCCCCGAAATAAAACATCTCAATAGTTGTCCTAAAGTTCTATTCACCACCTCGGTTTGACCATCAGTTTGTGGGTGGCAAGTGGTAGAAAATAAAAGCTTAGTCCCAAGCTTGCCCCACAAGGTCTTCCAAAAGTGACTCAAGAATTTAGGATCTCTATCGGACACTATAGACCTAGGAATCCCATGTAAGCGAACAACTTCTTGGAAGAAGAGGTTTGCAATGTGGCATGCATCATCCACTTTGTGGCAAGGAATAAAGTGAGCCATCTTTGAAAAGCGATCCACTACCACAAAAATGGAGTCCTTTCCCTTTGATGTCTTGGGTAAGCCTAAGATGAAATCCATAGATATATCTACCCAAGGCATTGAAGGGATAGGAAGAGGAGTATATAGACCATGGGGATGCATTTTAGACTTAGCTTTGCGGCAAGCTATGCATTTATCACACAAACTATGAACATGTTTATGCATATGTGGCCAAAAAAAATGTTCATGCAACACATCCAAAGTTTTAGCAACCCCAAAATGTCCCATTAAACCCCCCCTCATGAGCTTCTCTAACAAGAGATAATCTAATAGAGCATTGAGGAACACAAAGACGTTTTCCTTTAAAAAGAAAGCCATCTTGAATAAAAAAGTCTTTGTGTCCTCCCTTAAGACACTCTTGATAGATGAGAGAAAAATCAAGGTCATCATGATAAAGTTCCTTAATGTGATCAAAACCAAGATATTGAGAGGTTAAAAGATTTAGCAAGGTGTATCTTCTAGAAAGAGCATCCGCCACAATATTTATTTTGCCTTGCTTGTGTTTGATCACATAAGGAAATTGCTCAATGAATTCCACCCACTTAGCATGCCTCTTGTTAAGTTTGTTTTGGCTTTTCAAATATTTAAGAGATTCATGATCACTATGTATCACAAACTCTTTGGGAAAAAGATAGTGTTGCCAAGTAAACAAAGCCCTAACAAGTGCATATAATTCCTTATCATAGGTGGAATAATTGAGATGACTTCCCTTCAATTTCTCACTAAAATAGGCTATGGGGTGGCCCTCTTGAAGAAGAACAGCCCTAATACCTATGCTTGAAGCATCACACTCAATCTCAAATGTCTTAGTGAAATTAGGAAGGGCCAAGATGGGAGCATTAGTCAATTTTTCTTTCAAAGTGTCAAAAGCATTTTCTTGTGCTTCTCCCCAATGAAAGACCACATCCTTTTTCACTATGTCATTGAGTGGTGTGGCAATGGTACCAAAGTTTGGGACAAATCTTCTATAGAAAGAAGCAAGTCCATGAAAACTTCGGACCTCATTTAAAGATTTCGGTGTAGGCCAATTTTGAATGGCCACCACCTTTGTTTTGTCCACATGGACCCCTTTACAACTCACAACAAACCCTAGGAATTCTATATGATCAAGAGCAAACATACATTTAGCAAGGTTAGCATACAAATGTTCCTTCCTAAGGGTTTCTAAAACTTGCCTAACATGCAACCTATGGTCATTCAAAGATAAGCTATAAATGAGAATGTCATCAAAGTAAACAACAACAAACTTACCAATGAAAGGTCTAAGAACATGATGCATGAGGCGCATGAAAGTACTTGGTGCATTAGTTAGGCCAAAAGGCATGACTAACCACTCATATAAACCAAAGTTGGTCTTAAAAGCCGTCTTCCATTCATCACTCGGTTTGATACAGATTTGATTGTAGCCGCTTTTAAGATCAATCTTTGAAAAGATTTTTGAACCATGTAATTCATCCAACAAATCATCTAGTCTAGGTATGGGATGCCTATACTTAATTGTTATGTTATTGATGGCCCTACAATCCGAACACATTCGCCATGTGCCATCCTTTTTTGGCACTAAGATGATAGGCATAGCACAAGGACTCATGCTATCTTGCACCCACCCTTTCTCAATCAAAGCCTCAACTTGTTGGCGAATTTCCTTGGTTTTCACTTGGATTGGTCCTATATGCTGGACGGTTTGGTAAAGAAGAGCCCGGTATCAAATCAATTTGGTGCTCAATACCTCTCAAAGGTGGAAGTCCATTTGGAGGATCTTGAAACACATCTTGGAACTCTTCTACCAAATTTTCCAAGCAATGAGGACTATCAACAAGTGATTCTACTCTAAGAGTTCTAGGGATGGCTAAGAAAAGAGGATGATGAGCCACTATTTCCCTTTCAATGTCACGCCTAGACACAAGGAGTGTAGGCTTAGAACTCTTATCTTTTTTATCTTTTTTATCTTTTTCACTCTCCCTCTTTTTCTTCATGATAACTTGGTCCTCATGGACTTCTCTTGGAGAGAGAGATTTTAAAGTAACCTTGTGACCATGGAATTCAAAAGATAGTTTGTTGGTAAAGCCATCATGTAAAACTTTTCTATCAAATTGCCAAGGCCTTCCCAAAAGAACATGAGTGGCTTCCATGGGCACAACATCACATAATACCTCATCTTTGTATTTTCCAATGGAGAAATGGATGAGGACTTGTTTATTGACAATTATTTCTCCTACTTCACTAAGCCATTGTAATTTGTAGGGCTTTGTATGAGAGATAGTAGGCAATCCAAGCTTATCTACTACTCTTGTACTAGCCACATTTGCACAACTACCCCCATCCACTATCAAGGAACAAATGTTGTTTTGAATAAGACATCTTGTATGGAAAATATTTTCCCTTTGACTTTCATCAAAAGGTTGTGAAACTTGTCCAAGAAGTCTTCTCACAACTAACAAGTCCCCTTCAAGTGGACATTCACTCTCTTCCTCACTAGATGCATGAGAATGCAATGAATGCTTAGGAGAATCCGAATCATGCTCACTAACTACAATGCCCTCATGCATGTACATACTTCGTTTGGAAGGACAATTTGCAGCTATATGACCATAACCCATACATTTAAAGCATTTAGTATTGGATGTTCTAGTGGGAGACTTAGGTCTAGAAGTAGATGGCTTAGTTTCCTTGGGTTTGAAAGAAGAATCTTTGGAAGGATGTTTAGAAAAAGAAGTTTTGTTTCTCCAAGACTTGGAGTAGTATCCATCATTGGAAGCATTTTTGAAAGACTTTTTCTTAGCAAGTTGGGCTTCCACCTTCATTGCAAGATGAACTAAAGAGCCCAATGATGAATACTCTTGTAACTCAACAATGTCTTGAATATCCTTCCTAAGGCCACTCACAAACCTAGCAATCATAGCTTCCTCACTTTCTTCTAATTCAATTTTAAGCACAAGCGTCTCAAGCTCCTTTATAATATTCATCCACATTTAGCGTGCCTTGTTGAAACCGTTGGAGTCTCAACATGAGGTCTTTCCTAAAATGTGCGGGCACAAACCTAGCGCGCATATGATCCTTTAAAGAGTTCCAAGAGTCCACGGGAGGACCCTTGTGATAGATAATGTCCTTTACAATTCCATGCCACCATTTCATGGCATAATCACTAAACTCTAGGGTGGCTAGCTTAAGCTTATGCTCATCTTGGATCTCATGGATCTCAAATATTTCTTCAAACTTAGCCTCCCAATCTAAATATACATTAGGATCACTAGAGCCATTAAAACAAGGTAGCTTGACCGAAGGAAGCCTTGACTTTGCATCATGATAGAAGCCATTGCCGTAGTGAGTTCTTTCCCCTTGGTGATGATGTCTTTGTCCATGGACTTGGGGTGGAGGTCTCCTTCTCCTATGCTCATCTTCACGGCCAAAATCATTTGAAGAAGCTCTTGTGGAAGGTCTATGATGCTCATCATGAATTGAAGGAGATGGTCTAGCTTGTTGCACCTCCATCTTTTGCAATTTCTCCTCCAACCGTCTAATGGTTCTTTGAGCTTCATGTAATTCACCAAGGATTGAAGCTTTGGATGGAGAATTCTGCTTGTATGATGCATCACTTGAAAATCCAGCCATTTTGGAAATAAAAAACAGCAAACACACAAAAACAGCAAACAAGTTAAGAAACAAAAATTAGCAAAAACAGTGAGTGTGGCCAGCAAGAATGCCGAAGTGAAAAGAGGCAGAAAAAGAGGTCACTCTCAAAGAAATAATGTCATTGCACCAATCTGATCTTGAGGCCTTGGAATCCTCAAATGAAAGATGTCAAAGCAAGCACACCAATCTCAAAAGCAACCACCACAAAACCAATGAAACAATAAAGACAAACAAGAAAAGGTATAAGCAAGGAAAGGTAATTGCAAAAGGAAAACTATATGTAAGAAAAAATCAAAGAGTAAGGAATGAAAGACAATCAAGAAAATAAAGAACTCAATGAGAAGGTAGGCACACAAAAGAATACTTAAGGAAAAGCACTAGAGTAGATGAAGAAAACAAAAAAATTTTGCTATTGGAAATTTTTTTTAAATGCGAACTGTGCTTGATATTCACTGATTTAACTGGAATGATGTAGAGCGAACTGGATTATGAAATTTAAACCACAGAAACTTCAAGATGTCAACTCAATAATGGCCCTGGAATCAATTAATAAGCCAATTAATTGAGATAAATTTTTTAAAATCGCTGCCAGATTACCGTATTCTTTTCGGCAGAATTGTACACTTTTTTTATTTTATTTATCATTTTTTGTGTACTTTGAATTTTTGAATGATTCTTTTTTCTACTCTTTTCTAACACTTTGAATATCACAAATCCAGAATTTCAGAATTTTCCAGTGAGTAAATCAATTGCAATAAGGAAAAACAGTAAGCACTCTTTTTCAGAAACAGAGGAATCCTAATAGGAATAAAAAACAGAATTATGAACTAGCAAAAGACATAATGGAAAATGATGTATTGGAACTTGTATAGGTCTAGAATACAAGTATGAACTCAATTCTAAAATTCTCTTCTTTTTCCAGCTTTTGTTCGGTTCAATTTAATTTCCAGCTTTCAAATTCAGTTTGCTTAGCTTTTGTGCCTTTTTGTTCGGTTCAATTTGACAATAATTGGATCTTCTACATGAGTTTGTGTTTTGGCACTAGTTTTGGTGAGTTCTTGTTCATAGAACCTTGATCCATTTCTATGATAAAGTGCCTAGCTCTTAACCAATTCAAGATGATTCCTAAGAATGTCAAGAATCATTCTAATTGTGCTAGTGGAATCACATCATGTGGTATCATGAGTTTAGGTGTGTTCTTGTTTAATTGTTGAGTTGTGTAGCACTTTATTTCAAGAGCTCTTTTAATTTCTTGCAATTTAAGTTTCTGTTTTAGGCTTATTTTGAGTTTACTTGCTGTTTTAATTCTTTTGCCTATCATATGTTTGAGTATTTTCCTTTTTGAATCATGTCAAGTTTTGTCTTAGTCATGTTATTCCATAATTGTCATTACTTCTAGTAGAACTTTTATTGTTTTTGATTGTTTCTTGCTTTAGTGTCATATAATTTTCTGAATTGATATTGATCCTTTGTGCATTTTTCTTTTTAGAATTGAGTTCATACTTGTATTCTAGACCTATACAAGTTCCAATACATCATTTTCCATTATGTCTTTGCTAGTTCATAATTCTGTTTTTTATTTCTATTAGGATTCTTCTGTTTCTGAAAAAAAGTGCTTACTGTTTTTCCTTATTGCAATTGATTTACTCACTGGAAAATTCTGAAATTCTGGATTTGTGATATTCAAAGTTTTAGAAAAGAGTAGAAAAAAGAATCATTCAAAAATTCAAAGTACACAAAAAATGATAAATAAAATAAAAAAAGTGTACAATTCTGCCGAAAAGAATACGGTAATCTGGCAGCGATTTTAAAAAATTTATCTCAATTAATTGGCTTACTTTTTTTAATTGATTCCAGTGCCATTATTGAGTTAACATCTTGAAGTTTCTGTGGTTTAAATTTCATAATCCAGTTCTCTCTACATCATTCCAGTTAAATCAGTGAATATCAAGCACAGTTTGCATTTTAAAATTTTTTTCTAGTAGCTAATTTTTGTTTTCTTCATCTACTCTAGTGTTTTTCCTTAAGTATTCTTTTGTGTGCCTACTTTCTCATTGAGTTCTTTATTTTCTTGATTGTCTTTCATTCCTTACTCTTTGAGTTTGTCTTACATATAGTTTTCCTTTTGCAATTACCTTTCTTTGCTTATACCTTTTCTTGTTTGTCTTTATTGTTTCATTTGTTTTGTGGTGGTTGCCTTTGAGATTGGTGTGCTTGCTTTGACATCTTTCATTTGAGGATTCCAAGGCCTCAAGATCAGATTGGTGCAAGGACATTATTTCTTTGAGAGTGACCTATTTTTCTGCCTCAATTCACTTCGGCATTTGTGCTTAAAACACTCACTGTTTTTGCTAATTTTTGTTTCTTAACTTGTTTGCTGTTTTTGTGTGTTTGCTGCTTTTTATTTCTAAAATGGCTGGATTTTCAAGTGATGCATCATACAAGCAGAATTCTCCTTCCAAAGCTTCAATCCTTGGTGAATTACATGAAGCACAAAGAACTATTAGACGCTTCGAAGAGAAAATGCAAAAGATGGAGGTCCAACAAGCTAGACCATCTCCTTCTATCCATGATAGGCATCATTCTCATAGACCATCTTCAAGAGCCTCTTCAAATGATTTTGGCCGTGAAGAAGAGCATAGGAGAAGGAGACCTCCACCCCAAGTCCATGGACAAAGACATCATCACCAAGGGGAAAGAACTCACTACGGCAATGGCTTCTATCATGATGCAAAGTCTAGGCTTCCTTCGGTCAAGTTACCTTGTTTTAATGGCTCTAGTGATCCTAATGTATATTTAGATTGGGAGGCTAAGTGTGAACAAATATTTGAGATCCATGAGATCCAAGATGAGCATAAGCTTAAGCTAGCCACCCTAGAGTTTAGTGATTATGCCATGAAATGGTGGCATGGAATTGTAAAGGACATTATCTATCACAAGGGTCCTCCCATGGACTCTTGGAACTCTTTAAAGGATCAAATGCGCGCTAGATTTGTGCCCCCACATTTTAGGAAAGACCTCGTGTTGAGACTCCAACGGTTTCAACAAGGCACGCTAAATGTGGATGAATATTATAAGGAGCTTGAGACGCTTGTGCTTAAAATTGAATTAGAAGAAAGTGAAGAAGCCATGGTTGCTAGGTTTGTGAGTGGTCTTAGGAAGGATATTCAAGACATTGTTGAGTTACAAGAGTATTCATCATTGGGCTCTTTAGTTCATCTTGCAATGAAGGTGGAAGCCCAACTTGCTAAGAAAAACTCTTTCAAAAATGCTTCCAATGATGGATACTACTCCAAGTCTTGGAGAAACAAAAATTCTTTTTCTAAACATCCTTCCAAAGATTCTTCTTTCAAACCCAAGGATCCTACGCCATCTACTTCTAGGCCTAAATCCCCAATTAAATCGTCTAGTCAAAAGTGTTTTAAATGTTTGGGATATGGTCACATTGCTGCTAATTGCCCTTCTAAACGAAGTATGTACATGCATGAAGGCATTGTAGTTAGTGAGCATGATTCCAATTCACCTAGGCATTCTTCACCTTCTAGACCATCAAGTGAAAATGAGAGTGAAAGTCCTTGTGAAGGTGACTTATTGATGGTAAGACGTATGTTGGGCACAATTCCAAAATCTTTGAATGATACTCAAAGAGAAAATATTTTTCACACCCGATGTCTTATCAACAACAAGTTATGTTCCTTGATTATTGATGGGGGAAGTTGCACTAATGTGGCTAGTACAAGAGTTGTGGAGAAGTTAGCCTTACCCACTATCTCTCATACCAAGCCCTACAAATTACAATGGCTTAGTGAAGTAGGTGAAATCATGGTGAATAAACAAGTCCTCATTAACTTTGCAATAGGAAAGTATAAAGATGAGGTTTTATGTGATGTTGTGCCCATGGAAGCATCTCATCTTCTTTTAGGAAGGCCTTGGCAATATGATAGACATGTTTTACATGATGGCCTATCCAATACAATGTCTTTTTCCTTCCTAGGGCACAAGGTTATATTAAAACCCCTATCTCCCAAAGAGGTTCATGAGGACCAAATAAAAATGAAAACTAAAAGAGCAAATGAGAAAGAAAAAGAAGTAAGTACTACACCGAGTCACACCATTTTCTCCTCTAAATCCATCATGTTGACTCGTGCTATACCTCAAATGGACCCTCCAAGGTCTTCTTCTTCTTTATCTTTTTCATTACCCAAGGTTCCCATTTCAACACCACCTTGGTTAAAATATGTTAGGGATGATTTTTTCATACCTCCTAATGGGTTTCACCATTTAAGAGGTCTTTTTCCAAAAAACATCATCATTCCCAAACAAATTTTTCCAACTTGGTCGATTTATAGGACATCCTTTTCTGCAATCCCTTTGGTTCCATCTGCTAAGTCATGTCTTCCTTTTTCTTACACTTTTGATTGTAAAAGTAGACTGACTTTGTTATATGCAGGGATTCAGAATTCGTGGACGAATTCTCTCCAACTCGGGGAGTATGATGAGAGTCAAGTAAAGGAGGTTTTTATCAATGAAGGAAGAGGCAATTCACCATCACACTTGAAGTTCTTCCTTCTAGTCTTCTCAAAATTAAAAGAAGACATAAAATAAAGAGAGGCCCAAGCCCAAGCCCAAGCCCAAGTCCATCCTTTGAAGGGCAAGGCCAAGTTTTAAATAATAAAGAATATTGTTTGAAGGTGCTTAGAGGGAAACATTAGAAACCTCTATTGTTAAAGCATCTTTTAGTCTTTAGTTAGGAGTCTTAGGGGGGGTGTGTTAGTAGATAGGTGTAGGAGTAGAAAAGGAGGTGCCAAAGTGAAGGAAGAGGTCACACCTTCCTCATGCTTTGTTTTAGGCGCCAATTCTAGAAGCTTTTTAGGAGGGAGTTTTTGAATTTGTGTAGCTTACATTTCAGCACCTTAGGCTATAAATAGAGGTGCTCTCTTTGTAAATTTCAGATTGGAATTTATCTAAAGAAACTATACTCAAATTTGGAGTGAGCATTGGAGAGCTTTTGAGCCTTCTTATCTAGTCTTATCTTGAAGGATCCATGGTGTCCTCAAGTGGCGGCAGCACACTCATCTAGGAGTAACCACACTTCTAGTGGCGTGATCATTCATCATACATCCATCTTCATGAGCAATTCTCTTCTCCTTCCTTTCTTCTTTGTTAATTCCTTGTCTTAGCTTGTTTCCTTGTTGTTTTTGGTTCGGCATTTTCAGATTTAATTTGTGTAGCTTCGGTTCTTTTATGTTCCTTGTTGTTCTTCATCTTATTCTCTTCTTTTTCCAGCTTTTGTTCGGTTCAATTTAATTTCCAGCTTTCAAATTCAGTTTGCTTAGCTTTTGTGCCTTTTTGTTCGGTTCAATTTGACATTAATTGGATCTTCTATATGATTTTGTGTTTTGGCACTAGTTTTGGTGAGTTCTTGTTCATAGAACCTTGATCCATTTCTATGATAAAGTGCCTAGCTCTTAACCAACTCAAGATGATTCCTAAGAATGTCAAGAATCATTCTAATTGTGCTAGTGGAATCACATCAGGTTGTGTGAATCTAGAAAGAATGAGGAATATCTTACAACATCCCTCACAAGCATAGTGAAAAAAGAACCCTTAAAAGGGGATTGCATAGATAAATATGTAGTAGATTATTTTGAGCATGTGCTAAGATATCACCAACAAGTGAGGGTCAAGTTATCTATAGGTATCTACAAAGATAAATTTTTATGTGAGGTAGTGCCTAAAGAAACTTGTCATGTCTTATTGAGACGACCATTCCAAAGTGTTAAAATTTCCATGCTCAATAGTCGTACCAACGAGACTACCTTCACTCATAAAAAAGAAATTCTTCATGAAGGAGAACTCATGGGCCAATTTAGAGTTGATAAAACTCTAGAGCTTTTAAAAGGAAAATTCTTTTGGTCACCCATGAGGAAAGATGTTCAAAGACATTACCCTAGATGTATTTCTTATTTTAAAACTAACTCTAAGGCAATGTCTCATGAACTCCATGCTCCTTCACCTTTTGCAACTGCTCCATGGGAAGATATAAGCATAGATTTTATATTAGAACTTCCTAGGACAACAAAAGGTTTTGATTCCATTTTTATGGTTATGGATAAGCTCTTCATTAGAGAAGTGATAAGACTTCATGGTTTATCTCCAAGCATAGTGTTAGATAGAGAACTAAAATGTGAAAACCATTTTTTTTGAGGATTCTTTTGGAAAAACTTGAAACTAAGTTGAACTTTTCAATTTCTTATCATCCTCAAACGAATGGCCAAAATGAAACTGAAAAAATAACTCTTTCTACTATGCTTAGAGTAATATGAGAGACAATCACAACTCTAGGGATAATTATGCAAACGATAAAGTAGTTCACAAGACTACTAATATTTCTTCATTTGAATTTGCATATGGGTTTGATCCTCTTACTCCTTTAGATTTATTACCCCTTCCAAATCCACATACCTTTGTGCATAAGGAAGGAGTTACAAAAGCTGAATTTCTTTAAAAAATGCATGAGAGGATTCAAGAACAAATACAACAACAAATAGAGAAATATTATGAGAAGTTGCCAAAAACACTAGAAAAACAAGAGGAATGGCAACTTCATAAAGTTGATTTTTATACAACTGCTTCAACTAACTCAGTTGCTTTGTTCGATGATTCCCATAGATGGATGTTTGATCCGGGAGGAGGAGCATATTGTCAAAGCAAGAGGCTACTATCCGAGATCGACCTTGTGGATCTGAGGATAGATTTTCTCAAGAAGGAGGAGATGATGGACACGATCCAGCCACATACATCCCTCTACTAATGACAAGGACGAAGCCTTGGATTTGAGGACAAATCCTTTTGAAGAAGGAGGGGATGATGAGAATCAAAAAGATGTTATCAATAGAAGAAATGGACAAGGGCCAAAGCATTTAAAGTTCTTTTTATTAGTCTTTGCAAAAGATGAGACCCAAGCCCAAAGCCCAAGCCCAAGAAGGCCCAAGCCCAAGAAGCCCAAGTCCAAACCATGAGAGGCAAGGCCAAGCATTAAATAAAAGATCATCATTTGAATTACTCTTGTATAGTTGTAGGAGGTGTGGATATTAAATAAAGGAGTGTGAATATGTAAAATAAAGTCACATTGTCCATGTGACTTAGGAGAGTAGGTGTATGTGTAGTTTTTTGGAGGTGTCATAGTAGAAAAAGGTCACACCTCCCATGTGACTTGTTTTTTTGGTGGGAATTTCAAATGAGTTTTATTTGAATTTTCCCACCTATTTTCCAGCACCCTCACAATATAAATAGAGGTGTGGGCTCTTGTAAAATGCAGAACTGGAAATTGGATATAGAGAAACTCTACTCAAATTGAGAGAGAATTGTGAGTTTTGGTTTCTCCTTCTTCCATAGCCTTATCTTGTGTGCCATTGGAGAGCTTCAAGTGGCGGCTTCCTTTCACTTATCTTGGAACAAGGACTCCAAGTGGCGTGATGCAGTTCCAAATTCTCATTCCAGCCGAGCTTCATTCCATAAGTGTCATTCCTTTCATCTTCTTTTGCAATTTCATTCGGTAGTTTATCATCTCTTTGTTGTTCTTCTCCTTTCCACCGATTGTTCTTGTGTTCCTTGTGCTGTCCTTCATTTTTCTGTTCGGTACCTTCTGTTTTTAATTCAATTGTGTTTAATATTCTTGTTCTATGGATGTTTACAAGGAGATAACACTCTTATTGAGTTTGGATCATCATTTTGGAAGGTTATGTCTCCATTGATGACTCCTTAAGCTTCCTTGATTCCATTTCTGTTTTCAGCTTGTTATTTTGTTGATGTAATTTCGTTTTCATTGTTTACGCACTCTTTGATCCTTGAATTGTTGTTTTCATTCTCATATAATGTTGTGTTAAAGAGTTTAAAAGTGTCTATGTTCAATCCAACTCATATCACAAATCCTTTTGAAGAGGGAGGGGATGATGGAAGAGGCCCCAACACCAATCCATTGAAAGGCCACCAAAATGTCTAATTGAGGCAACCACTAGAGTTATGGTCAAAGAGGGGTCAAGAGGACGCATTCTACATGTCAAAAACTCTAGTGTAGAATAGTTTTTACATTTGTGTCAAAAGTAGCATAGTTTAATTCTTTTGTATTTTTGTTGAAACATGCAAAGTGGTACCTAAAATGCTATCCTAAGTTTAATTAGAGTTTCCTACTCCTAATTAAACTTAGGTCCAGCCCACATTTAGCCTAAGTGGAGCGTAAGGTTCTAGAACTCCTAGCACATGGAAGAATTCTAGAACCTACCTCACATGTGCTGAATTTAGGAGCCACCTTCCCATGTGCCAACATTTGAATTTCCCTCCAATTCTCTTTTCATTTTCAGCCCACTCTTGCGATATATAGAGGAGCTTGGGTCATGTAAATTGAAGATTAATGACATTAGTGAAATGCTTCCAAATTTGTGCCATTCTCACTTTTTGCCAAAAACCTCTTAGGTTAGGCTCTTAATCTTCTTAATCTTCCCCACACCCTGCTGCTGACCCCCTTCAACCACAAACAACATCAGCCCCTACCTCTCCAACCCCTATCGCGGCTATCCCCCTAGCCACACTTAGGGCTTCACCTTCTCCAGCCTTCCTAGAGAAAAAAAAGGGGGTGGTACTCATCCCTTTTGATGAGGATGAAGACTCCGTGGATGGCCCTGTCTTCAAGAGGAGGAGGACCACTGCAGTTGCCACCTCTCACTCTTCATCCGACAGGCGTCTTGCCTCCCTCATGGACAACCCTTCCAGCGCCTCCTCACCTCCACGCACTCTTGCACTTGAAGAAGGAGCTGAGACAGTCCCAGAGCCTTCTCATGCACCTGCCCTCGAACTTCCACGGGTCATCCAGCACATTCTAAGGGGCATCCAGCAAGAAGCCCTAGGGAACTTGGATGACGAGGCGCTGCCTGAAAACATGGCCCTCAGCCTTGGCGAGTTACTTGCACGCGCCAGCTTTTCTGAGGCGAGGGCCAAGGAGCAGCACGTTCTTGCTAGTGAGCTAGCCCAGGTGAAGGAGCAGATGGCCGCACAAGGTCAACGCTTCTTTATCCAGGAGCCCGCCCTAACTGAGGCACTGGGCGTGGTGCGGAAAGCTGAGGTGAAGGCCAACAAGAGGCTCCACGATAAAGGTCAGAAGTACACAACACTTCTGGCCAAAGTGGTTCCTCTTCATGCTGAGATAGTGACGCTCAAAGATGCCGCTGCTGCTAACTAGGCCAAGATGACTAGCCTGGAGGAGCGCCCTGTTACCCGAGAGGTGCTCCTGGGCAAAGTCGAAGCAGATCTCGCTGGGAAGAATGAAGTCCTTAAGAAGATCAAAGCTGAACTTGCAGAGCAGGCCAAACTCCTTGAGGAGAGCAAAAAAGAGCTTGCAGAGAGAACCGCAACCCTCGCCCAAGCTGAAAAAGAGAAGGTCGCTCAAGCCGAGGATTTCAAGAAGGCCGAGGCGAAGCTCCTTACCGACGCGGCGGAGGCCTATCGTGCTGGGTTTGAATGCAAACACCCTGAGGTTGACACTTCATTCTTTGCTACGGCCAACCACGTCGTCGACGGAAAGATCGTGCCCCGGGCCCTTCCTTAAAAACTCCTTTGACCTTCCTTACGGAAGTTGTATTCTGAACAATATTTATATAACAAATCTGCACTGTTTACTTTAACTGTTTACTTCTCATTTCCATTTGGGTGTTTTCTTACCTCCCCCACTAACAAAGCTTCTACTACTAACTTTATTTGCTATTCTGAGCAACGTACTTTCTCGAACTATAGGTAGCACGTCTTGTCATCTTTTAGCCTGACTGTCAAAACGATCTGTAACGACACAAGTGTGCGAGGACATTCAATTGTCCTTAACCTTCTTTCTTATTTGAGAATGGGAGCTCCCCCTCCTGGCACTCGCCTCGTACCTCTTGAGGCGTTTCAGCCTTAAGGGCGTTACTGGCCTCACAATCGCTCAAAGGCGAAGGAGGACTTATCTTGGCCGAAGCCTACTGTTTATGCTTGGTGCCCACGCCCGAGGAGGCGCCCCCCGCCGCTCTCTCTCGAGGCGTCTAAACACAGGTTAATTGATGGGCTTGGTGCCCACGCTCGGGGAGGAGGCGTCCCATAGGGAGTCGCCATTCTCCTCGATGTGTCTAAACACCAAGTCGACAGGTGTACTTGGTGCCCACGCCCGGGGTGGAGGTGGCCCAGAGGGCGCCCCTGCCTTCCCTCGGGGTGTTTAAACACCAGAGCAACCAGTTCACCATCAATCAGACCTTACTATCTGTGCTTGGCGCCCACGCCCGAGGAGAGGCTTGCCACAAAGCAGCGCCGCTCGTCCTCGGTGTGTCTAAACATCAAGGTGATCAGTGCACTTGGTGCCCACGCTCGGAGGAGGCGCCCCCCACCTCTCTCTCCCGCGAGGTGTCTAAACACCAAGACGACCAGGCACTTGGTGCTCACGCCCAAGGAGGAGGTGTCCCGAACGATACCGCCACTCTTGCTTGGGGTGTACACACACCAAAACGCTCGACCCATCACTGATTCAAACTTCTCTTTCGCCCTTGATGCCCACGCTCGAAGGAGTCGCCCCCCGCTGCTTCCCTCGAGGTGTCTAAACATCAAGACTACGGGTTCGTTTCTTACTGAACCGCGAGGCTGTGGGTTCGTTTCTTACTGAACCGCCTTATCTTTAATCGATGGCTCCTTACATCGTAAAGAAAATTTCAGACTACATATGCTCGAACTGGCTTTTTTATTGGGAGACCACATTAAAAAACCCTCGCGAGGGAAAAAGAGTGTCCCCTTGAACTGTATACAATGTAAAGTTTTCAACTAAAATAAAACTTGAGGTTTGCGTTCCAAGTGCGTGGGATGGCGCCTCCCTCCAGAGTCTCGAGCTTGTACGATCCATTCCCCGAGCCTCGGTTACCCTAAAGGGACCATTCCACTTGGGGGATAGCTTGTTCTCCAGCTCGTACGGATGAGCCTTCCGCATTACCAGATCAACAACAAGAGGAGCTCGAGTAAGTTTACTCTAATTGATGGAAACCTCTTTAGATTTGGATTTTCTCACCCTGTGCAGATCTGCGTACACGGCGAGCAATGCACCAGACTCATGTCTGAGCTGCACGAGGGGGTGTGCGGAAGCCATGTAGGTGGTCGCGCTTTGGCAAGTAGGATACTCCGCGCGGGGTACTACTGGCCAAAGCTGAAGGAAGACTGCGTGAGGTTTGCTCAGCGTTGCAAACAGTGTCAACTTCACGCAGACTGGCACAAGGCACCTCCTGAGGAGTTGAGGTCCATCCATAGCCCGTGGCCATTTCACACATGGGGGATCGACATCCTACGACCTTTCCCCCTGGCGATAAGGCAGATGAAGTTTCTCATCGTGGCCATCGAGTACTTCACCAAGTGGGTGGAGGCAGAACCAGTCGCACACACCACCGCACAGAAAGTCGAGCACTTTGTCTAGAAGAACATCGTCTGTCGCTTCGGAATACCCAAGAGGTTGGTCTCCGACAATGGCACCCAGTTCACGAGTCATCAGCTGAGGAAGATGTGTGAGGAGTTAAAGATACAGCAGGTTTTCGCTTCAGTGGAACACCCACAAACCAATGGGCAGGTGGAGTCGGCCAACCGAGTACTGCTCAGGGGGCTGAAGCGAAGACTAGACAAGGCTAAAGGAGGCTGGGCAGAGGAGGTCCCCATAATCGTATGGTCTTATCATACCACCCCATAGTCCAGCACCCATGAGACACCCTTCAGCCTTGTCTACGGGACAGACGCCATGATTCCCGTGCAGATACAGGAGAGCTCCCCCAGATTCTTGAATTTCATTGCTGAAGAGTCCAATGAAGAGCGAAAGGTGAATCTCGACCTACTGGACGAAGTGCGAGAAGAAGCCAGAGTCAGTGCTGAAGCCGTAAAGAGAAGTGTAGAACGGAGTCACAACTCTAAGGTGAGGCTCAGGCACTTCCAGGAAGGTGATCTGGTGATGAGAAAGGCGCATCAGAATGAGATGGAGAACAAGTTGTCTCCAAAGTGGACAGGCCCGTACAGAGTGGTTGAGACGTTGGAGAACGGAGCTTATCGGCTAGAAACTCTGGAGGGAGGAGCAATCCCCAGAACGTGGAACGCCACCCACTTAAAATTTTACTTCAGTTAAGTTGTAAAGTAGTTGCGTTCTCGCGCTAAAGATACATGCCCTGTATATAGTGGAAACAGTTGAACAGACAAGGGGGCACTGTTTTCCCTAAGGAGGGTTTTTGACGAGGCCACCCAATGAAAAGATTTCCAGCATATCAAGTGTGCGCAAGTATTAAAGTTAAAATCGTCCTTGCCCCAGGCGCAAGTGCAGGTGATCGGTTCGGCCTTACTCGCCCTAGGCGCGAGTACTGGCACTGATCTAAGTCTTCCTCACCCCAGGTGTGAGTGCAGGCGACCAGGGTTTTGAAAAGCCAGGGGTGCTAGTAAGACCAAGAGAGGGAAAGGAAAGATTTTGACAAATGTCCTTACCCACTTGGCATACACCAATATTGGCCCAGTAAGGCTCTTGGTTTGAAACCCTTCTCACCCCAGGAGTGAGGCAGGGAATGAACGACCCAATCCGCCAAAGGGTGATGACCTTGGGGAAGGTAAGAGGGGTTAGCGAGAAACACTTTTCTTTCCCCAAAACAAGGCATCACCTCGAGCGATCGATGTCAAGGTCCTCTATGCACTCAGCGCTAGAGCGACAGAGAAGCTAAGTAGAGACCGAAGAACGATGACTGATGAGTCGTCAGTGATCGGTTAGTGGTACAAAGCAGCGCACAAGAGCTGTTAAAGACAAAGCTAAGGAAGTTGTTAGTCGCGATCAAAGTAGAGGCCAAGATCAAAGAGTACAAGGTCGCGCTAAACCTAAGCTAGCTAACAGTTAGTCGTGTGCATAAAGAAACGTGAAGCTCAAGAAAGTACAAGAGAAGAAGCTTATAGCTGAAATGAGTATGTATTCACACCAAGTTTTATACAAATTCCAAGTACAAAAAGTTGTGCAGAAGTATAAATTTACAAAAAAGAGAAGAGCTCAAGGAGGAGGGGTGAGCTTTCCATCTACCACTTCGTGATAAATGCTGAATTGCGAGAGGTCCAAATCTGGGAGAACGCATCAGATCTGCTCGAGCGCCAGCTCAAATCCGTCAGTAAGGGCGTCAGCACCCACGTTCATAAGGTCGGCTTTCTCGGCTTCCAGTTTTTGCTTTGAGGCCTCTGCAGCATTTTTCTCGGTGGTAAGGGCAGCAAGGGAAGAGGCAGCTTCTTCCAATTGACCCTTGGCTTCAGACAGTTTGCCCACCACCTCCTCAAGTTTCTTCTCCCAAGTAGCGGCCGCTTCCTTGGTGGACTCAAGCTCCCCCACTAATTGAGAGTTCAGTTGGCGTAGGGAGGAGGCCTCGACCCGCAGTTGCACCACCTCGCAGTCCAGTGAATTGACGGCTTGCCCCATCAAGATCTCAGTCTTGATGGTCTCTTGGACCTGCGCTAGGTACTCCTTCCTAGCTTTTTCCACCATGCCCCGCATCAGATCTACGGACCCTTGGGCAGCTTCGAAGTCACTTTGCAGTGACTCCTTGTCATGCTCAAGCTCCTTTACCCTCTTCTCCAGGGCTATTTGCTTGCGGTGCTGGGTGGAAAACTCCAAAGAGAGCACCATCTGCCTGGTCGAACAAGGGTGATGACCCAGTTGAAGTTCTCGTGGCTAGCCCAGAGACGCTTGGTCGCGAGCTGGACCCACCACATTCAGCAGTAGCAGCGGAGGTTGGCAGTGGTGGCGGGAGACCCCCCGAATGAGAAGAAGCGCCCCTAGCAGGAGGAGCAGATTGACCAAGAGATTGGCCTGCTTGGGGGGGGGGGGGGCGGATGATGGTCGAGGAGCTGGAGACGGCTGTTGGCGGGGAGAGGGAAGGCACGTGGGCTCTGCGGCAGGTTGAGTAGAGGGAGGAGGGGGTGAACCTTCCTCCACCTCCACCACCTCGAGCTCCCCAGGTTGAAGAGATGAGGCCCCCTCAACCGCTGGCAGTTTCCTCTTACGGTGCACAAGAGGAGAGCCAGAACTCTCATTTTCTGTTGAGGGAGCAGCAGGAGCAGCAGATGAAGGAAAGGCCTTCACCAGCTTCCTTCTTTTCCTTCCTTGCTCGGGGCCTTCAGCTGGCGCGACCGAGAGAGGAGGGGCTGCAATAGGCTCGGTGGTGAAAGAAGAGGAGCCAGTCCCTTTGGCCCCCCGGAGTTTGGCAAGCTCCAGCAAAGCTTTCCTCCTATCCTTCCCTGACATGGTATCTACATCGAAAGAAAAAAAAAAAAAGAGTTAGATGGCCTAGTTATGCAAGTAAGTCAAAATGTATGCAATCATGCATGAGAATGTGCAAGTATCCTAAGAGGTGGAAGAAGAAGAGCTACCTATATATTTTTTCAGGGCCAACACATCGAACTCGTGTTTGATGAGGAGTGCAGAGTTGTACTTGGCCCCCAGGAACAGCCCACATAGCTCGCGCTCGTAGGGGGCCATGGCTTCGAGGTCCCGGGGTTTCTTGAACTCAACCGCAGGAACCCAGTAGAGGGGGTACCCCTCGAGCAACGTTGGACTTTGTGGGCTGGCAGATATCATGTAGAACCTGCCTTTCCAATCTTTGAAGGATTGCTGATACAGGCCCAAGAGCACCCGTCCAGCAACCCCGTTCAGACTGACCCGGGACCTGTCCCCAGGGTTTTTCGCCTCGAAGAAATAGGGGAACACGTCCACGGAGGCGTTATACCCGAAGTAATTGCAGAGAATTTCAAATGCCCGGATGAAAGCCCAGGCATTTGGATGGAGTTGGCAGGCTGCGACGTTCAACTCCATCATCAGCTCCTTCTCGAAAAAGGTGAATGGCAGGCGTAGCTTCAACCCTTTGAAGATGGCAGAGTAGACAAAGACGAAGGGCACCCCATTGGTGGCCCTATCGTCCGCGCAGATGGGCATCCCTCGAGGAGGAATGCGGATTTGGATGTTAAAATCGTTATCCCTGTCAATGGCGCAAGAAGGCTCATCGGGGTTGTTGCTCAGCAGGGATGTGAGGTGGCCCTGGGGCAGTAGGGTGGAGGTTTCGGCAAGAAACGCCAGGGGGGCCCAGTCGTAGACCCTAGCGTTGTCATGGTAGGAGGTTGCAACGGGTGGTGGTGGAGCTGGCGCACTTGCGGAAGGCTGTGCACCAGAAGACGAGGCAATAATGCGAGCGGTTTGTTTCAAGCGAGCCATCGTGAGATAGTTGCAATGGAGAAAAAACGAAAAGTCAGAATGAATGGAAGAAGAGGGAATGATGAATGGTTCGGTGAAAACAGAGAAGGGGAAGGAGAAAGAAACACCCAGGTGAAAAGAGGAAGGAGAAGAAGAAATCAGAGCAAGAACGCGAAAAACCCTAGCGCGGGTCGAGAGAGGGAAAGCAGAGAAGATGAATGCATGTTAACGAGAACGATGAATGCAATCGGTAAAAATAACCTAAGTAGACCCAGGAAGAAGAAAAACCATACCTTTGGGTGATCGCGAGAAGCAAAAAACCTGAAGAAAGATGGGTGCGCAGAGAGAGAGTTCGCAGAAAGTCTGAGAGTTGATTGAAGAAGATGAAGAAACAGTGAAGGCGCGCGCCTATTTGAATGAGAGAAGCACTAGCGACACACCACGCTGGCCGTCGATGGGGCCACGTGTCGCGAGATTAAGGAAGGAAGTCCTAACGTTAAAGAAGCAGCACGTGAGGTGGCACGTGATGCGGTCCCACTTGCCACGTGGACTGAGGGCACGACCACTTAGTCTCTTTGCCGAGAACGAGTTCACGGCTCGAGACTGGGGGGCTTGTGATCCGATCGGTCATCGGTAGTTGATGACGACAGCAGTAGAGAACCACGTGGACCACTCGCAGGGTGACACGTGGACCAGGTGACAGAGAGATCAGGGAGGCGATCGCCAAGAGCGGTGATCGAGGGTCAGTAACCAAGGGACAACTGACAGATCAGGCGGCAGAAAGGTCAAGGGACAGATCACCCAGAACGGTGATCGGTGGTCAGTAACCAAGTGGTCACCAACAGACCAGTCCCCAGATGAACGCCTGTGGGCAGAACGCGAGAAGCAATAGAGCACTGATCAGTCATCGGCTGCATGGTCGTCGGGGTCTCGTGTTACACGCAGTTAAGCTGGGACTGAGGTTCCCAGCGAGAGCGTTACGCATGGATCTCGCATGAGCACATCTCAGGGAATCGCGCACGAGAGTGGCCTGAGGGAGCTAGTAAATCCATCAGTGATTGGTGACTCCCTCAACCCATTACGTGCGTGAAGGGTAAGCCGTCTACGCAGAGAGCAACACTTGGTGAGTGTGCCTAGACCAGCCACACCTGGTGTTCTCCTGAGAGTATGCGATTTACCTAGGGGGAAGAAATATGCTAAGATACTCCGCAAGGGAATAACTCAGCGCACAAAGAGAAGCGCCAGAGCCCTTCAAGTAGTGACACGTGCATGGTCAGATGTGAGTCGCATCCCTCCACGTGTCATCATCTGAGAAGGGCGCGGTCCAGATAAAGGTGCACTCCGTACCGCTAAAGGTACAGACAAGCGCAGTCAAGCGCAGAGACGCGCGGACACGCAAAGACACTCACACTCTACTGATTCTGGAGGTACGTTGTCTCAGAAAAGTATAACAGGGTTCTGACACATGCCAGAGGTGCATAACAGAATTATGTTAGGCCCAGATGCAGAGGGAGGCATAAAAGAGAATCAGGGTGAGATTCAAAGGGAGATAGAAAAAGAGAGAGCAAGAGTTTTCACACACACTACTAGTTTTTCTCATTGGTGGTTCTGTGATCTAACTTGATCGTCGGAGTGCAAACGGCCGCTAGAGGCGCCGTCTGTGTGTTTTGCAGGTCGCGTTTGGAGATCCTAGAGAAGGTTCTGAGGGTGATTTTGCAGATAACACAATCGCGTAGACGGGGCAGAGAGTGCTACGAAGCGATTCCTCCACGCTCGAGTTGTCGGCAGGATCAGACTCTATACTCCTCTACCGATTGCAAGTGCTCCATGGGGAGACATTAAAATGGATTTTATTCTAGCACTCCCTAGGACTGCAAGAGGTTTTGACTCCATTTTTGTGGTTGTGGACCTGATCCTGCCTGTTAACCAGAACGTTGGAACTTGCCTCGTCAAACTTGGATCGACGTGCGCACCGCTTCAACCTCCGTCCTTCGTCACGATCCACCTCAAGAACCTGCAAAAGAACAGAGCGGCGCCGCTGCGGCCGATCGCACTCCAACGCCTAAGTCAGTGACTGAACCACCAAATATTTCAAGAGCAAACACTCAAGAACTCTCAAGGAACCGTGCAATGTTCTCTCTCACAGTATGCTCAAGAACTCGCAAGCGTAAAGAATACAATCTGAACGTGCGTACCTCGAAAGTTCGTTGGGAAACCCTTATATACCTGGTCATTTTCTCTCTCCTGGCAGTTACGCACCTGGACACGTGGCTCGCATCCAGTCGTACGTGCCATCATCTGGAGCCTCCTTGACTTGGGCGCTGCTTCTAACTCTCTTCTGGCTAAGTTACTTATGCATGGTACTGCCCAGTGCATAGCTAACTTGGAGCGCGATCTCTACTGGGATTGGCGAGCTAGGGTGCCTTCGTACACCTTCCCTGTGGTCTCGCCGGCCGCCTTCATAATCTGCACTACCTTCATCTTCGGCGATGTGCTTGCTCCGGCAATCTCTAATCACTTGGTCGCCTTAGTTTACATCTGGCGACTTCATCTTTAACCCGGTGACCGCCGGTTCTGGTATGCTGGAGATCGGAGCACGCCAACTTCATAACTGGCGACTTCATGAGCCCCCCGACTTCCTTCCCTTCTGCCAATCTGGCGTCTCGTCAACACGCCTATGCTGTAGCTTGATGCCACGTCATCACTTCCGACTACCAGGGCGGTACACAAGCCCCCCAGTCTTAAGCGAAGACTTGTCCAGCGAAAAGACTAAAAGAGTCACGTCAATACCGATCTACGTGGCACTGGCGCAGAATTTCAAGCGGTTGTACTTTCTGCTTTTCTGACGCTCCACCAAACACTCCTCCCATCGTTCGACACGTGGCTTCATCAACGGTTACCTTCAGTTAACGTTTGCGCTTCCCAAACCCATTTCGAAAAACCCTTAAACCCATTTCGCTCCACTGTTCCATCACTTTCTTCGTATTCTCAGACACTCCAACTCTCTTATGCAAAAAGCTCTCAACGTTCTTCAACCTCCTGAATCACCAACTTCCTTCATCACTCTTCCGATCATAAAAAGGTACTTCCTTTCCTTCTTCTGCTGGTTTTTCCTGCATTTTAACCGATTCGCATCATCCTTTAACTGTCTGGTGCATACGTTGTGGGTTGTTTTTTTCTATTTCTCCTTCTTCGTAACTTAGGGCTTTGTCTTCGTTACAACGAACCTTCGTTCGTTCGTTTTTTCACCCTTTGTTCCTGATCGAGTCAGCCTCTGTGAATCCTGATCACCTTTTCTTTTCTTCTTCCTTTGCAGCTTCCGCAATGACTCGCTCAAAGATCACCCCAAATCCTCCTCCTTCGTCACGAAACCCCTCCTCACAAGCACACGACCCACCGCGAGCACGCGGTGCTTCTTCTTCTCAGGCTGAGAGGCCTGCACCCTCCCGCCCCAACTTGGCTCAGGCCACTCCACCCGTCGCCGGAGGAGCCTCCGTGCCTTCTCCAGATTTCAAAAAACTGTACCCATGGGACACCCCGACCTTGCTGAAGGAAACCTCCTCAGTAAACTCTGCTGGGGCGGTTCTTCGACTGACGAAAGGGGATGAGCCTCACCAATCGTTTCACAAGGAGCATGATGACAGAATGACGGTGTTACCTTGCCCCCCCGACCTGCCCGTGTGCGCCGACAACAAGGGGAACAACGGCGGGTTGTTCTGCTTCGTCTACACCACCCTGTTCAAGAAGGTGAAACTTAGGTTTCCCTTCACTCGCTTTGAAAGGGAGCTTCTCACCGAGTTCGACATCGCCCCCGCCTAGCTCCATCCCAACAGCTGGGCGTTCATACGGGCTTTCCAAATAATGTGCGACCACTTGGGGCTGCCAGCGTCAGTGGACGTTTTCTTATTTCTTTTTGAAGCTAAGCACCCAGGAGATCGCCTGTGGGTAAGCTTGAACGGGATTGCTGGGAGGTCGATCCTCTCTATCTTCCAGCAATCCTACAAAGACTGGAAGGGCAAGTTCGTCTAGGTGCGCCCCAATGACAAGGACGTTTCTTTGCTCGACGGTTTCCCCTTGTATTGGGTAAACAAGGGAAACAAGGGGAACAAAGAGTCCAAGAGTAGCTTCAGGAGGCCAAGAAGTCCTGATAGCATGGGTGCCTTGGACAGAGACCTCTGCTTCTTCTGGAAGAGTGTGGCAGACGCCAACATTACCTTCCTCACCTCCACGCTCATCTGTTTCGAGTTCTTCGAAGATCAACTCGAAATTCGCATAGG
Source organism: Phaseolus vulgaris (assembly GCF_051622355.1). Taxonomy (NCBI): domain Eukaryota; kingdom Viridiplantae; phylum Streptophyta; class Magnoliopsida; order Fabales; family Fabaceae; genus Phaseolus; species Phaseolus vulgaris. The sequence goes on from NC_143500.1 coordinate 20,815,717, forward strand.
TTAGAACTCACCTCAACGTCTAAGTCCTTATTTTGACATTACCTCTGTTAACTGTTTCTGGGCGTCTTGTGCGTTGCGCGCAAGACTTTGGTTTTATTTTTTGCACCATTTATTTTGCTTTATGCAGATCATATGTTGGGCCAGGGCAAGCTCGCTGAACTGAGGGTGCTCGCCCGAACCCACGGGTTGGCATCGGGTTCCCAAACCGTGCCAAACTCTGTGGTGGAGATCGCCGCTGCTCAGGGCAGATCGCCACCCAAAGGCCCAATTCCTCCCGATGTCCAACCCGCCAACCAACGTAAAAAGCTTGTCCTCAGGAAACCAAAGAGGAAAGCCCCCCAAGTAGTACATGAGGAGGAAGAGGAAGACGACGAGGCAACTGAAGATGGCCTCGTCACGAAGAGGAAGAGGGTGGCACCTTCTTCACCATCTGCTCCACCCCCTCTTCCAACATCAACACCACCATCTACACCTGCCCCGCCTCCAACATTGCCTCCTCCACCAGCTCCCGCCTCACCAGTCCAAGCGATCCCTTTGGCATTTGCGCCTCCTGAAGTTGAGGGCGCCGAAGCCAACTTCTTGGAGAACCCCCCGAGCACCTCCACGCCTTACATATCAGTTGGAGGGGGTCCTCCTTCAAACGCCTCCACCGCAAACGCTGCACCAATCGGGGATGAAGGTGCTCACCACTCTCCAATTCCAATTACTGAATCCCCGACGTCGCCACCACGCCAAGAAGCACCTGCTGAGCAACCAACTCAAGAAGGTGGCGGCGAAAACCAACAACGAGCCCACCCAGTGCCTCCACAAGCAAACCTCTCCCTTGAGGTCAAGAGGATGTGGGAGCCTTTCTCAGCGAAACTAAAGATGATGGCGGAGGATTTCCCCGCCATTATATCTAAAGCTGTGGAGAGCTCCACCAGGAAGCTCCAGGATGACCTCTACGCCCTTCGAACTGAGAATAGCACTATAAGGATTGAGGCGGAGAAGTTATCCTGCAATCTGACACTCGCCGAGATTGAACACTCCCGAGTAGAAGATGCAATGAGCACCGAGCTCCGGGTGGCGCGCAAGGAGGCCACCGATCTCCGCCATAAGGTACAGCTCTTGGCTCAAGAGAAGATTGAGCTAGAGAGCAAGCTGGTGCCTTATCGCGTCAAAGTGGCTGACCTGGAGGCCTTGATCAAAGCTGATGCCGCCAAGGTAAAGAAGCTCGAACAAAGGTCAGCCGATCGGGAGGTGTTCCTGGGGACGGTGGAAAAGGAAAGGGACGACACCATGGCCAAGCTTGCTGAAGCCAACAAAGAAAAGGGGAAGATCGCCGCTGAATTGGGCCAGGTGCAGGCAGAGTCCAAGAAGGTTGCTGAAGACCTTCTTCAAGCTCAGGAAACCATCAAAAAACTCAAGAAGCAAGCTGAAGAGCTGGAGCAGCAGAACGAGGGGCTGAAGGAACAAACTGAAGAACTCAAGAAACAGATTGAAGAACTTAATCTGAGTTCTGCCCAAATTCTTGCTGCTGGATTCGAGGCCGCACGGGAACAGTTCGCCTGCTTGTTCCCCGATCTGGATCTTAGCATGGTGTCCCTCAACAACGAGGTGGTGGATGGGAAAGTTGTTCCTGCTGAAGACTGATCGATTCCCTCCATCCACTACCTTTATGCTTTCCCCTTGCATATAACTGTAATAAACTTTATATTTTCCTGTACATGTGCCCTGAACTGATATTTACTTTATGACAAACTAATGTTTATTTAATGATAAAGTCCTTGTATTTCTCTTGTAACTTCTTTGGCTGCTTTAACTTTCCTTGCACAATTTGCTTCAAGAAATTAACTTAGCGATTTCGTAGGCGTGATCTTATACTTAACTGCTTCGAACCACTTCGATTTTGAATAACAATCACTCTAACAACTTGTAATCTCAAGGCAATAAACCTTAGCATAAAATCACTCTTCAAACAACGAACTTTAACTCAACTAATGGCTTAAGACATCGCTTCACCCGATCTGCTTCATCAAAACGGGTCTTTAACTTTCTTGCCACTGCTTGAACTTTTCCTGGTCGCCCAAGACTCTTGGCGATATCAGCTTCTTTCTGGCTTCATACCTTGGCCATTGTTCCTTTATCTGGGGTAGAGGCGCCTTTCGGATCCTTCTCTACCTCTTTGAGCTTCAGAACAAGAGACCGGGTGGCTAGGTGTTCTCTTCGAACCTACCTTAGCCACCTTCCAAACTTCTTCCGCCCTCTACACCATACCTGAACTCGTTCGAGACGAGAAGGATTTCATCTTGCCTGAACTCGCTCATCGGCGAGAAGGTCTTTAACTCGCCTGAACTCGCTCATAGGCGAGAAGGTCTTTTAACTCGCCTGAACTCGCTCATAGGCGAGAAGGTCTTTTAACTCGCCTGAACTCGCTCATAGGCGAGAAGGTCTTTAACTTGCCTCTACATTGCCCCGGGGGTTACATCTCCTCTCCCCTCAGAAACACTGAGGACTTTTTGCTGGTGCCTCTACATTGCCCTAGGGGTTACATCTTCTCGCCCCCAGAAGCACTGAGGACTTTTCACTGGTGCCTCTACATTGCCCCAGGGGTTGCATCTTCTCGCCCCCAGAAACACTGAGGACTTTTTACTACCCCTCGCCTGCACTCGTTCGACGGCGAGGAGGTCTTTATCTTGCCTCAGAACGCGCGAGGGCGTTGAGGTCTTTCAACTCGTGCCTCTGATCGCCGAAAGACGATGAGGACTTTAACTTTAACTGATGCCTCCGGTCGTCGAAAGACGATGAGGACTTTAACTTTAACTGATGCCTCCGATCGCCGAAAGACGATGAGGACTTAAAATCTTTTAGGAAGCATGCAATATATCTTTAACTTGCCTTAAGTCACATATAAGTGACAAGGTCTTTCTTCAAAACTTTCTGAAAACAACAAGCATGCAATCTAAAACAACATTAACTTTGAAAACTTCTCTTTATTGGGTGGCCTCGTTAAAAACCCTCCTTAGGGAAAAAAGAGTGCCCCCTTCAAACTGTTTGACAGAGACATTGTAATATAACTTCGTGTTTGTCTTTACTTACAAAGCTTCTTAACTGTAATACAACTTCAGGTGCGTGGCGTTCCAAGTGCGAGGAATCGCCCCTCCTTCCAATGTCTCTAAGCGGTAGGCGCCGTTCCCGAGCGCCTCGGTTATTCTGAACGGTCCCGTCACTTGGGCGACAGTTTATTCTCCATCTCGTACTGGTGGGCTTTCCTCATCACCAGGTCGCCTTCTCTAAACTGTCTCGGTATTACCTTCGAGTTATATCTTCGTTCAATCCTTCTCTTCACCGCCTCAGCTTTCAATCTCGCCTCTTCCCTGACCTTATCCAGTAGATCCAGGTTCAACCTTTTCTCCTCATTCGAGTCTTCCTCTACGAAGTTCTGGAATCTCGGCGAGCTCTCCTGGATTTCTACTGGAATCATTGCATCACACCCATAGACCAAGCTGAACGGGGTCTCGTGGGTTCCTGACTGCTCGGTGGTGTGGTACGCCCAAACTATGCGGGGTACCTCCTCAGCCCAGCTCCCTTTGGCTTTCTCCAGCCTTCTCTTCAAACCCCTTAGCAACACCCGATTAGCTGACTCTACCTGGCCATTTGTCTGAGGGTGCTCGACGGATGCAAACACTTGTTGAATTCCTACTCCTTCGCACAGCTTCTTCAGAAGGTGGCTTCCAAACTGAGTCCCATTGTCCGACACCAGGCGCTTAGGCACACCAAACCAGCACACAATGTTCTTCCATACGAAGCCTTCGATCTTGTGTGCGGTGATCTGGGCCACTGGTTCTGCTTCGATCCACTTGGTGAAATACTCAATCGCCACCACCAAGTACTTCATCTGCCTGATTGCCAGCGGGAAAGGTCCTAGGATGTCGATTCCCCAAGTATGAAACGGCCAAGGGCTGTAAATCGACTTCAGCTCCTCGGGAGGCGCCTTGTGCCAATCAGCGTGCTGTTGGCATTGTTTGCAACACTGTGCATACCTCTTGCAATCTTCTCTCATCGTTGGCCAGTAATACCCTGCACGGAGAGTCCTTGCGGCCAGAGCTCGACCCCCGACGTGGCTTCCGCATATCCCTTCGTGGAGCTCTGCCATAATTCTTGTGCATTTCTCGCCATGCACACATTCCAGGAGTGGGTGAGTGAACCCAAACTTGTACAACTCGCCATCAATCATTGTGTACTTGCTAGAATTTTTCTTTATCTTCCTAGCCTCTGTCGGATCCAGCGGGAGAAGGCCATCTGCCAGGCACCGCTTGTACTGTGTTATCCAGGTGTCTGGCTCATGGGTAGCGCAGACCTGCGTCATGTTCACCTTCTCTCCTCGACATGCTCTAATTCTCGGCGATCTCAATGTTTCTTGCGTCAAAGACTTGTGACTTCTTGCCGCTTTTTCCGTCGACCTGCTTATCTGAAGAACCAGGTGATCTGCTACAAATGCTCTCGGCGTCTTCAGAGTTTCTTGAATCACCGTCCTCTGTCTACCCCCCTTGCCTGAACTGGCGAGCTTAGCTAGCAAGTCAGCTCGGGCATTCTGCTCTCTGGGCACATGCACCACTTCAAAGGAGGCAAAGGAACTCTTCAATTCCTGCACATACTCCAGGTAAGCCGCCATTTGTAGATCTTTAGCCTGGAACTCGCCTGTTACTTGCCCTGTGACTAGCAGCGAGTCACTCTTAGCCATCAACACCCTCGCTCCCATCTCTTTTGCCAGCAAGATCCTGGCGATCAGCGCCTCATATTCTGCTTGATTGTTGCTGGCTTTGAAGGCAAACCTCAAAGATTGTTCGATCAGCACGCCGTTGGGTCCTTCCAAAATGACTCCAGCACCGCTACCCTGCTGGTTCGACGATCCATCCATCGAGAGTACCCAACGGAAGTCGTCCCCTTCAACTAGTGTCGCCTCAGACGAGAGCTCGACCATGAAATCTACGAAAATCTGTCCCTTAATCGGGCCTCGAGGTTCATACTTAATATCAAACTCTGACAGCTCTACTGCCCACTTCACCATCCTTCCCGCCACGTCGGGCTTCTTCAAGACCTTCTGGATGGGCAGGTCAGTCATCACCAGAATTGTGAAGCTATGGAAATAGTGGCGCAACCTCTTCTCCGAAAATACCACAGCCATCGCAGCCTTCTCCAGGGCCTGATATCTCGTTTCGGGGCCCTGCAACACCTTACTAACAAAATAAATAGGCTTCTGAGCCTTATCTTGGTCCTGGGCGAGCACCGCACTTACCGCCCTCTCAGTTACAGCAAAATACAACCTGAGAGGGGTTCCCACCA